>NC_046223.1:100531823-100835450 GCF_009819885.2 Catharus ustulatus | reverse complement strand
TCACAGGTTTCATATAAAATCTATATTTTTCTTCATACTAACCAAAAATTTCCCATGCTTCAGACAATACCTCTCTCCTCAAAGGCTAAATGACTCACCTGAGGTTTTTGTGAGCAATATGGACTAATTTAAAGCACTCTTCATTATCCAAAATAGTACTTACCGTGTCCTTAGCATACACAAAGCCAAATGTGTGATTTCATAACCATGCTCAGATATCACTTTGAAGACTTGCTTCATTATTATGGAAGTTAGGAATCAACTTTGCCAAGTGTGAAAACTGAGACTTTGGATAGGTATATTTTTGCCTACATTCCTTCAGCTAATCCTGTCCTTGTTTCCTTGCTCAGCAAAAGGAAAGGGAGCAGATTATGCATTTGCAGACTCTAGTGTAATGAATGGCAGTGAGATATGAATAAATTCACACAGTGGGTACACAGTAGAATCCTGAACATAATCTACATGAAAAATGCAGTTTTGAGGCACTGATTCCGACAGATGTTGTCCCACACACTTTTCTTCATATTCTTCAAACTCCGTGGCTATGCAAAAAAAAAAAAAAAAAAAAAAAAAAAAAAGCAGAACGGCCCAATCTGTCATTCCATTGCATAATCTAAGTCTGAGCTCCAGCAAGGACTGGTATTTTCTCATTAAACAAGCATGCATAAAGATAAGTTCTGCTTAGACTTTTTGTTTGTCTTCTGCTTTCTAACAGACAGGATACTTTCTGAGGTATGTATTGTAAATTAATGGAAGCAGTGATCCAGTTATTTTTAGACACCATTTGTCAGTTCCCTGGTTACACAGGGGCAGTTGCACGTGCAACAAGTCTGTGATGGAAGTTAGGTAGGAAGCACAGTCAGCAGGCTCTGTGGTAGAAAATAGGAGTGGCTATCTATGAAAAGCCACACGAAAAACAGGTCTGGATCTAAGACAGTATATGAAATTTGTAAGGGTAATGTATAGTCACAGAGCATGGAAAAGATCAAATGGAATGCCATTCATACATTATTTATAATTGTTTTGAGGACTAGCAGGCAGACTGCTGCTCCTTGGAGACTCATGCTGTTCATCCAGGTTAAATCTTGGTGAAAAAACACACACAGCCTCTGGGTCATAAATTTCCTGCCCCTAAAAGCTTCTTGAGAAGTTAAAAGATTACTCATCACTGACTTTATTTTGATCTCAAGAGAGAGAGGTTTATACACACTTGGTATAACCCCAAAAAATTTTCTAGAATAATTTGGAATAAAATAAACCTTTGGTTCATCATTAATATGTTCATTTCCTCCATACTATCTGGGATAATTAAACTAATCATTCCAAAAAGAAGATTCCTAACCTTGCCCATCTCCTCCATCCTCATTAAATTGCTTGTGAGATTTAATTTATATCAATGTCTTACATAATATTTATCCTACATATTTCCTCCGTAGCTTTTAAACAATTCTTCTTCGACTTTTATTTGCTAATGGGAATAATTGATCCTTATCCTCTTCTGAGCATTTCTTCATGGATTTGTTTTTCCCTGGTTATTTATTTATTTAATTGGAAGTTCGAGGTCATAACTAATAGAATATCCTGGCAAAGAATATTAAGTCAAACACTGGGGAAATCCTGATTAAAATCCCAGTGTTGCAAGGTGCTAAATTACTTCCACAATGGGAAAAGGGCTCTCAGGTCTTTTTCCAGAGTCTAAAAAGATTTGGAAATGTCCAGCACCAACGATATTTTTGTTGTATTTGGATATTTTTCATACATTGTGGATGATACAATTCCCCCCAAATTGTCTACTTTGGGCCCCTGGCGCGTAGTTTAATAGATAAAGTCTCCTAGATACCAAGGCTGGGCCAAATTCCTTAAGAATTTGGTCACTCTCTTAACACCTTGGAAGATAATTGGCTAGAAATTAGTTTGTGTAATTGGTCAGTTCACCTTTGGAACTTTGACTTAGATTGGATGCTGCCCTTTGTATAACTTTCTATTGGTTGTATCTTGAATCCCCCTCGAACCCGTAAATATGACTGTCTCCCCTTTGTCTCTGGGGATCCTTGCTTGACCACCCTTCATGTGAAATAAAGATTCTTGTGGAACTCGTCTAGTGAGGCCTCCAGTCTTTCTCTGCTGGCTAATGTAAACTGCTGAGAGTCTGCTGATAGATATCTGCACTTTCAGGTCCTGGTAAAACACCTACCAGAGACAAAAATAAAAGCTTACAATACATCTGTCCTGTGTCAGGGATATTTTTCTTGGGTTAGGTTCAGATATATGTCTAGAACATTTGGGAGCATTTTACCAAATCAGAGTAATGGATTCAGATAGATAAAAGACATCTGTAACAACTGATATCAGTAATGATGAAATAAAAATTAAAGTCCCTTAACCTTCATTAAGCTACATAATTATTTTGTTTGTGAAGTTTTTAAAGCAAAATATTTTCACAGAAACAAGTTGGAATAATACCAGTCCTTGAAAAATAATCGTCATTGCAAATTCTGCATCATTTTCATTCTTAAACAAATTGAGTTGTAAGAAATCAAAGAAAATAATTTTGAAAGTAAGAAAAATTCCATTTGTTATTTCTAAAAGACCGATTCAAAATTAATACTATGTTCAATTTTTAAGAACAATTTTGAAGAAATGTGATCATTTTATGTAAAAATTCGTAGAATATATCAAAAAATAAACCCATTTTTTCTCTGTGGCACTCTTTTAAAAATCCAAAGATTGTCAGCTAGGCACAATTCCTATTGCCATATTGAGATCAAGACATCATCTCTGAGAAAAGGTGATCCAAAAGAATGTGTTAAGTTTTAAAAAACTGCATAAAGCCCATAATACGTATTATCCATGTGTCACAGAAACAACTTCACAAACCAGTTTCCAAGCCATTTAAAAACAGTCTAACTTGTGAGATTATTTGTATTTTAGTTCATTTTCTAGACCACTGAATCATTCTATATCAAAATTTTAAATGGTTGCTGAACATTTAGAGTACAGTAATGACCTGGTCATGTCTTCTTGTGCATATGCTCTGATTGTGGCAATTCATAACTAATTACTAACATTAGCAATTCTGTCTTTCAGTATTGTCATGATTCCAGTCTACAATGTTGCACAGTGAGGGGACTGTATCAGCCACGAGCATTGATAACAGCAGAGATGAAGTTAGCAGGCTGACATGAGAACTGATCACACTCACAGGTTAAAACCACACTATTTCTTGAAAGCCATTTCACAAAGCAGAAAGTTATGCAATTATTTGGGTTATAAGGAAGTTTGTAAGTCCCTCTGGTCCAACCGCCATTCAAAGAAATAATTTGACTCCTGCCCCTCAAAAAGCCAAAGCTTTGTAAAATGAATCAACCCATTGTATTTTATCCCAGCTGCTGCAGAGTAGAGAAGGAACCTAAAAAATTCTATGATTCTACATCTCAAGAGTGTATTGGCAGAACAGGAATGGTGGAATCAAGCCAGTCTAGCCAAAGGGACACATTCCCTTCAGTGGGACTTGAGATTCATCCAGAAGAATTGGCCCTTCAGCTGGCAAAGTAGGCAGGCTGAAAGACAGGTTTCTACAAACTAATCTCAAACTATTATGTTCAATATACTTCCTTCCATAAAGGCAAATGACAAATAAATTATATAAAATACTTGAAACTTATAAAATTACAGTAATTTCACGAATACAAGCCACACCAATTTGACCAAAAGTTTGGTGGAAACCCGGAAGTGCGGCTAATATTCGAGGGCGGCTAATACATTAACAATATTCTAAAAGCTGCCAACACGGAAGTGAGAGCCTGCGGCAGCCCCAAGCCAAGCTGGAGCCCGGCCGGCCCCGGCAGAGGTGGGAAAGCCTGGCAGAGGCGGGGCCAGCAGTGTGGGGGGCGGGCGGCAGAGCCTGAGCCAGCAGGGTGGGGCAGGGGGTGCGGCAGAGCCTGGGCCAGCAGGGCGGGGGAGCCCAGGAGAACTGGGGCTAGCAGTGCAGGGGAGCATGGCAGAAGCAGGAAGGCCGGCGGGTGGGGCTGCCTGGCAGCGGGGGAAGCCCAGCAGAATCGGGGCCAGCAGCGTGGGGGAGCCCGGCGGTGCGGGAGCCTGCAGTGCCGGCCAGGGCGAGCAAACGCGGCGGCAGTGCAGACGGGAGGGGGCGGCCGGCGAGCCTGGCGGCGGCGGCGGCAGCTGGCCCGCCGGCAGGGCGAGCAAACGCGGCAGCGAGGCAGTGCTGACGGGAGAGGGGGGCCAGCGAACCCGGCGGCGGCTGCAGCACCACCCGTCCGGCCCCGTCGGCAACCATGAGCAGGCCGAGCCTTCCTGGCCCCGTCCCGAGCCAGTAAACCCCGCTATGCCGCGATCCTGTTACTAATTGGCCAGTTTGTGAAAGCTGCGCACGGATTCTCGCTACGAACGAAAGTGCGGCTAATATTCGGGGTGCGGCTTATCTATTGACAAAGACAGCAACATTGTCGAGGCACCGGAAGTGCGGCTTATACTCCGTGCGGCTTGTATTCATGAAACTACTGTACTTTGAAAAGTATAATTTTTGAATTATTTTGAAAAGTTCTACAATACTGTCCTTACTCTTGCACTATAATGCTTCTATACATCACTTTGTACACTCTTGCTACAGTTCTGACATACATCTAAAACCCAGAAGCTAATACAATAATTCCAGTCAAAAATATAAGATGACATGTCATGATGTAAAACAACTTCACTGTAGTTTCTGAAGAATGAACAAAAAAGCAGACTCTTTGGTGTGGATATTCCCTCCTAATGTCAGGCAGACAAATAAAAGGCATAAAATGGTAAGCCAGCTATTGAAGGTCTGTTTACAATATTTAAAATAAAAATTGAGGCTTTCAAACAATTGTTTAGATGACCTAAGGTCTAACTTGTTCTTTGTCCTTCCACAGGCATGGCATTTCTGCCCCTTATATTACTGAGTTAACTAAGAATACACCTAAGAATTATGTGATATCACCTGCTAAGGACTGTCTTTTCCTGATGTTTTGCCTTTTGACTCCAAATTCATAGAATCATAGAATGGCTTGAGTTGGAAGGAATCACCTAGTTCCACTCTCCCCTGCCATTGTCCAGGACACCTTCCACTAGACCAGGTTGCTCAGAGCTCCATCCAGCCTGGTCTTGAATAACTTCAGATGGAGCACTCACAGATTCTCTGAACATCCTGTCCCTGTGCCTCACCACCCTCACAGTAAAGAATTTCTTCCTAATATCTAATCTAAATCTACTCTCCTTTGAAAGCCATTCCACCTTGTCCTATCCCTAGGTACTCTTGTGAGAAGTCCTTCTCCAGACCTCTTGTAGCCTCCTTTTAGAAAGTGGAAGGCTACACTAAGTTGTTACTTTTATAAGACGAGTAAAATCATAATGCTGACAATTGGCAGCAATTGATGTCCAAAAGGGAGCAGAAAATTATTATTAATTTAAAATGTCCTCTAGAAAAGTACAGTAATTTCACGAATACAAACCGCAGCAATTAGACAAAAATTTTGGTGGAAACCCGGAAGTGCGGCTAATATTTGGGTGCGGCTAATTTATGAACAAAAATGTGATATCTGCCCTTACCTAGTATCATACCAGTCCAGTCCCGAGCCGAAACAGTTTGAAATCCATGGTTTCCCGTTGTTCCGACGATGAACCAATCAGAGAACAGCTTATTGCCTGCCTGTGGATGGCGGCGTTACTGAGGGGTGGGGGTTGTTATCGGGGTGAGTTACCTCGGCGAGTTACCTCGGCAGTTCGATAAAAGTGTGTGATATTTCTCTGTACTTTTTAAAGTGTTTTCAGTCTTGTGCGGCTGCGGGGCTGGCTGGGCTCGCAGGGAGAGGGCTGGGGGAGCCTCTCGCCCCACAGGGAGAGGGATGAAGTGGGCGATCGGCTCGCAGGGAGAGGGCTGGGGGAGCCGCTCAGCCCGCAGGGAGAGGGCTAGAGCGGCCGCTCGCCCCGCGGGGCTGCGAGGGCTACAGCGGCCGCTCCTGTGCCAGCACAGAGATGTGGCTCCACTCGGAGCTCAGCTGCCTGCCCGCGCGGCTGAGCGGCTGTTTAAAGGCAACACGGATCCATTGGGAATGCTCGCAAAATGACCACACTATTGTTCCTGTCTTTTTCGGCTTGTAAATAAAGGGTGTGTCTTTTTTCACTTGGAAACAATGTTTCCGAGGTCGGCAGTAAGCCAGTAAGCCCCGGCGATCCCGTGATTGTGTTACTAAATGACGACTTTGTGAAAGTTCGCGGTGAACTAAAGTGCGGCTAATATTCCGGGTGCGGCTTATCTATTAACAAAGGCAACAATGTTGCCAACACACCGGATATGCGGCTTATACTCCATGCGGCTTGTATTCGTGAATTTACTGTACATACTTCCTTCACAATTTCACAAATGTTTTCTCATTTTCCAGATATTTCAGGTTCACCAGGATTTAATGTATCTGCAGTACTCCTACAGCAGTCTCCAAGATTATCCCTGTGCCATGACAATAACCCTATGATTGCCATTGATTCAACTGCAGACCATCCCAAACTGTGACTGCAGAATCATATTTATCCTCTCCTCTCTAGCCCCAGCCAAGCTTCCTTGTATAAACCTGTTTCAACAGTTCCAATTTCTTAATGATTTCTGTAGTTAAATTATTGCGGGGAAAATGAAATCTTCCACTGCACCTTCACTTTCACTGTCCTGACTGAATTTTTCTCCCTGGATAAAACAGGCAATATGTCTTCTGGAGCTGAAAGGAGGAAATAACACAGTGGTAAAACAGTGCAAATAAATGACTGATTTGAATCCTTATATTTGTAAGGAATCAAAGATCCCATTGTGCACACCAAGTTGCCCCTACATATTTAGCTTTTGTTTTAGATGTTGTATTCCAAATGTATCCTAGACACTGACAGAAAACCTCAGTTTGATCTTTACTGGGGGGAATAAAGATGTTGGGACTGATTTACATCAGGTGAAAAAAGTTTTTCCTTTTTAAGTAATCTGGGATGTATTGCAATGGTACAGTGGTATGTATGCTTTACTGTTGAGTTACTTCCATGAATAGCTACCAAAGTAATTTCATAAGATATAAATTATTACTAACCCCAGGCTACAGTAATTCATTAATTCCAAAGCTTTTTAAATTAATATGCATATTTTATGTATTTGAGGATGAAAAGCACACTTTTTAGACTGACTCTGTTTTGATTTACACCCTTAGCACCATGCCTGAGAAATGTTGTTTCACACACAGAGGGAGGGAGATTATCACTGTATAACATAAATATTGTATATATTGATGTGCAAAAAATAGATTGTTTCTTTTCACATATTATCAATGCATCTCAGTGCACAACTGGAGATTTTAAATAAAAAAGGAAAACTACTAATTGAAAACCACTCCCTAGTTTTGGGAGTTTGAGATTTGATACAAAATCACTGTGACTAAGTACAAGGGGTACATAATTACCTTCATAATTTGACTGTGTGCTAGTGCTAAAAATGCTAAAAATGCCTTCAAATCTGACTGTGATTATATATGATACTGATGTTGTGAAAAATGCTCCATTTACACCAGATAAATTCATTAGTGGTCATTCAGATCACCACAAAATTATTTGGGTATAATTACAGTTTGTGAAGAAATAGAGCTTTCTGCCATGAGAAAAATTCTACTCCATGCCAGAATTTAATAAGCATTCTTTCAAGTAATTAGAAGCAATTTTTTAAAAGAATTTATTAACACAAAAATCAAGAGTTTTGCAATTAATATCACCCAAGTTCTTTGAATGAAGGATCTGAAAAAGACTAAGTTTTATCAAGACAGGATGCAAATTGACATTTCTCTTTCAAGTGTCAGTTTAAAATAAAAAATTTGTAAAGCTTTTACTTTGTGTTTCCTTCTCTCTAAATTAACATTTTCTAATGCAGGCTTCCTATAGACTTCTGTGGGAGTAGGAACTAAATGTAATTTGGGGATCTTTCCTGATGGACAGGAAATAGAATGCTGCTTCACTGCAAGCAGAGACCAGGGAACAAGCTGAGGATACCAACCTATGGTGGCTGGCAGGTTTAACTTCAGTTAGAAGTCAAAACTCACTATCCAGCTCTACAGCCAAATGAAACAGATCATTAACAAGAGCTTGTAACAGCCAGTTCAGAGCAGAAATGAAAGGATGCCATCTGGGGACTGCAGTGCTGGGAGGCACATGCTGCTGAGTCCTCAACCACAACAATAGTAACAGCCACTTCTGCTAAAAAGTGGGGAAAACCACTTGGGGGAGTCATCAGTTACCTTTCGAGGGTGAGCAGCATCCACAAGAACTGTCCCAGTACAAACCATAATCACCTTCACAGAGAATGCATTCTCATCTTCCTCTTTATTTGAGAATGTATTCCTTCATGCCTCCAGCCAGCTACACTGGTCAGCTAGCAAGGAACAGAAACATCAAAACTCACTCTTCATGGTCCATTTGCCAGCAGGAAAAAGAGTGTTTTCGCAGTTGTCAGAGAGATAACCTCAGCAGTTTCAAGCAAACTTGATTGGTCAGTCAGAAATGCCAACCTCAAACCTTGAACTGCCAGCAATTCACACCTGAAAGACACATATGTAAGTGACCACTTTACCATTGTTATGTCTTACAAGGAGGCAGAGAGCCTAAGGGCAGGATTCTCCTAAGTAGCTGTGACTTTGGCATTCTCAGTGTCAGATGGACATTGTATTAGCTCACCTGTACCTATACAAGCCACTCAAGAAGTATTAATGTGGAAATTTGAATGCGACAAAAGAAAGGGAGCAGAAAACAGAGCTGAAGCTAGATCTTTTCACTGAAAGAGACTATATAACATAGATTTACTAGATAATACTAATTATTCTGTTAACTATTCACACATATTTATTCTCTTTTTTGCTAGTCTTACTTTGCTTAGCTCTATAGAATTAAGATTTGCTTGAGGAAAATACACTGGCCTTAAAAATATTTGTATGGGAATACCAGAGATAGAACATAGAAAACCGTCTTAGTATGCATTTGTATTTGCACAGAGACACTGTGACCTCCTCTGATCAGTGAGGAAGAGAAAAAGAGAGACATGGTCTTTGTTCATTATCATTATGACAGCCACAGGATGACTTGAGAATTTAGAGTGGAGGCATTAACAGAAACACTTTTGGGTTAAAAGTTCAGTAGAAGAAATGTGAGCTAATGGGGCAGGAAGTCTTTGCCAGCCCACAAGTCTGAATCACAGATATCAGGATCTCTTACTCGATATTTTCAAAGACTTTTAGTTTGATTAATAATTTAGAGCACACCTAGAGGTCTCTAGAAGTCATGAGCCTCCAGAGCTGTAAGTATAAAACTGCTCCTTTTTGAGGTTAACAGATAAGAACTAGAGTTACAAAGCTGGATGCACAAATTACATTTACACTTGAAAATTAAGCACATCCGGGATCATGCTTTGGTCTGGGACAATCATGGTCTGACCCAGTTATCACCACTGAATTTACAGCTTCTAAAGGCAGATAATCCCTTGGTCATAAATGACCATTGCTGAGCAGTTACAATTCGAATTTCTCCATCAGTGCAAACTGCCAAATGGGAGCAGTTCTGCATCTGTGCCAATTCCCACACTACATGCAGGAACAGGTCCTGGCTGGCATCATCTGAAGCTGTGGTCAGTGACACCTTACCAGCTGACCAAACAACTGCTCAAGTACATTCCCTTACACTGATATGGCCAGAGTGGGGCACATATCTCACTTGATCAGTGGTTGCAGTGATTCAGTTTTCCACTGGGCCTAGCTGAAATATTTCTGTTCTTCAGCTTTCTGCACTGTACTATTGACTTATTCCCTGACCACTTCTGGAATGTGCAAGGCAGATCAGTGAGGCACCACAGATCTCACGTACAAGAAATTACCCTGCAGTATTTTCAAAATTCTCTGGCTTTTATATGTTGCCCTTTCTCGTCCCTTTTTTTCTTCTTCACCTCCTGTCTATAGACAACGATTCAACAAGAGGCAGAAGCTCAGACACTCTACCAGAACAACGTCTTCAACAGGAGCTTCTGAGGAGTGAACTGCTGGCAGAGCCAGAGATGAGGAAAGAGTATGGGCCGAGCAAGGTAAGCCAGGAGCCCCAGGGAGGTGGCCTGAGCTCCCACTTCTTCCACTTCTTCCTCAGCACCCCAGAAGAATTCTGGATGATGCCAACATATTTTTCTCTCTTTAGTCAGATGTAGCAATGATTTTCTTTTTCTGCTGTGCAGGGCTGTATTTTCATAGCAATTTTTTGCCATGATTTATTACTTCAGTGAGAGCAATAAAAGTATATTTCCTAACAGAATGACATATGCATGCATTTCTTGTAAAGTGAAATAATGACTTTGTTTATGGCTACTCTTTTTAAGCTCTCCAGTCACAAATACACTATTTTTATAATTTCCTCCCCTCTGTTTACCTATGGATTATAATAGAGTTAGTCATCACATCCAGTCATCAGAGAGACAAAGAAAAGTAGCATTTGCCTGTCAAGTTTTGTCAAAATAAAACTATTGATTGCAACAGTGCTTCCAATAATTTCATTCTTTATCTCAATAATGGCAAATGTATCATGTCAATGTTCTACACCTAGCTAAAATAGCAATGGATGATACAACCTGTAAAGTGAAAAAGAAACATTAGGGGTTAAATAATATTAATTCAGACATAAGCACACATGAAAATGTCCTGGTATTCTGCAGTTTTGCAAATCATTAACTCTCTGGGGTTTGCTTTGTTTTTCACGCAGCATAATGGCACACTGACACTGATGGAAGCTTCCAGGCAGTCCCAAAATGTAAATAAAATCACAATTAAAATTATGATGGCAATGTCTTTCATTTTTTGGGTATACAGCTGAAATGAGCTCTTTTCTTTACTTAACAAAGGATAACAACAGTTTCATGCAACATTTTGTGTGATCAGTGCCCTGGATCCTGGTGTTTCTGGTGGTAGAAATAAAGTCTTTACTGTTTAAACAGTATCAAATACATATGCTTTATCACAAGAGGGAGGAGGGTAGGATGGCCCCTTGAATTGTTAAACAAATTAGGGCATATAGAAGGTAGGTAATGCCCAAGTATTCTTCAGAGACCTAGGATTCAGCTGAAAGCCTTGTGACTCTGCTAGTGGCTGTGGTGACTACTTCTACTGAAACCACCAAGGCTTGTTCAGCACAGCTCAAAAGCTCTGGTTCAATTAATGCTCCTGCCAGACTACTGCAGTGCATGGCAAGCCCAGGATTAGAGCTAGAAGCCCATGTATCTTGGCATTAAATACCTTAATGAGGAGAAAAGCCCAAACCATAGAATCCTAGAATAGCTTGGGTTGGAAAGAGGCTTTAAAGGCTATCTAGTCCAAGGTGCCTGCAATTGGCAGGGACATTTTCAACCAAATCTGTTGGCTCAGAGCCCTGTCCAACCTCCTGTGGAATCTTCCCAGGGATGGGGTATCTTAGCATCCTCTCTGCGCCAGTGTCTCATCACCCTCGTTTAAAAAACCTCTTCCTTGCATCTAGTCTAAATTGACCATCCTTCAGTTTAAATTGTTACCTCTTGTCCTGTCACAGCAGACCCTGCAAAAAACTCTGTCCCCTCTTTTTCCTTATAGGTCTCCTCTAGGTACTGGAATGGTGCTGGAAATCCTCCCCAGAGCCTCCTCTTGTCCAGGCTGAACAATCTCTGCTCTCAGCTTTTCCTCATACGAGGGTGTTCCAGCACTGTGATCACCTTCATGGGGGTACAAAAAGAGGACAATCACAATGAGTGGCAACAAGAACCTACAAAACTGAACCTTCACTGCAGGTTGAAGGTTTATCCACAAAGTAACTACCACAGTGAGGCTGTACTGTTTTATACCATGGCATTACATGAGACAAAAACATTTCCTGCAAGCACTAAACCTCCTAAGCCCTGGTCTGCAGTGAGCTCTGCCTCATAGTCAACTGGCTTTTCAGTGGAAGTACACAAAACCCAAGGCATGAGCTTATTATATAACAAAGAATCTATGACAAAGAAAAAATTTAATGGGAGCATGAATGTGTCAACACATAATGAAAGAATAAAGTCCAGCTGAAGCTTTCCCAATATGGGCTTTGCAATATTTCTCTATGTCAAATAAATCCAAGATCCAGCTGCATTCTTTCAGTCCGCATTCAAGTCTCACAGAGGGATTTTCTCTCTGACCACCAAAATTTGTTTTCTCTGAACCATACCTCCCACTTGCTTGAAATTAGTAATGAGTAAGGAAGCAGAGGCAAAGGGACAGATGTGGAGACAGCACAATCCCATACACTTTGTTTCCATAGAAAATGAGGCAAACAATCATAATTATTACGAAATTGATTTGGGGTTTTTTGTGCAGATAGTTGCATTTTCCTGGTGTATTTATTTCCATCATTATTGTTTAATGCAAATCACTCTTTATCTGCCCAGCATGATTTATTGACGGGATGTTTAAAAGGAAAGAGTAAACGCCTGAGCCACTATGCAAGGGCTAAAATATATTTCAGATAATTTTAAGCATATTGATTTTACTTTTGAAATGAAAAACATAATTTAGGAAGGCATGCCTATTAATTTGAATTTAGAAACAAGAAATATGTCTCATGATTCCCTGCCCCTACAAACTAAATTATAACAGTGAATTTCTGAGTTACATTGTTTTATATGATGAATTTTTACACCAGCCATCTATTTAGCAAGTATTACAAAATCCTCCTAACAAAGACTAACCTACAGATTTAATAGGATAGTAAACTTTACAAGGCAAGAATATTAAAATATTACAAGGCAGGTATAATCTGACACTGCTTTTCTGTAACTCAGTTCACCACATAACATCTGTCTTGGCAGCCTGGTTAACAATCTCCATTTATCTCACCACACAAAATAAAAATGAACATGTGAAGAGCTGTCTAATAAAAAAGCTTATGCTTCTTTTAAGCTGGAAGAGCTCTTAGTTTTCAGAACTTATTTATTTCTAAAAATTCCCATAATTAAAGGGAAAGCAACCAGTCATGGAGATTACCTAGAAGGTCATTACTTTTGAGAGTAAATTAACATAAATTATAAATATCAGCACTATTAATAGAAAAGATAGAGTTCTCTTTTCCTGAAACCATACACACCTTTCAAAAGCAAATGGGATGAAACCTAAACATATAACTAACTACTCATAGTAATGATGGTGCCCAAAAAGTTCTGTGTAGTGTCTACATCTAGCCAAAGTAGCAAGCAAACAGAACCAAACACAGAAAATTCTCTTCTGCATTCTTGCTAAGAGAATGATGCAAAAGAGCCCTTAAGCAAAGGGGATTTTTTTGTTTGTGCAAAATAGCGAGGAATGGTAGACCAGGTATTAGAGTAATTTAGCCAAACATTCTTATAATCAGCAATGCTTTCTTATTACTGCCTTTTCCACGATAGAAAGTTGTGTGTTTTGTGATATTTCAGCACTGATTTCTCTATCAAATTTCAGTACTAATACTGAATTTTAAACTCATGCTCTTTAAAAGATACTTGGGATTGATGACTCAGAAGTTTGAATTTACCCTTATAGATATGAGTGGGTCAGAAGGATTGATACTATTGTATAAATTCAGTGGAGGACAGGTCAGGAAAAAGCCTTTTCTTAGGGGTTCAACTAAAAATTGGCAGTAAATCAGTTACTCTAGCACTTTGTGATTTTCCAGAATAACAAAAAAATTGTTCAAGACTCTGATAGGTCTGGCAGTTGTGTCAACTTTGTCTTTTTTTTTCTTCAGCAGCATTTTGGTCGGCCCTAATCTCTACTGTTTGTTTTGCCTATGTCTGAGCAAGACATCTTGTTATAACAGTGCAATGATATATCTGTCCCTAATCTCAAACTGACAGGGTTATCAGTCACAAAATAGGCCATATTTGCACTGAGTTAAAACAAAATACACATCACTGAGCAAGACCCCTTTTATGTTACACTTTACTGGTTTTACCATTCTTGAGATTATTTGACCATTTATTGAATTCAGTAATAAATGAAAATATCTCTGGTTTCCCTATTTTTTCTTTATACCAGTAGCTTTTCTTTAACTAGGTAATTGGTGACTTATAAGCTTATTGTCTCCCTTCACTAATTTAATCCTATTAAAATGTGACCTTCTTGAAGCTCTGAGGAATACATCCATTTATCACTTGTAATTTGAAAAATGTTCCAGCTTTCTATCCCTACCTTTTGTTAATAGGTCTCCAAGTTCATATGAAATTGCTGTCCAATATGTTTTGTGTCATTGACAAGCTGTTAAATGAGAAACTTTCTCACTGAATTTTGTGAGAATAAAGAAGACAATTACCTCTAATCTTTTCTGTCAAGTTTCTCTTTCAAAATATCTCCAGCGCCTGATGACTGATAGTTTCCAATTAATGCTTTCAATCAACTGGACACATCTCTTTCATTCCTAGTCTCCACAACACACTGGACTTCCAAAGTGAAACTTCTGTTTCAGTTCTAACCCGTTCTTAGCTTCAATAATAACCACATGCCAGCATTTCAAATACAATTAATACAATGGGGAGAGATGAGGCTACATTAAAAAACATTTCCTTAATTTCAGTCCAAAAATTAGGATTTAAAACTGTAAACATTAGGAAAACATAGCAGGAAGGACCCTCAGAAGCACTCATATTCCTGAAATACAAAGCCAGGATTTTTGTTAATAGTTACCTCTAAAGAAAGATCTTGTAGCTGCAGCACTGAAATGCAGAAAACTGGTACTTCTGGGAATGAAGAATGCCCACTACAGTCAAGGTTACTATCTTTCTCTCCTTGAATACATGCTCAAGGAATGATTTCCTCTGATATTGAATGCAAAATTCAAAGTAATTACCTATTGACTTGAACTTTGAAATAAGTTGTGATGGTAGGGCTGAGATTTTGGGTCTTAAATGAAACTTATCTTAGAAAAATAATCCAGAGAAATTAATGAGTTTGACAGCTATTCACTTCAAAGTTAATGCTAAAGTTAGACTTCGACACACTGTGGCTAAAAATACAAATTTGTGAAGTCTAATGAGATAAAATCTAAAATGCCCTATAATTAACAAGATAACAAGATTCAGGACATCACACAGACAAGTCACTCTTATTCTATTCTTAGAAATACTCTTCTTTCATCTTCCTGCCAGCTGATCAATCATAGCAACAAGGGCCAGACCAGAGCCATTCTTAATTAGAAATCCATAGAAAAAACACAGCAAACTTAAAAAACTGAGGGGAATAAATGCCACTACCAAGATGATGAATAATCCTGTCTGTAGAAAGTGCTAGAATTCATGAAAATAAGAAAATTTTTAGTTATTAAAAGAGCACTATTTTTTTTTTAATCATGAAAGTGTATTCTTCAAAAAAGAACTCAATACCTTTCCTTATAATGTACAGTAGTTTCACGAATACAAGCCGCACGGATTATAAGCCGCACCCCCGGTGCCTCGACAATGTTGCTGTCTTTGTCAATAGATAAGCCGCACCCCGAATATTAGCCGCACTTTCGTTCGTCGCGAGAATCCGTGCGCAGCTTTCACAAATTGGCCAATTAGTAACAGGATCGCAGCATAGCGGGCTTTACTGGTTTGGGGCGGGGCCAGGAAGGCTCGGCCCGCTCATGGTTGCCGACGGGGCCGGGTGGCCCAGCTCAGCGCCACGGCTCGGCGGGGCTGGCCGGGTGGTGCTGCCGCCGCCGCCGGGCTCGCTGGCCCCCCTCTCCCGTCAGCACCGCCCCGCTGCCGCGTTCGCTCGCCCGGCTGGCAGGGCTGCCGCCGCCGGGCTCGCCGCCCGCCCCGCTGCCGCTTTCGCTCGCCCCGCTGCCGCTTTCGCTCGCCCTGCGCCGCGCCTCGCGAGCGCCGCGCCCGCCCCGCGGCGCTTTCGCGAGCGGCGGCGCTTTCGCGAGCGGCGGCGGCTCACGGCGGCGGCTCGCGGCGGCGGCTCGGGGCGGCGGCGAGCGGCGGCGGCGAGCGGCGGCGCTTTCGCGAGCGGCGGCGGCTCGTGGCGGCGCTTTCGCGAGCGGCGCTTTCGCTCGCCGAGCGGCGCTTTCGCGAGCGCCGCTTTCGCTCGCCCCGCCGGCAGGGCTGCCGCCGCCGCCACCAGGCTCGCCGGCCGCCCCCTCCCGTCTGCACCGCCGCCGCGTTTCCTCGCCCTGGCCGGCACTGCAGGCCCCCGCACCGCCGGGCTCCCCCACGCTGCTGGCCCCGATTCTGCTGGGCTTCCCCTGCTGCCAGGCAGCCCCACCCGCCGGCCTTCCTGCTTCTGCCATGCTCCCCTGCACTGCTAGCCCCAGTTCTCCCGGGCTCCCCCGCCATGCTGGCTCAGGCTCTGCTGCCCTCCCTGCCCCGCCCTGCTGGCTCAGGCTCTGCCGCCCGCCCCCCACACTGCTGGCCCCGCCTCTGCCAGGCTTTCCCACCTCTGCCGGGGCCGGCCGGGCTCCAGCTTGGCTTGGGGCTGCCGCGGGCTCTCACTTCCGTGTTGGCAGCTTTTAGAATTTTGTTAATAGATTAGCCGCCCCGGAATATTGGCCGCACTTCCGGGTTTCCACCAAAATTTTGGTCAAATTGGTGCGGCTTGTATTCGTGAAATTACTGTATTTAGCAGTTGTCAGTCTTACTGGCATGAGTCTATTTTTCTGTCTACCCAAGCAACAGTATCTTAATTGCAATACCTTGATAAATGGTTTAATGAACTACCAATAAGATGGTAAATCTTATATAATATATATTAAATAATATCATTACTCTCTGCTGTTGTGGCACCATGCAGCCTTTATACAGCTACATGAAGAGCTAGGTGCTCACAGACCAAGGGGTTTAGCTTTATTGACCATTACAGTAATTTCATGATTATAAGCCACACTTCTGGGTGCCAGCAACTTTTTGGTTTTTGTCCATATATAAGCCGCACCTGATTATAAGTCGCACGTTACAATACAGAGTGTGATAAAATCTATCTATTCTATCATCATCTGTTGAGGGTGGGGACAGTGATCCTTATCTCAATGGCAGATATTCTGTTAATGCGCCATCCATTGAAACCAGGCAGGGCATTGTTCTTTATCTTTTCACACCCCATCCTTCCTCCAGTGAGTCATTGTCTGCTAATGGCCCATTGAGTCCCACTGTGTGACTGATAAAATTACTGCATCCCATTGGAAGTTGCTCCAGCCAGGGGGAAGAGCCCAACGTTTCTTACCAAGATTAAACAGAGGTTTTGGGACACTAAGGGAGCCCCTTTCTCCACTGGACTCCAGAGGAAAACTGGATTTCTCCACATCACCGCTGGACCTCTGGAGGGAAACTGCACCTTCTACAGGAGCACTGCTCCAACTGAATCACATCTGTCACTGCAGGAGGATGCAGCCACCATGGAATGGGACTGCTACCAACACCCTGCCTGACGGGGTGTCAGGTTGTACTCTGACTTTGTCAGGGTTTGGAGTTTGTTTCTTTGTAGTACTGTATTTCTATTTGAATTTCCCTAAAAAATAACTGTTATTCCTAATTCCCTTATTTTTGCCTGAAAGCCCCTTGATTTCAAAATTATAATAATTTGAAGGGAAGGGGTTTACATTCTCCATTTCAAAGAGAAGCTCCTGCCTTTCTCAGCAGACACCTGTCCTCCAAACTAAAACAGCAACTTTTTGTTCTTTGTCCATATATAAGCCGCACCTGATTATAAACCGCACTTCCAGGTTCGGACCAAAATTTTAGTCAAAATGGTGAGGCTTATAATCGTGAAATTAGTGTACTTTATTTCTACTGCCTTAGATGGAGAAGTTTAGTACTAGATGAGAGGAATCCTGACCAGCTGTCACCAGAGTGCTCACTCTCCACTTGTCTATCAGAATCCCTGTTGCAAATTTTTCTGCCTTCTCACTAACAAAACAAGTCCATTTGCCACTAGAATTTCTGCTTGAGGGTGATTCCATTTCATTCCTATGGACACTAAAAGAGAGCTTTCAAATACTGATAACTCCAAGCATACATTAGATTTGGATTTCATTTATCTGGATATTCATAGGTATACATAGAAACAGATGCAATTCCTGCAAAATTATGGCTCTTCTATTAAGTTCTTTGAAGAGATATGACTTCAGCTGTATTCACATTCTGCACACACACTGAAAGTTCCTTATGCCTTTCTGCTGCCTTTTCTTTTAAGTCTTATTCTCCTTTCAACACTTCATGTTTTTCACTATGGTCAAGGTTCTTTCAAAGGTTTTTTGTGTATTCATTATAGTATAAAGTATATTTTTCTGACCCTACATGCCATTTCCCTCAGCACCACTGTCCAGATGTGTTTTTTTCCCAGAATCTTCTTTCATTCATTAAATATGAAATAGCAGGACAATCTTTGTTACTGGCATTAGCAAGAGGACAACGAGGGACTAAAAAAGAAAAACAAACCAACATAAAACAAATCAAACCAAAAGAGAAACACCAGAGTAAAGTGTTTTGAATTAAATAATTTCTTAAACATTCAATTATTTTGGAAAAATCAGTTTACAGTTCTTTGGCACTTAGTGTCAGAAGTTCTAATTATTTCATTCTGGAGCAGTATCCCAAGCAGTTTGGATATTCACAACAAGGCATCTGTATTCCATGTACCATGTGGCATCTCCTGACAGCATCCTACTGCCTTCAGTGACTTACGTTGGCTAAATCTCTGGCTATCCTCATTTGATTTTGCATTAAAATATGACTAACAGAATCATTCTTTTAAGCAAGGTTGCACTGCACTCAGCATATTAATTGTGTACATTTATTGAGGGCTCTTTATCCTTCATATCCCCCAGCATTCTTCAGAAATATTATACAAAAACCTCTTCTGAGACTCAGCATCAAAGATCACCAGTCATAGAAAGTCCCAATTCCAAATTCAGTTCTGAAAATTACAGGGAGTTGTTCTAATAGATTATTTATTTTAGAAAGACAAGTTTTCCTCTGAAATTCTTCTACCAAGATTCTAGTAATCACTGCACTGAGGTAAAAATGACTACTTGGACCACAGGGATTTGCTACCATGCTCTTTAATCTTGTTGACAATCTGTACTATAAGCACTTTTTGAGAAATTTCTCATGAAATGTCAGGCATGCATGCCAAAGGCCAATTTTCTTCTCTTTTTTGTTGTGATTTGTGGCTCAATTTGCATGATTTTGCACTCAATCTATAGTGCAAGTTGTCAAATAGAAGCTGTAACTCAGAATTAGATCAGACTCATTGGAAAACCTGCAAAATCAATGTAAGGTGTCATTCTCATGAAAGCTGAAGTTTACCTTTCAAAATAAGCGCCATGAAATCCAGTAAAAGTTAATTTTACATCTTTTAATAATGGTATTTCATAATATATACCCAAATAACTGTTTGGTCTACTTATACTACAAATCTATTACTTATAAAGCACAGTCTTACTTGTCTTAAAAACATGGGGATTTTGTAAATATTCCAGTATCCCTACCTGTGGTGAGGGGGCAGCTGGAACTCTTTAAGGTCCCTTCCAACCAAGTCTGCCTCCTGCTGATACAAACAGCAGCCTGCAAACCTATTTGTGATCAAGTCCAGTAATTAACTTTAGTAGTAAATATGGGGTTTGATCAATTTTAAGAGCTTTTTTTCAACCTCAGCAATTTCCATTATGTTAAACTTAGACCAGGATCCATCTTTTTTAGTTTTAAAAGGTGAAATTTTTGTATTTACTGCAAGACTATATCTTACTTAGGATTTCCCAAATTTCATTTTATATCGCCTGACTTGAAATATATTGAATTTTTTCTAAAAATACACACTGTTTTTATGAAGGTCATCAAAGCACAACAAAGGATGAGTGTGTCATCTTGGTTGGGTATGTGAATGTTATTGCTTTATTCTATGTAATTTAATCATCAAACTTATTCATCTCATGAGACTGTAATTTTCCTTCAAGTGCAATTATATTTCACAGTATGCCTGCTGATTAGGCAGAAACAGAAATAATTCATCAGAAAATTACAAAAAGAATTAATCATCACCAACATGTAAAGTAAAAATATGATATTCAGCAGCCAATAAATAATTAAATCCCTTCTTTCCAAATCCACCAAAGCTTAAATGGAGACATGTATACATGTGCCAATAAAGAATAAAAATCATATAACCACCCATTAGGGGTTTCCATTTTGAATTGTGCAAGACAGATGGATAATTTATTGCTTGTTTCTTTACAAAGCACTATTTTAATAGATTATGTAGAAGACAGCCCCTTGTAGTATAAATATGCATTTTATTGCAAATTGTGCCTCAATCTGCAACACTAAAATCCTAAAATGGAAAAATTAAAAGACAGTAATAAAGTATGAATTACTATTCTTACATCCCATGTGACTGTCTCACAGAAAAACAGTCCTAAACAATTCTTCAGAAAATTGTAGCCTGATCTTGTAAATACATGCACATATATACACATCTATTAGCTTCTGTAAGGCTACTCAAAAACAGGCTATATTGGAAATGCAATACTGGAAAAAACAAAGAAGGTATTAGCTAAATTTAAAAAAATCAGCAAGTTATCTCTCAAAAGAAATAATGTTTTTACTTATGAAGGAAATTTTAAGCTTTTGACTTTATAAATAAATGTATAAATGTTATAAAAGTCATTAAATGTTACAAGTTATAGCTTCCAGTATAAATATATATTACATAAAATCAGTCTTATTTATCATTAAAAGTTACAGAACAGTTTTAAAACAAAACAAAAATATGTTACTTTTGACAGGTCTTCCTGCACAAATCACCTGTGTATGGAATCTGTGTATTTACACATGGTAAATAAATTTGAGATTGAATTAAGCATTTAAAATAACAAGAGATATTTTCACCAGAAATTTGCATCATATTTACAGAAATGTAACACAATTACTAACATTTTCCATATAAATAATTATTTTTCTACTTCATTTCACTGCTTCATTAGCATTTTTACCTATAAAAGATCAAAATTGTTTATAAATTTGCACATATAAGAAAAGAACCAGTGGTATCCACTGCTACAGTACGAATTGCAAAGAATATATGCAGAATATTAAAGACTGATATAAATGTAATGTGGTGTTTCTGTAGGTACTTGGAAACCTATATAAATCAGGCTATGGTTCAGAAATTCACTTCAAATATATTTATTTCTACTCCAGCACCACAGAGTCAAGCACAAGTTTTGCACTGTTAAACAAGGGTCTTAAATATTCCTAGTACTGGTTAGAGTGATAGAACTGGATCACATCCAATGGAAATATCAAGAAGATTAAGCCACATCCTGCAGATAAAAACACAGAGCTTCAGAATCTATAGATTTAAAATGGTTTTTAAGCACTGAAAAAAAAAAATCTTTCAACAAATAAAGGGCATGCAGATCTCACAAATTATTAAATAAAAAGCATGAAGTTCTGCCACATTTGATACTGTGACAGATAATTCATATCATCTGCTGCAGCTCCAAAATAAAAAGTGATTCTGTATGTAGCTATCACAATCCATGTCTTAAAGTGGAAACATGGAGCTGTTCTACATTATATAGCAAATGTGTGTAAGACACAATTATGAAAGAACTAATGTTCCATGCTCAAATTCTTTCCTGATTTCACTCTTTAGAATTGAAGAAGTAGTAACACTGCTGCCTAAACTGGGACTTGCAAAACTTAGATTAATCTCCTTCTATACACAAAGGAGACACATGGAAGTTTGCCAGACTGAATCAATCCCATGAGAGATTTATCTCTTCATGTCTTTTACTAAGGTGTTCACAACAGAAATACGGCTTCTGCTATGAAAACAATAGATACACCATGTAAATAGTAAATTTTCTGGACAACATTAAACCTTTCACTAATGATATTGGTGTTTGGAATAGAAAAGAGATTGAATATAAAGGACTTTGACATTGAGAAAAGCAACACTGTGTCTGATCCTGATCTCATTAACAACTCCTGTAGATAAAGTCCATAGTCTGAGTAAGATTAATATTTCATTAATTGTGTCTTATAAAAAGTTGCCCAATTCCTTAATATAGATTTGGAATTATTAATCAGTCTTGGCATCCTAGTTTCTGTTCATTTCTCTGCACAGTAAAACCTCATAGAAAGGACCAAAACCGTATCTTTAGCACCCAGCACAGTTCATAGCTAAATTGCACCAGAGTAAATGTACATTCCTATTAGTAAACTGACTTACACTATCCAGAAAGAGGTGACAATTAAAGTAGAAGTGCAGTACATTTCAGCCATGTAGCAAGAAGAAAGAAGAAAAAAGGAATAATACCATTTATTTTATTCAATAGACTTTTTTCCTGTGCCACTGAAGTGGCTGTAAAATTACGCAGTATTTAAATAACATCAGAGATAACTCCAACTTTCAAAATACAAAAAAAGTCAACGGAAATGTCAGTGCAATCAGACCTTTCATGAGCTTCACTGATCATTTAGCTATTTTTTTCAATATCTGATGCATCCAAATACCTGAGTAACTTAAATAATTACCAACAATTAGGAAGATAACCTATATTAAATCTGAAAGGGCATTCAAAACAAATTGCTTTTTTTGCTGGCATCTAAATGAGATATTTTTGTCAGTCTGAAAAATCATATGAAAGTGTGATTTTTACTTATTTTTTAATACTGAAAAGAGTTTTACTATAACTAATTTAAATCAGCAAAATACCTTATATTGCTATTAACTTACTTAATTTGTGAAATCAGTATGAACTGCATCTGAACAAAAAATTGCCATAGACTTCTGCTGGTATAAGCCTTGCTACAGTTAGGGGTGTGTCTGATACAAATACTGTGACCAAGAAATATGGCAGCCAGCCCTTCCTGGAACAGACAATACAAACTTGTCTCAAGCTGGTAGTTTAAAACCCTCAATAATTTGAATTATCAACCTGCTACCTGTTATCTTAGAAGTGAATACTGGATACATTTTCAAAAATAATCATCTTCAAATGAAAGAGGAATAAAGGGCCCTGTTGACCTGTCTGCACTTACTATTACTGTACGAAAAAAATAACTGTTAGGAGCACTTATGTACAAAATTCCCAATGTATACTTTGTTTTATGTTTTGAATGGATTTGAATAAAATCTACTACTTCTATACCAGAACTTAAATTGAACATATGGTACTGCACATTTCTCGATGAAAGGAGCTGTAAACTGAAGAAATAAAACCTAAAACACTTCTCTTTCTATCATTTAATCAGTCTGCAAGTTATACCACCCATTGTGTTACTTCCTTACATGAAAATAATTAAAATTACAGTGCTACAACTTTGACTAATTGCATTAATATGTAACAGCCTGATCTGGAGTCTTCAGCTACATCTATACTTCAAAAAGGGCATCGAGGAGGACTCAAGGAGCTATAGGCTGCTCACCCTAAGCCAGGGGGACAATTAGGCAGTAAACTCCCAAAAGGTATTTCAACAGACATGAAAGACATGTACTGTTTACATTAGAATGATTTTTTACCTCTTTTAAAGTCTCATAACCTATAATATTAATAGAAATTAAATAAGAATTTATTTATGGTTTTACTGAACTTTCAACTTTGTATTAAAACTCACTAAAAGTTCATGTATATGTACAGATATACTTCAACTTTTTTTGTTATATTAAATTAAATTGTTAATTATGAATGTATTTTATTTTAAAAACGTGTGGCTCAAGAAGTATACGTAAAATTGTTCAATGGTTCAGTTTATATGACCAAACTTTAGATGCCGCACCAGAAAGTAGAACAATTTAGTTATTGAAAGGGCCAGTGTTCACCAAAGCATAAACTGTGTTCTTTGTGTACTGATTTAGACTGAGTGCACCTGTGTGGCTGGAATTAATCAGATTTATAATTGAACTGAATTATCCAAGGTAGTTTATCTTACGGTGATATTTCAGCAGGTGGTGGTTTGTTAACACGGCTCTCTCAGATACAGTTTACAATCTGTTCATTAGAGTCAGAACACCAAGCAGGTGCACTTCATTTGCTTGCTTCGTCTGGAAATGTAATCTGATAGTTGATCAACATGGTCATGAGACAAGTTCTGCCCAAGTGATATTGTACATGCAATGAATGAAGACGAAAATCTGTTTGCAGGGCTGCAAGTTACTAACAGGAAGCACATTACCTCACTGGAGGTAAGAGAAAAACATAGTCCAACTTCTTGATAGTACATTTCTGCCGTGTTTTATCCAAAATAAAGATTTTTTTACATGATAGAGCTTAAAGTGCTTCTTTGGAATATTTATGTAGCTTTTCTTACTAACCATAAGTGTTTTATTTTGTACAGTGTTCCACAGGTTCATTCTATACTAAACTGTATCTTTCACTATTCTTGTAATGGGAAGAATATGCAGAAAGGACCCTTAAGAGAGCTACCAATTCAAAAATCATTGTACAGATTAGAAAACTAACCATATTCCTTGAAGAATAGGGTAGAAATACAGGAGGTGACCTCTGTGATAATGAACTAGGGAAAAGCTGTTCCTTATTTCTTTCAAATTCCCTGGCACATGATACCAGATCCACTACAAAACCTTGAGGTGGAGCAGGGAATCAAAAACAAAAAATCACCAGATTTGATCTGATTCACGTGGCTGACATGCAAGAGCAGTATAGCCACAAGCCAGGCAAGACTGAAGTCCAGCAAAAGGAATCCTATCAATACAAACAATAATAATGGCCCATATAGTCAGATCTCGGGTCTCATTAGCAATTAATAACGTTTTAATAGATAAGGGAGGACAATGTCCAATATTAATGCAGCAGGATGGTGAGAGCCTGAGTATATGACTTGGAAAACAGAGAGTGAAAATCACTTGGGCAAATGGAGCAAGTGTAATATGCCAAACTGCTAAGGTTTACTCTTGGGCCCTGGATGATAAGCAGATACCAACCTTTCACTTTGAAGTTAAAGATTGCAATAAAACAACTTGGTTTTCAGTGTTCTGAAAAATCAAACCTGGCATCTGCTCAGCAGCGTGTGGTCCTTTGGTAACATTTATCCTGTTCCTAAAATATCACAGACTGCAATGAGCTTCCTTCATATGCACCTGCATGCCCTGAATATAGAAGAAATGTCCCAGCCAGTGGTATGGTCCAGTGATTATCACCTACTGCTGGTTTTCCCACTGGGTACTGATGGAGTCCTAGGAGGGCTGCAGAAGATCAAGAGGGACCTCAGGAACTTACAATCTGGAGCACAAACTGTTCTCTTCTGCCCCACCAGCTGCAGGGAATGATGGGGCAAGAAATAGTAAAATCATGCAGAATAATACCTGGCTTTGAGACTGGTGTTACAGCAGAATTTGGGGGGTTTGATTATGGGTCAGTGTATCTGACACTTAGCCTGATGGCAGCACACAGAGTCCATGTGTCTCAAAGGGAAAAAAGAACTTAGCTCTGGACTTAGCAGGGCTCATCATGAGAATTTTAACTGGATTTGAAGGGGGAGAGGGACATAGCCAGGCTTGACAAACATGAGGCATGGGAATGGGAGAACTATTGCAACCACCCAAGTAACAAAATGAGCCTTAAAGAAGGGACACCTCCAGTGAGCACAAGTATCCAGAGGCATAACAACAATAATGGACTGTGGGGCAATCTTTTGTACCCTCACTGGGATATTGATATGATCAAATACTTCTGTACAGTCCATGTACACCAATGCACATAGCAGGGGGAACAAACAGGAGCAACTAGAGACCTGTGTGCAGTCACAGGGCTTTGATCTCATTGCAATTACAGAGACATTGTGGGACAGCTCGTGTGACTGGGATGTTGTTATGAGCAGCTGCAAGCTGTTTGGGAAAGGCTGGGAGACTGGAAGAGTGCAGTGGTGGAGTTGCCCTCTAGGAGAGACAACATTTGGACCGTATCAGGCTCTGTCTTGGGGTGCATTAGGAGCAAATTGAGAGTTTAGGAGTTAGGCTAAAAGGACAGAGTAGCAAAGGTGACTCTGTTGTGGGTGTTTGCTGCAGGGCCCTGGTCAGGAGGAGGGAGTGCATGACACCCTGTACAGTCAGCTCAGAGCAGCCTCACAGCCACAGGCTCTGGTTCTTGTGGGGGACTTCAACCACCCTGACACTGCTGGAGAAGCAACTCAGAGAAGCACATACAGCCCAGGAGGATCCTGGAAAGCATTGGTGGCAACTCCCTGACACAGGCAGTGGAGGCTCCCACAAGGAATGGTGTGCTCCTCAACCTTTCACTAAAAAGCAGGGAGGGCCTTGTTGGAAAGGGGTCTGACAAATACTAGCAAAGATGACTATCATAGTCTTAATCAATGGAGTTCCCTATTTTGCCAGATAAGTTTGCTTCTTACCTGCTAAATGTGAGAATATATTATATCTTCATGTTAATTGTCATTGCAGAGATAGTACAGCTATAAAAATGGCCCACATTTGATTATTGCTCATAAATCACCAACAGAGGCTCTCACTAAAGGCTTCTTCCCACCAAAATTATCTACCTCATAAAAGGTAAGATGAGAAAATCCATCCCTGAGTTCAAACAGTGATGGTCAAAACGGAATTAAAGGATACCATATTTTCAAAGTCATTCTAAAAATACAACAGTTCCTGTGAGGTTCTACCTCCGGTGCTCTTTACACACCAACTTCATGTTGGGTTGTCTTCCAAATAAGCAAAGTAGCTAATAGTTGCTAAAAGGCTGTTTATTACAAATGCACATCAGTCTCAAAAAACGCAGTCGCAGGCATTAAAGTCTATGCTAAGTTTTGGTATAGAGTCCCAAAGAGAAGCAGAAGCTGCTCTTGTCAAGGTCCCTGATGTCGCTGCAGCAGCTCCCGTCTGCTTGGGTGTGGATGGTGACGAGCGAAGCAAAGCAAAGCAAAGTAGAAAAGCAATGGCAAAAAGCACTAGCTCTCCCCAGTACATACTCTTACATAGGATTTTTCCAAAAAAGCTAGGATGCAAACTCGGAGCACCACTTCTTAAACTATTAGAATTCTAGTTTCTTAACATGCTAGGATACGTATAAACTATGCATACGATCTATCTTGTTCTATCTGAAAAATGTAAGCAATATTCTTACTGGAGCTCTATTTTGTCTAAGAACCATCTAAAACCGTATTTCTGGAGCCCTACTGAAAACATTACTGTGTTTTTCAACCTTCACTATAACTCGCACTTCTACTCTGGCATCTAAACCTTTCACTCACTAAAAGCACTGACGCTCATTCTAAAACTTACTTACTGACTCACTTACTCATCCCAAAACTTAAACTTACACCTCTACTTTATGTGTAACTTAACATACTTCAATCCATCCAAAGACTTTAATTCAATCCCTGTACTCTGATTTCTCTCTGAAGAATTCAGAGAGACCTGGCTCACTGCCTCCAAGTTCCCTTAACATATCATTATTTTAGCTTCTGATTCCTGGATATAGCTAGGATAAGAATTTTTGTCTCAATAATAATTTCAGTATTTTTAATTTAATTTGTGTTCTCATTGAAAAAGAAAAATCAAATTATTGGGAAAAATTTATAGGGGTATTGTGGAGAGTTAGGGATAGGCGTGCGGAAGATATCGGGCTGTACGGTTAGATAGGACCCCTCCCCTCTGCAGTCAAATCAAACCTCTGCTCAGCAGCTGGCTGCACCCAGCCGGACGTGAGCAGAAGGAAACGACACTGACTGCCCAAGTTATAAAAACCCCTGTAACCTTTTAATAAACGCCATTTGCCATCTACCACTTTGGTGTCCGTGAGCACATGGACCGAGTGGCCCCGGGGTGGGTCGCCGTGCCGTTCCTGAACCAGGTCGCTACGCCTTAGGAAGGTAACAGGGTATAAAAAGATTTGAATCCAAAATGACACAATTCCAGATTGAACAAGAAAAATGGTCAATTGAAACTCACTCTCTCCACGAGAAAGGTGTGATTTTTAGTCACATATTTTCTCATACATTTTCTCCATTTTTCACATAAAATATTGCCACTAAACCTACTTATTGCTCTGTATATTACTGTTCACAAGTGTGACATTTTATTTATCACCGTATGCAATTTTCAGAATCTTTATGTTTTTCTTGCAGGCTTTCCTACTAACGCATAGGTTGGGAGCTTTAAAATTCCAGACATGTCAGTACCCCCATACACAGCCCACAAGGTGATAAAGAACTGTATCCCAAAGGCATTACTTACCAAGCATATGCTCATAACAATAGTCCAGGTTTACTTATACTGGATATGTAATAGCACTTTCTGTATTTCTAGATGAACTTATGCTTATATTTAAACATGTATTTACTTACCCCAAATTTGCAGTACTTCTTTTAGCCTGCTACCCTGAAATTTTCTGTTCAGAAAACAGTAGCTGTGTTTTTAATTAACACTTTTCCTGGATATCCTCAGAGACATAGTATCCCCTTCAACCTATGCCAAAAAGCATATAGCAGTTAATCCACTGAATATTTAATTAAAATCCCATTATCAGCATTTTCAACATTGGTTTCACTTGGAATTTTTCCCATTGAAAATGCATGAATAAATATATTTACTTTCACATATGCTACTGCTGCAATCACAAATTCTTTCAAGTAATTCATACATTTTTTAAAGGATTTTAATTATTTCTATGCCATTCCTATCACTTTTTCTAAGAGTTACAGAAATACACCAACTGAAGTGCCAGTAATGTATGTCTGGATATGCTGAATCATATCTGAAATTTTTGCTATAAATATGTATGGTTATATCTGCATTTGTGTATGAATAAGCACACTTACACCACAAAAATACAGAGTACCAAATTCTATCTTTGGATTCAAGTTTGAGATCAAGACTCAAGTTTTGCTGGAATCTCTCTTCTAAGTACAAGGAGATAGTATAAGTGGCTTTGCCTTCTCTTGTGACAGAAAATGCAATCCCAGTGAATTCAGCTTGTAGCAATAGTGGTAGGCATGGTGGTCTACAGCAAAAGAGACATCAAATAAAAGATTGTCTTGGTGTCCAATAGTCAGCTCCCAGTCTGAAGGACCATTATGTTGTATTTCCTGCTACAATGGACATTTACTTAATCACACAATGCGAACATAATTTCATTTTAAAACAAATGGAAAAGACTCATGACTAACTTCCACAATTCAGTGTCTTAGGATAATATAGTAAAGCCTGAGTTTAAATCATTCATTGTAAGGGCTAGGACTTGTAATACCCATCTTGCCCTTATCATTTCAGATGATGCACACCTGGAATTCAGGTTTTTGTGGATCACAGTTTGAGATTCCTTACTTTCCACATGCATTCTACAGGAAGCTTAAGTGAGTATGCTGATATTACAAATGTGACTGAATTACTAACTCCATGTGCCTAACTCCAAAAGTGCATGCTCTAATTATGATCATAAATCTTCTTTGTGAATCCTGATTAATTTATTCAAATCATTGAGTAAACTGTTAAATTGCCTCAGCATCGAGGGGCATAGCCCTTCCCAGGCTTCAGTCTCAACATTAATTTGTTGTGGGTGTATTCATGCTCACGTAGTTAAAATGGTGGCGTCTTTAAACAGCGCTGTCTTTAAAATTAGACCTGTTTCTTTTTCTCAATTCATTGACTTAAGTGTACATAGAATCAGTGTAGGCATTCTTTTAAGCATAAGTAACACACAGAAAAATGATCAATGACAGGGAAGTTCTGATGCAGAAGCTATGCTTTTCAAATTAATATTTATCTCATAAAACATATATGTGGTACAGTTTTATTAAACTTACTAAAGTCAATTATAAAGCACACACTATTTTTGGTGAAGCCAAATATTCTGCCAGGGAATTCATCATATAACCCTTGAGAGGTGCCTTTTCTCTTCCAGCACTGTTAAAGAATGAGTCAATTCTAAGCCAAGTTTGTAAAAAACAAATTACTATTTAAGGTAGAATGAAAATGAATACATTCTGATAAAAAGACATACATAAACAGACTTATTTCAATTGCTTCCGTAAGTGTTCACAAGATCTCTGTGTGGTTGTATTGCATTTTCATTTTTGGTTGCAGAAGGAAAAAGGGGTGTCGTTTGTATACACTACTTAACTCAAATAGATTTAAATTTTCAGTTGAAACTGATTTAATGATGTTGGCATTTCATGAGTTACTCATGCAATAATGACAAAAATTTGATTACTGAATCCTACAGGACTTCCATCATCATTTTATCATACCAATCTCCTAAGTAAATGGTTCACTGAAACTTCAGCCACATCAGAACTAAGCAAAAAACCTCACCATTCCACCCCTTCATCAAAAACTATATTAAATGGTTTCATATTCAGAATCAAATGCAAAATGCTTTGCATTCTGCATGAAAAATCCAGCTTGCATTTAAAATAGGCGAATGCTCACATTGGAAAAACAAGGAAATCTAACATCAGTCACAGTACTGCTGGTATGTGCTGTAATTTCTACTTTCACATTCTCAGGTGGAACTTACATACACAAAACCCAATTTAGCTCTTCCTTACAGAATTTGTATACTAGTCATTAAAACTTTCCTCACTCTAGTTTCATTCTAACTTTTATCATTAAATTAATCTTATTTTTTTTTGCTTAATTTTAAATCACATTCTGTGGTAATATACAAAGAATCAAATACAAATTCTTTAACTTATGAATCAAAATATCTACAAAATATTATTTACATATGTATTATTAAACAAAAGATCTGATCTGAAGGCCTTGTTCAAGTCAAAACTCTGCTTCAGGCATAGGTATACGTTTCAGCAAGGTTTTTACTTAAGTAAGAGCTGGAGGGTCTGGCTTAAAGTATTAAAATAATGAATTATGCTAATTTTATATTCACAAAGACATTCAGCTCTTATAAATAATTTAGCCAAATCAAAATTACTGCTAGTGTATAAAAATGAATTAGAACAAGCGCAGGGAACAAAAGTATCACAATTACAATACTAAAACCATTATAACCTTATCCCACTAAAGACTAACATTTATCTTATGAGATTACTGAGAAAACACTTTTTTAAAGAAGCAAAGCATTGTAACATAATTTTCAACATTTTTTAAAATTTAAATGAATTTAAACAAGCATCTTCACCAATGAAAACACAGAGAACATATTTTCTGCATTTTATAGGCTTTTAACAAAATCCTTAGTTCTTGCTCTGCTCCTGACTCATAGGCTAAGGATGCTGGGCCATATTCAGTTCGCATCCTTTAACAGGCAATCATTGCAACTGTGTTTTGGCTAACAGAGGACAATAAGTAGCAGTCTTTGATCCACTGTCCAAATGCCTAATTTCCCTTCAAACAGAGTAACAAACCCTTATCTATGAAAATACAGAAGTTTTACTTTTCAAAGTCAAATGCAAATGTGTTGGATTTGATAAAAAGGGTTTACACACAAACATTCATGAAACACATTGAGTAAAAAAGGATAAGAGGCAAAGAAATAAAAATTAACTAGAAGGCTTTGTTTGAGAAGAATGATGCAATAGTTAGGGAAAAGTGCAATAATTGTATTAATTAAATCAATAAAATACATATTTGGTAACTACTCAATGCATTTATACATTCCAAGAAAAAAAGTAAAGATATAACATTCTAACTATGCAAAATAGGTTTTCTGAAAGATTGATCTTATACATATTGGTTCTCCAAGCAAAGAAAAATATTGATATAGCCCCACAGCTGTAATAAAGAAAAACTAGCATCATAATGGTGTATAACAAGTATGCTGCAAAAATGAGCACATTTTTACATAAATATTTATTGTGCCCTCATATTCATACTTAACATTCTTTATTCTTTATTTGACATGTTTCGATTTTTTTTTTTTTTTAGGTCTAGTGTCTTTGTTTCCATTTCTGAATTCTCCAACTCTGCTTCCATTTCTATATTCTGCATCTGCCAATCCAATGCTTTTCTGAATTGTAAGTTTGCTATACTTTCCTTTTTTCTTATTCTTCCTCTCTTTTTATCTTCCATCTTTTCCTACTTGTACCAGCAAATGCAATATACTGCAGTCCAGCTTTGCACCAATAGGTGACTGTGATAAAGATCCTCTCAAAAAGAACCAGTGGCAAACTGGATGGATATAAATAGCAGCACATAATCTCAATTGGCCTGACACAATGGGTAGCCAGATGTAAACACAAAAGACTAAAGTAGGAAACTGAGCTATGAAAGCTGATGAACCTGGTGCTGTTTTAAGTTGTAGTAGGTAACTGTCTTCTAGACTTTGCTGTGGTTTTTTTTAAATTATGACCTGCAACATCAATTGTGAAGCAACTTTACTTTAATGGCAAAGTTTGTATGAACTTTCTAGTGAAATCTTAAGTGCTGATGTTACTTGACGAGCAGCATCTCTTCCATGAATAAACAGATGACTTCACCTTTCTGTACTGTCAGTCTGGCACCTTTCACAAGCTTTGAGTCCGCTTTAAAATACAAAAATAAAGATTTCTCTGTCAAAACAGGTTTGACCTGACAGACAAATTGACTGAGAGATTTCAGAGATTAAGATAGTTCATTGCCCTTCAGCAATATCTCTCATCTGGGCTGAAGCTGAAAGACAGTAGCATATTTAATATGATGCTTTTGTAAAAAAAAACTAAACAAATAAGAAAAAAAAACCCAAACAACAAATAAACAAGCAAGCAAACAAACAAAAAAACCATAAAAATTATCTTTTGTCTCTTTCCCTTCCAAACATAAATAAAGATAAGATAAAAGAAAATACTATGGTATCCTGATTTGTACATTTTCCATTTATAATCTTTAATATAAAATAAAATAGCTAGTTTTGGATGTTTTAAACAACACAGGTATAGCGCTATAAAATTATAAAATAGCTATTTCTTTATTGTAACTATTATAAAAATGCCTAAGATGTTAAAATATCCATGCATATAAAAGCCCTACTAATTAAACTAAATATAAGAAAAATTAATACAATAAATCAATTTAATGAATTAATGATTTAATGATTTAACATAATGATCATGAGCTAACAGTAGATGCAATAATTTCTTATATGTAGTCTTCTCTACTGGTTATTTAAAAAATACATATTCCTGTTTATTAAAGTTTTATTGAGGAAAATTATATGCTCTTAATGATCACTAGTATAATTTCTGATTTGCCAGGGTAGATACAATCAGTTCAGCTTTTTTTTACAGATAGGCTCAAGGTTCTATTAAAAATGTATATACATCCATTCAGTATGACACAAAAATTGAGCATATATTCCAACCCTGACAGAAAGGAAGCAAAAGAAAACCTGAGTATTCTCTCAGGCTCACTTCTGAGCATTGGTCTGATATATACAATTCTGCTTTTTCTCTACCATGACATTAACATTCAAAAACCAAATCAATAAAAAAAGAAGTTGTATGAGTTCATGGGTGAGTGGCCCTGATTTGATTCCACTATTTTATTAAGAGTTTCAAGGAGTAGTGGAAACATAAATCCCTCTGGGAGAGACTCAGCATATTCCCCCACATTATCCAACTAACCTGCCTGACTGCTTGAGCAAAGACAATCCAATAAATTGGTCTGACTTTTCCCCAGGAAGGAGCAAAATCACACTGTCTTTCCCAGCAACTTTCCAATGTAGATTATGGAAACCTCCACTAGTACATAGTTATCTAATCCCCTGGGGTTCATCAGCCAAGTGATTTCTGTTAAATTTACATACCAGTATTTCCCTGCCCCAGCATCAAAAAATTTCAGCAGATTTTAGCAGGCCAATCATACCTTTCAATCTTTACAGGTAATTGCAAAGAGGGTATTGTTTTGAAAAAAATATGTTTTTTCTTTACATTCTTAAAACACATTAAATCTTGGAAGGAGGAAAATAATACTTTTAGATACATAGAAATTTAGGAAAATTAAGAATGACAAAGCTATTTTTAAATGTATTTATGAAACACAAAGTTTATGTTCTTTGCCTTCTAATAGCATCAGATACTTGTGGTATTTGAAGTTGAGTTGTGCCATACAGTGGCACTAGCTGGTACTAGGTATATTCTTTTCATTAATATATATCTGCAGAACAAAGGTTATAGCTATTATTTCCGAGATCTATAGAGATCCAGCTGTGCAGCATGTACAGAAAAAAAAATAAAACTATATTAAAAGCTTAGCATTTGAAGAGATTACCCATGTGTTTAAACACTATTTCTTGTATAGGTTCATTAAACTGCAGTTAATATTATCCTAAAGAAAGTTCACAGCTTTACCTTATTCTGTCATCCCAAATGGTTGTGTATTTGTATAAGATAGAGAGTAGTTCTGACAAGCACAAGGCTGAATAATTATAATTCTAAAGAACTTCATCTTAGAATTTATTTATATTGCCTTAAGTCATTACCTGTATGTTATCTCGGGTTACCTTTTTCCATAAAAGTCTGGTTTTCCTTTTTCAACTGCTATTTTTGTATTTATAATGAATATTCCTTGAGGTCTACTGCAAGGTTCCTGGTACTTGTCTTTGCTGACTAATGAAACATAAACAGAAGATGTCAGAATAGAGACTAAACAGTTTTGATATATTGATAATTATGCCAAAATAATTTGTTTCTAATTGTATTTAGTGCAACCAGTAACACTTTCTGATTTATTACATCTATATTTTTATTTTGATTTCTAAAGTTATTTTGGCTTTGCAAAAGTGAGAGAGTAACTGCAGCTCTTATGCCTGTATTCTCATATTTCAGTCACTGTGTAAAGTCACTAACTACAGGTAGCATGCACAGATCCCATTAAGAAATGTTAAACTATTTTTGGTATGTTTAAGAAACATTAAATAATTTCACACAAAACTACAATTTCACAGAAGAAGCCCTTAATATCTCTTATCACTCACTCCTTTCAAAACACAGTAGCATACAGACTACATAGTATTTTACATGCTATTCAGTTGGGAGGACAGCACAACCAGTAGGTTCCCAAATTCTCTTTGTGGCCCTACTCCCCTCACTCGTGAGGGTTTATTCCCCTTCCGGGTTCCAGTTCCCATTTCTGAAATTATTTCAGCCCTCACACTACAGTAAACATCAGAACTAAACAGTAAACATCAGGATTGTAAACAACCCAGAATCCTTACATCCTCCTTTTATTTTAAGGAAAGACTGGATTTGGCACTCAGTGCCATGGTCTGGTTGACAAGGTGCTGTTGGGTCGATGATCTCAGAGTTCTTTTCCAGCCTCACTGATTCTGTGACTCTGTGATACTGCAAGGCTTGCTGTGACTACATTTAGGGTGGTAGTTAGGCAATGCAAGAATTGCATCAGACCAAAATTTACATTTAATATCCAAATGGATTACAAGTAGCCAAAGTTATGTAATATCAGTGCAGATATTTCTAATATTAGCATTAACACATACGAAATTTTCAAAAATACTAGTAAAAAACAAGAGTAAAAAAAAATTAGAAAAAGTCGATTGTGCAATAATAGAAAATACTGATATAAAAAAAATTAAAGTCCTATTGAAGGCGAAATATAAAATAATATTCATCATGAAAATGTCTTTATTTTTATAACATAATCTTTAACATTAAGAGAAATGTAGCTATGAATTTATGTATGATACAAAAAATAAAAGAAGGATTGTAATAAAAGCCTATAAAATATTAAGTGAACCACAGATGGCATTCATCTTAATTCAGGAACAGCAGAATAACCAATAAAATTACAAGACAGATAAAAATAAATGCAACTTTTATTATATGACAGATACTTTCCACGTAGTTCTTACTGTTTAAAAAACTAGTATCGGTAACATTTCAAGAACAATTACATTTATGCACAGCTACATTATCTTATTAACAAAAAAATTTATGAGATAAATCCAGCACAGAAATCAAATTTTGACTGACAACATTAAAGGAAGAATTCCTTCATAAGTCCTGAGCTCCCTCCATGATTTCTCCCCAGGTGAGAGGAAGATGTGTCTCAGGTTCAGGTACTCCTTGGTCTCATCGCTCTTCATGGAAGTGCATGCTGTGGGTTTGAAGCCAATTAAGGTAAGAAAAGATTAGGAGCTCAGGATGCTCATTTTCCAGTTAAGGACTTAGAGAGCTAAATAGTTTGTGAAAATATTTCTTTTGTCTCTGAGCCCATTCCTTGTGTTTTCTAAAACAGGAGAGTGGTCCAGCTGCCGTACCCAAATGGTAATGGGACACAGACTCTGAAGAAAGTATTAAACCATGAATCATCATTTTTCAGAGGTGACTATTTCAAGGTTTCATGTCAGCACCTTACTCCATGAAAGGGATGATATTTCCAATATACTCCTTTTATTAATATATTTTCTAGCTGGTTTATGCAACATCTCTTGCTGTGTCAGCTGTTGTAAGTCCCATTATGCATAGCTCAGAAATTTCCTTACATGTCCTTCTCCAGCAACTGCAGTGGATAGTCCTGCACTACAAAAAAAAAAAAAAAAAGGAAATTCCAGTAAAACTGTGATGAAAACTGTCTAATCCATTTAATCAAGACTACTCTGAATGAAAAGAAAACCAGTGGAGTTAAGAAGATAAGTAGTTCAGGAGCACTGACCAGCAGCAGGAGCAGGCTTGCGGCAGCAGTCTCTTGAGTGCCATTGCTACAGAGAACGACTCGTGCTCTGACCCAGGCGTGAGTTACAGATTCTAAGCCAGGTACAGATGAGGTCACTGGCCATGTCCCAGCTCCATGCCACCATATGATGCAGATACAATCTGAAAAATACCTGTGCACCTTGCCCTGGTTGCTTTAAGAGAGGGGACTGATCAGGCTCAGTTTAGAGGACTCCCACCTGATCAAGGTGCACAACTTAGCCACTATTTAGATGCACCATCTCAAGTGTAATTCTTCAAAATGAACAAAGAAACTGCAATAAATAATTTTTAATTTAATTCCAATATGTGGGCTCCCAAATAGATTTGATTTATTGATTTTCATCATAGTGTCTAAATCTCTGAGTTTATGTCAGAAGCCTTTTCAATAAATCTCATGTCTGTAGGAAATCAGGAGGCCAGGAATCTAGAAACATTATAATCAGTGTATTTTACCCATTACTTCCTTACAAGCTTTACAAGAAATTTTAAAAATTGAATAGTCTTTTCCTTTAGCCTGAAATATCCCAAATGAATGAATTTATTTCTTTTTTTCATCTTCTATACACGATTATTAAATCACTTACATTTCTTGTGCAGGTCAGTGAAGCAGTAAATTCAACATGAGAAAACTAAGCACTATGAGAATTTGGTGATGAGGATAAATGCAAAAATATATGGAAAATAAACTCATTAATTTTCAGATTTAAAGCATATACATACATTTTCATAACTTTCTACATTTTATTTCCTTAAAATTCAGATAATTAAATCCACATAATCTGAATTCAAGCGTAAATTACAACAGATTCCTTATGTTGCCTGCTATTTTTGTATTATTCCATAGCTCTGACAACATATTTTTTATAAATACCTGAAAAATGCCCTAGCTACATCTTTAAAATGTATATTTAAAATTCATTTTTTAACTACCTCTCACCTTTTCTAACTTAGGTCCTCTGGAATTGCATATAATAGTCCTAAAAGGGAAACTATAAATAATTAAAATTATAAGTAATTTCTGGAACACTCACCTCTTTTAGTAATTGTAATTTAGTAATAAGTAATTGTAGAATGGATCAAGACCAGCCCAGGAGAGGAAGACTTGGGGGTGTTTGTGCACAAAAACTCAATATGACCTGGCAGTGTGCCCGTGCAGCCCAGAAGTGCAGTTGTACCCTGGGCTGCATCCAGAGCACTGTGGGCAGCAGGGGAGGAAGGGGATTCTGCCCCTCTGCTCTGCTCTGCTGAGAGCCCACCTGCAGTGCTGCATCCAGCTCTGGGGTTCACAGTGCAGGAAGGACATGGAGCTGCTGGAGCAAGTCCAGAGGAGCTGATCACAGAGCTGGAGCACCTCTTGTAGGAAGATGGGCTGAGAGAATTGGAGCTGCTCAGCCTAGAGAGGAAGAGGCTTTCTGGAAACCTATATCACATTCCAATACCTAAAGAGACTACAAGAGCTGGAGAGGGACTTTTCACAGGGGTCTGTAGGGACAGAACAAGGAGGAATGGCCTCTAACTGTAGGAGGGTAGATTTAGATTAGATATGAGGAAGAAATTCTTTACTGGGAGGGTAGTGAGGCATGGCAAAAGGTTTCCAAGAGAGGCTGGGGACTCCCCATCATTGAAAGTGCTCAAGGTCAGACTGGACGGGGCTCTGAACAGCCTGGTGTAGTGGAAGATGTCCTTTCCCATGCCAGGGCCTTGAAACCGGATGATCTTTACGGTTCCTTCCAACCAAAACCATTCTGTGATTCTAATTTGATAATTTTGAATGACAAGTGTTACAATGAAGGTACATTCTATTTTTTACTTATTTTAAATACAAGTAACAATGCTAACAAAGTCTTCTTTCCACCCACTGAAGAAATTCAACCAGGTCAAAGTATTTATAACATCATGAACTATTATATTAACATGGAACTTAAATTTTAGATGCACTTTAATGGTTTCCCTTCTATATGAGCTACTGCCTTCTGCAAATGGCATTTACCAAATAATTTCTAAGTGATTGGTTTATAAAGTTAAAAAATAGACCTACAATTAGTACCCTAAATCTTATTCATTTAAATCTGAATTATACTTGGGTATTATAAAGCTGATGCTGTTATTATAGGCAGTTGTACACATTTTGTCTCCTTTTTTTCCACATACCATAACTTTTTTTTAAGTAAAGGTTCTCTCACAAAACAACCAGCATAATTTTACCTAAGTAGTGGCAATATAATACATGTCATCATGATGAAACTGTTGCCTTTTACAGTCAAATTTTGAAGAAATCATAGAAATTTCAATTAAATCAGCAGGGTGTCTTCTGAAGTACCTAGACACTGCTGTGAAACATTTTCATAAAGTATTTAGACAGTGGAAAATGGTGTGAAACCATCAAGTCACTTGATTTAGAATCCTGAAAGTCTTCCAGGTGGTAGTCATTTCTGCCTACCGTAAGTCTCGTCCAAATTCACATTCCTTATGTACAAGTAAGAGGCTGAAGTGTTACACAGGAAACTACTTTGTATTACCAATATTCAACAATTATGTGAATTCATTTCATAAACTCATCTACTAGACATCAGTTTTAAAATACACTCAAATGATATTTAACACAGTCAAATAAAATACTGTTATAATAAAAATCAGGTTATTTATGCATTTGTTCTAAATCCAGAGGAATACAATTATCTTATAGGCTGTTTTTAATCTAACTCTAAGCAATGTAAATTATAATGTTTCTTATGTATTCAAGTAAGTACTAACAAATAGGTAATTATGTTTGTGCAGTCTGCTTTTTATACCACAGATATGTGTTTAATTTTTTAGTTCTCATATTTTCTTTGAAACTAATTTTTTGGGAAACTGTTCTAGGAAGAACATATGATATTGTGTTATTGTCATTAATTGCTGATGGAGGTACATTGAGAAAGACTGGGAAGATTCATAGATAAATGAACAGCTACTCTGTCATTTTTCAATTAATTCAAATAGTTCACAAATTTAGAAATTATTAAATGATTCACTATTTGCAATATGGCAAATCACAATATAGATAAACGTACTTTAAAAACAAACTTGAATTTCCAAAGAAATAATATTAGGAGAGCTGAAAAGAATTATTACTCACAAATGGAAAGTTTAGTAGTCTGAGCAAAAATGCCAAATACATCAAATTAAAAATGCCATCAAACTATAAAGGTAAAACATATTCCAAACCACAAAGATATCTGCTCTCAGTTACTGTGAAAGTTCAATATTGTGCCAAATCACACTATAGATGCTTCTCATGTCACCTCATGCAGGTAATAAAAATAATATTGCAAAAGGTAAAAGCATGTTGCTCTTCATAAAATAAAAATACTGCCTGAAAAAGCTTTCAAACAGAAAGGTATTGCTAAGTCAGAATATGAGTTCATCAATATATCATAATTGTAAGTCTTAATCTTTTCAGAAACTATTGTAATAGACTGTATGAATAGTAAATATAATATCCAAATGAAATGCTTTTGAAAAACAACTAGATAGCCCAGCTTGAAAACTCCTCTGTAATGACCTACTAAAACCACAACGAAGTGCAGTCCTGTCTGATCCAAGAAATCTGATGTCTTTATTAGATTAATTCCTGTTTGACTGATATCACATATTTTTCTTCATTTGTACTCCCAAACTGGACCTATCACTGTTGGCAGTCCCGTGCACAGTTTGTGAAAGTGATCCTTGAGTCTGTCTCTAGATCTGTTTTAGCTCCCATCACGAGTGTATGTGTAGATATCCGATATGGGTGTGCAATATGACAGCAAGGATAGAAACTGCAGAAGTGAGTGTCTCTCTGTTCATTTGGACTACTTTCTAAACTCAAGCCAGTCTGCCAAAAATTTCAGGTCACTTACTTTGATGCTAAGTCCTACTCTCAAATTTTGTCATAGCCAATCTTTGTTTGCTTCCTCCCAGAGGAAGAGTGAAAGTGGTTTGTAATTGCTAGCTGCTGCTGCTAGTTAAGGTTTTTTGTAAATCCTGGTTCATGTAAACAAGTAATTGGGTTCACTTCTCTGGATTCCATCTATGTGATACTAACATTTTCTGAATAACCTGAACTATTTTGTGTGCCTTAAAAGGTCAGTGTTCTAGGAAAAAAAAATTATCAGATGTTTTGACACTTGGACCACAAATGAGTCAGGATAATGTCACATAAGGAAGGATAAATCCCTCTGCCTTCTCCCATCTCACATTAACAAGTTTCAAAGGCTACGCTGGGCTGGTGAGTGCTCCCTTCCCACGCCTACTTCCACCCCAATATTTATAAAAGCTAAAATGCCCTGCCAGTGCAGTCACCAATATTGGACCTCTCCCTTCACTGTCTCAAAAGTTACTGTATTCATGAGGAATCCACCACAGATAAATCCTGATTAGGTGCTAAGGTGCCTCTTCACTGAAACTACATTCTTGCAAAAGGGAATTTCTGCTATTCCCTTTAGAATGCATCTCTTCAAGCAAAAGATACGTTGGATTCTATAAATGCTAAACAAAAGTAGGTCATTCTTTATCATCTTCTATTATTTTGTAGCTGAGAATGTAATCATAGAAGCATTTAGTTTTGAAAAGACCTCTGTGGTCGTCTAGTTCAATTGTTAACCTAGCATGACCACGTTAACCCCAAAAACAACATATTCCCAAATGCCACATCCACGTTTTTTGAACACTTCCAGAGTCATTGACTCCACCAATGCCTTCAACCCATCAGTGAAGAAATATTCCCTAATATCTAATCTGAATCTCTTCTGGTGCAACTTTTGGCCATTTTATTATGATTTTTAAAAAGCTGTAATGCCTTATAAGAATTGCTAATATTGCAATTTGTGTCTGTTGTCTCTTCTCCTTTAATAAGGTATCTCTATTAACAACCAGGATCCATCTCCTCCTATATGAGGTAGTTGAGGAGCAGTGAAGTCACCCCTAAGCCTTCATTTTTTAAGGTGGTCAAACCCTGTTGTCACACTCTGGTTGCACACATCATGACATCCAGCCCCCAAATCATAGTACCATCACAAACTGAGCTATTTTCACAGTCCTCAGAAAAGATAATCAGAACAAGACAGGATCTATTTGCTTACTAATTCTTACAGAACACTGTTTCATAATCATATGCCCTTGACTTTACCTCATGAACCTTAATGGGAACACTGGGATTTGTGAAAATCCTCTTTCTTATCGGTGTAATGCAAAAAAAAATTTCATTTATTACCCATTTTATCACAAATATTCACCCTAACAATATTCAACTAAGGAATCATCACTAGCAGAGCAGATTTTTTTTTCAAATGGAAATCATGTATTGGTTTTTATCAGTAAATTATTAAATTAATACAGCAGTTGTATCAGTAAAAGGCATGAGAAGTGAGCTCGTATCACCTACTAAATAACTGTCGTGTCCTTCAGAGCAAAGACAAAGGTTGCCTCTTTACAGAAGACCTAGCACTGGGTTCTCCATCTTACTACTGTAATGCTCCCCACTCCCACAATGATATGAATTGCAAACAAAATGCATTAATTGGGTGCACAGCAAGACACTGCAAACTGTGGAGGATTGCTTTAGATTTATATTATGTCAAGGAACTTATAAGGAAGTGCTAATAACTCCAAAAAGTAATCTCAGTAGTTACAAAATCATTTTTTTCAAATATTTGGCATATTTTGATGGATTCATCTTCCAGTTTGACACAAATATTAAGTTAGCTCAATTGATCCATTATAAATTTTTATTAAAAATTTTAATAAAATAAGCAACAAAGAGCCAAACCATGAAATAACAATGAGAAATACTGTTAAAACTAAAAGATAGTATTATCACCAAAACAATTGTATACCAGAATATTCATGACAAAACGTAGGCTGAAAATCTAAATTACAGTAATTTCACGAGTATAAGGTGCACTCTTTTGACTAAAATTTTGGTCTGAACCCAGAAGTGCACCTTATACCCCAAGCACCTTATACATGGACAAAGTTCGGAAATTTGCCAACCCAGAAGTGCGAGCCCACAGCCGCCCCAAGCCGAGTCAAGCCCGCCCAGCCCTGAGCAGGGCCAAGCCAGTAAATCCCGCGATCGTGCAATTCCGTTACTAATTCATTACTTTGTTGCGCACAGATCCTCGCTGCAATAAAAAAAGGTGCACCTTATACGCCGGTGCGCCTTATACTTGTGAAATTACTGTAATAAAAATGTGGAATCAAAGGAGCTGAGTAAGAGCAACTTCTTTAAATTACTCTTAAAATGGAGCTTGGTTATTTCACATAAAGGATGTGGTTTTATATGGTTTTATATAACAGAAGAGAACTGGCAACACTTGTCAACATCAGTCAGCAGCTGAATGTCTTCTCACTTCTGCTTAGAAGTTAAGTCTATTCTTGACAGTTTTGTTTAAAACAGAGAAATAACATAAAGAATTATGTACTTTGAGAATTAAATAGTTTTGTTGCTAATAAAATATTTTTAATAATTGATATGAACAGTCAATACAGTGCAATGTTCCTTCCAATAGCATTTTCATAAGTGTTTATGCTTTAGGAAAAACATCATGACTGAATAGTTTAAGAAAATGTAAGTTTCAGAAGTAGTGGTTTGAACCACTACAATAATCTAATAGCCTTTAGATGAAAACCTAGCTGGGCTATATTTGTGCCTCATCTTACCAAAGAGTATCAGATAGTCCACACTTTTTGGAGGGATAAAAAAGTTTTGCTCAATAGATATGTCTGCTCAATATACAGAAAATGAATAAGGAAACAACTATAGAAAACTCTTAAATGTGGTGGTGTATAACACTGAAATTTGCAGATCTGAAGGGAAGTTTTACTGGACTAGTATGTAACTGTTTCTCTCCACTCATACTGAAAAAAATATGTGACTGAAAGTAGATTTAACATGGGTAAGAAAAATGGGCATTTTGGCAAGGATAAGCTGCTTCTCTATGGCTTCACCCTAACAAATGCCTCTGATCAAAATTTTCAGAATTGTTTCCAAATTTAGAATTCAAAAGAAAGTAGTATTTGTGTAGTTGTGGACAGAAATATATTTTATCTTCAACTGGACAAAATTGAGTATTTTCATCAAAAATATGGTATTTAATCTGCTATTTACTGGTCAGGTCAGTAAAATACCTAAGCAATATTTTTTCCACAGTCATTCAGAAACCTTGCCTAGAACCAGAACACACCAGCTTATCTTTTGCTTTACATCTGTGATTCCCTATTCTGTGATGCATGGCAATTGCGTTCCAGACAATTCAAAATGATAAGCGCTTTCTCATAGGCTAAATTTAACATTACTGCTACCCAATTACAGTATTTGTATAAAAATCAAGCAGCTCCAAGAATTGCTAATAGAATTTCAAAAACAGCAGAAAGCAGATTATTCCTTTATCTCTTACATTTAAGTCTAGCATTACACTCAGATCCATGAACTAATTAGCACATTTTTTCGGATCAGGCAGAGTCTAAATGTTAGTACTACAAGATACTGAGACAATTCCATCTCCTAAGTTACCAAACATATGAATGTGGGAACTTTTCTGTTTGGTGGTATTGAAATTACCCATCATTAAGTGAACAACTTACAAATATGATTCACTCTGCATGTATTTTTCTTATTATAATTACTTTAAGTTATTTAACTGATTTTTAAACCTAGACATATGCTTACAATATTGATTACATAATTTCCCTCTGAGGAAATAACCAGGGCCTTCAGCAACTACAATAAAATACATGCATATTACTCATAAACACAATATCAGAACCTAAGGACTTTATTATTTTGTGAGTTCTAATACTGGACGAAGATTTTAAAGAAAAGCTTAACATTAAACTAATGCAGTCTAAAACTAGACTGTAATATGGTGCCATAACGATGTCTCAAACAATTTCCAAAATATAAACCTTTAGTAAGATAACAAGGGCAAGGTACAAAAAAAAGAATCATGTTGACAATCAGAAATACCCTAAATATTTCCAAATATGCACTCAACTACTGTAGTATGTAATTCCAACAGAAAAAAAGAATTACTGTTTAACACGGAAATTCTCAATGTATGTTTCAAGATGGATTTAAACATCAAAATTAATTTTGCAACATGTAGACTCTTTTGCTGTCCATGTCAACAACTAGTGAATTTCAATTATAGATTGTTTAAAAAAAAAAATTGCTCACTTCCACAGAACTTGTACTATTGTTCTTGTTCTGTTACTTGTACTGTTGTGTCTGTGCTTATTTCTTCCCATTACAAAATTGCACACATTACAAAGAACACCCTAACATTTATTCTTCTAACACTTAAATTTGTCACTTACCTATTACTGAGAGGAAGTTTGTTAAGAACGTACCAACTGAAAACATCTTCTCCTGTATCAAAGCTACATGAAGTCTTTCATGCTCATTAGTTAATTTAAATGAGCAATCAGAAGTCATGCATTTTTGGTTAATTAGTCGTTAGAAATAATAATTGGGGAACTGTATGAAGTATAAAAGTTAAAAGTAAGCTGAAAAAGTAAGGGAGGCTACAAGAAAAAGGGAAATTTTGCCCAATTAATTTAAGCAGTCCTGCAATATGCATAAAAAATATTGATACTTTTGTTTGCTTCCCACCATGACCAAAATTCAACATGAATAAAGCAATATGCATTCTGAAAATGCACAGATTCTATCTACCCAATGCTGCAGGTATGTTTGCCTAATGAAATCAGTTCAGACTAGTCAACAACACACAGTAGCAAGCCTTGATCACGAGTGTTAATTACAGTAGCTTCTGAGATACAAAAACAGTCATTCTCCACAAATTAGAGAAAATGGCAACGAAAAAAGAAGAAAGTTAAATTACATTCAAAGACAGGAAGTTTTGATAAGATTAATGTCAGTGATACAGTATATGAGATGAGAAATAGAAGGCAGTAAACACAGGAAAATAAGTAAATTCTTAAATTTCTTTTCAGCCAGAAGGGAGACATTGTCCAGAGTTTTTCCATTAGGAAAATTAGCATTCAATTTAAGTCTACTGTGGCACCAGATTTCTTATGTAGGGCAAAAAGTCTTGTAATATTTTTAATATTACATTTTTCATACCAGTTGCAGAATATGAGACCACAAAAAAAACTTATAAAATGAGGAGGCTGAGTAAAATAACCATCAGATTAACTCTGACTAATAAAAAAGTCCAGATTCAATAAATAATGTAGCATGACAGGCAGACAAATTTATCACTGTGTCGTAAAAAATGCTATGAACCTTGACTATTTAGATTGAATGCTGTCGTTTGTAAGGATGCATCTAATCACAGAAGATCCATCTTCTTTCAGCTCTCAGAGCCATCAAACATCCAAGCCATGATAAGAGCTGAGATTTCAGTGTTGAAACCAGTTCACATTATAAAACTACTTTAAAATCACTGTCCCCAAAGGCAGGGTGAGTTTCTGTTGATTCTAATGGCTGCAATGTGGGATTAAAGAGCTGTGGTATACTTTGTAAGGTGCTTGCTTTAACTCCCAAGTTCTCTCTCAGTGCAGAGAGTTAAAAGGAAACATCTGACAGGAACATGATGAGAATAAGCCTCTTGAAAATCCACAAATGTAAGCTAATTTCTCTTAAGAAGACATTGTTTTGAACATCATGCAGATTTCTTAAACATAGAATGGGACTGCAAGTTTGATCTTTCCATATCCAGCAAGTCACTGTTGTACAACATGCTTCCTGTAAAATTAGTTCTAGAAATTTCCTCCAGAGCAAGATCTTTTTGATCTACTCACCTGGGGGACTCTCAGCAGTCTGGAGTCCATCTATGGGAGACAGAAACACCACAATGAGAGGCAGAGAGGATTTTGAAAGTGTGCAATGTTTGTGACGGGTTGTTCTGGCTCAGAAAATCTCTGAAGAAATTCCAGAGGCTGCGTGCAATCATAACAGGTTTTTGAGCCTAGTGCAGTTTCAGATACCTATGGAATGAGAGGCACAGAGCTGGTGGGCTGCATGACCTTTGGAGCAGCAGCTGGCAGTCAGGTAGTGTAAACCAGAGGATTTCAAACAGCAGTGGATGTCTATACAAATCTCACCTCAGATGTCTATGCTGGCAGCAATAACAAACTGTTCTGGTAAAATATTCAAGATGTGGAAAGACGTCTCAGTAGCGAAGAAATAAATATGAAAGTTTTACACAGCAGAAAACACAGGAAAGCAGCTTGATTGAGCCAGCTGACTGAGGGGAACTGGAAGGGAAGGATATGCTGTGCCTCTTTTATAGTAGCTTTAACCCCAAGAAGAGGAAAAATGCATTGGGAATGTTCAAACATCATTCTCCAATGCCTGTGCACAAGGGAATTATGACAAGAAAAGTGGAGGTGCTAAAACTGCTTCCATCTGAGAGGGAATGGTGGATGGCTGACAAAAGGCACCTTGAGGAGATGTCTTAGCTTGGCCACACTCAACAGCAGCCACAGAAAATACCACTGTGACCCAGCTGTGATGTTAAAAATAAGTGATGGGAGCAGAGATGCTTCTTTTTTACACTACATGTGTAACATATGGAAGAAATGAAGAAGAAATATGTCTCCACAGCTAAAAGCTCCAGAAATTGTGCTTAGGTACTTTCTCTCAAAAGAGAAATAAATTGTCTGAGACATAGAAGTTAGTGTAGCACAAGCACTGGTGGCTTTTTCAATGTTTCACAAAACTGTGGTTCAGAAAACCAAAAGGAATATGTTAACATGTGTCTGAGGTTATATTGTAATCCTAGACAACAGGGTTGTAAAAATCAGGTTCCAAACTGAAGAATTACTTAACCAGGTAAACCTACTCAGTCTGTAAGGCAGGTTCTGTGGAAAGCAAGAGAGAGGGGGCACCATATTTAAAGAACAAAACATGCTGAAATTGTAAGAGTCTCTGGAAATGGGAAAGTAAAATTTTCTGTGGTAATGCACTGGTTTACAGTTTGCAAATCTGAACTCTTGAAACATTGTTATCAAGATGAAAGCAAAAAACCTAACAACTTCTCAAGAAACATAAACCCTGAGAGATATATGGCAAAATAACATAACAAACTTCAATGTAATGTTCTTTTTATTTGTAGCTTTTAGGAGTATTGCCACTGCCAGACAAACACTTTCAACATAAGGATAGAACTGAGCAAAACAGTTGCTTGGAAGGACTGAGAAAGAACCCTTAAGTCATGTTGAAGTTAGAATAAGTCAGAAGAACATTTTTGTCCACCCTTCAAGATTTTTATATTATAAAGGCTGTCCCAAAGACTCTCTAAAGTGTGAGGATTCTGATAATTTAGTAATTAGAGGAGGGATGCTAAACATAAAGGAAAATATGTTTTATTGTCTCTGACTTAAATTGAAGATTTCACAAAAGAAATAAATTTTCATTGGCACCCTGGGAAATAAGAGTTTTGTCTTTTACAGCAAGGTTGGTCAAACTCTGGTACTTTTTCCCAGAGAGATTGCAACATCTCCATGCTTGGAGATATTCAGAACCTGACTGGCTCTGGGGCTGGGCAACCTGCTCCTGTTGGTCTGTCTGTGAATAGGGGTTGGATGACCCCCATAAGTGCCCTCCATTTTCAACAATTCTGATTCTATGTGATTTTGCATCAATGACAGATTCTCAAAACTGATTTCTTCTTTCCTTCTTTCCCTTTCAACACACACTGTTCTCCCAAATACAGTTTAAAATAAATCAATAGAAAAATACTCCATTTTTGTTTCATATTCTATGTCAGATACTAGAATCTCCTTTCCAAAGACTGTCTTCTAACTAAAAAAATAAATAATTATGATAAGTCACTTTCCTCAGCCCCTAGCATTATATATACATTTTCCGTGAAACTTCTCTTCCTATTACTTCTTTGAAACTCCTCTACTTCCTATAAATGTAAGTTTCTTTTGGACCTTCTGAAGATTATCCATAACTCACAACCCATTCAAACATTAAAATACTTCCTTCACTCTCCTACATCATCAGTGACACTCAATACCTAATTTTCAGTCATTTTTCATTAATTTTCATTCATTACATACTTTCTCTTTTTTAACATTGAAGGTCAACTGAGAATTCCTTTTAGTTTCACCCATTATATTCTCAACAATAAATAAGTTCAAAATAAACATTTTTATTTTGAATATATAAATGGCATATCAAATTTATCATCTACTTTACACTATTCATTATTGTTATCAAGAGTTCAGCCTTACATTTAGTTTCTCACCCAGAGCAATAATGAATCTTAGAACCTGATCAGACTGAGAACATATGTAAAAAGTTACTGATCTTCTACTACAAGTCCAGCATTTTGCAAGCAGATAGCCTTGTCTTGTAACATGAAGAAAGAATTGACCAGAAAGCAGAATTTATAAATTTACAGCTGAAAAATACCTATTTTTTAAAAGGGATTTTGTAATCTGGGCTTAAATCAGTCATTTCACTCCGACAGCGCTGCAAACCTGCTCTAAAAGGCTTTAGAAAGTACCTTCTCTTCTTCTCTGACAGAGTAACTTTTAATAAATTGTCTATGTATATCAAAAAGAAAGCTGAAGCATCTTCTGTGCTTCATTAGGAATCTAACATTATTTATATGTCATAAAAAATAATTAATAATTTGCCAATTTTCTATGCTACTGGGATCTAAATACTTTATACAGAACAGCTCTCTTCCTTCCTTTTCTTTCTTTTTTATGTGGGATATTATAATGTACTTTGTTGTTCTAAGACCAAGAAAACATATTTTAATGATCTGCTTATCTTGTAAATTGCAAAATATAGCTTTCTGTACAGGTAAGAATACTATGGCAAGAAAAACACTTTCCAGGAACATGTGTTTTCCTTTTTTTTTCAATAAATAAATAAAGCTGCCTGGGGCAAGCCCTAGCACTCCTACCACAGTGTGTCAAGTTCCAGCCAAGAGCAAATATTTATGTCTGCATGCCACATTACAACATCTTGAAGCAATAAAGCTGCTTTCAGAAGACGTTTGGAGCCATCTGGTGGAACTGGAGTGAAGTCAGGGAAGACGTGGGGACCAGGGACATGAAATGCAGTCAGCTTGGCAGAAAAGGGAGAGACATGCTTCATTTTTAGTAATTCTTTTCCTCAAATACATGATGAAACTTGACACAACTTTCGTTATTCAAGTTTGAGAAAAAAAATACCTTTAAAAACAACTTACAATTAATGTAAAAGTTCAAACCTGCAGGAGGCTCTGAGGGTTGATTTAGAAACACCATCCTGATAAATATATAAATCCAGGGTAACCAGGAAAGTGTACTGCACAGTGTAAGGCATGGCAGCTACAGGAATTAACTAAAAGACCTAAATTATTTTCTTTATCTTCAAATTCTTCAAATTTAATTTGCCAATGGTAGATAAAGAGTGGTCAAGAATTATTCAATTTAATAAATACACACTTCCTTTCCTTGAAGAAGCAATTCACATCATATGTCACACATATTCTTTAAATTACACTTTTTTAATTGGCTCTTGATTTTAACACTGGAATCATGTGTGATTGTTTAATTACAGAAAAGTTAAATCTTTCAACATCAGCCTCATGGCAAAATTTCCTACATCACATCCGCACATGGAGAATTACGTCGACTTTGTATTTATTTCTGCATACAATTTAAACATAACTTGCTTTAGTGTGGAAACCTTTCTATAGAATTTATCACGATTATTTCAGCTATCTCATCAATAGAGTTTCAGATAGGATCATACAAATTCTGGGAGTTATCAATGTACCCATATGCAGAGAGAGTACACTCCATCATCAGTGTTGTGTTCAAGGACAGAACAAATGCTGCAGTTCTCAGAGTCCAAGTCCATTGTTATTCAGGCAATGATGAGAACATATTTGATCTTCCTTCTCATAATAGACAAGTTTTTAGATGGAGATACAATGGTCATAAAAAACACACTAGCTATGGAATGACACTGCAAAATCTGCAGAGACTTTTGATCCATCTGTATTTGTAACTTGCTAAAGTTACCTAAATGTGTACAAATGTCACAAAAATGGCTTGAATTATTAGCAGCTAAGCTGAAATCAAATTAGATATTAGATAAGCAACTTTTATAAACTTCTAATAGTCCTTTCCCTCGTTATATCATTTTGAATGCTCATCATTTTAGATAATAGTTTCTCCTTTAAATAAGTCCTAAAATGAAGGATTGGAAATCAATACATTATTATCTTTTCTTCTTCAAAACTCCCCCATTCCTGCACAGTTACTGTCATGCTGCATGGGAAGCATCACAACTCCAAAGAAGGTGGCTCTGCTTGAATTTTATGCACATTACTTGGGTAAGGGGCCTGCTGTTAAGGGCCATAGTCATAATACATCCCTTTGTACAGCCAGGCAGGGTGACAAAAGACATGTGGAAGATAAATATGAATCATTACTCTGTATTATTATTAGAATAATATATAATGTATAAAAAATTACATAATATCAGACAGAAATTTATAGAAAATTAGGTTTCATTAGCAGTTTACGCAATTAATTTCTCAAATAATGTATTTGTAACACTGCCATTTAGGAAACTGTGTGGAGTTTTGTGATTATGAGATTTTTTCTAAATAACCCTTTGATTAAAGGTCCTTTCATATTATCTATGCAGTTTAAACATCGTATTCTATAAATTTTCTAAATATTATATAATGATTTTTCTTTAAATTTCACTAACATACTATAAATATGCATTGCAGTATATTGTCACTCTCAACTTATTTCCTTCCTCTATAACATTTTGGAAAAATTAAACCTACTGCCATACCATACTAATTTAACTTTAATTCACAGTATCTGAATCAAGACATTGATCCTGCCTGGTTAACCAGAGTTTCACTACAAACATTCATTCTATGACTGAACCTACACATTTGAAAGTTTGTATGCATTAGGGCAGAAAACTTAAAACCAAGAAAACTGTCTGATTTATAGCATATTTACTTGATATTATGTGACTTATTACAGATAAATTGCCATCTGGAAGGCCCGCAGATAGCACTGTGAATTATTGATTTAATCTGCAGAAAAAATAAATCATACATCATTAGCTGATGTAAGATGTTTAAAATATTTTCTTCTCAGAAGCATTCCTTAAATATAAACACTAGCCCCACTGTCAAATACTATCTTTGTTCAATGCAATATGTTACTTGTCAGTATTCTGGAAAATCTGTCATACTTGAGGAATTCTAAGGCTTTCACTGTTTCATGTCTTCTATCCTCAAAAACCTGTGTCATATTCTTTCACCATTTGTCCAAGACTTTTCTGTCTGGAAGTGGTTGACACAATTTAATCAACCAGAGAAGTCACTGTCAAGTGGACTGATACACTCTCTCCCCTGAGAAAATAAGCTGCCACCACAGCTTTTCCACTATCTGCTAAGCCAAGAAGTGAAAAATTGAGTCTTGGAATTAAAAAGGATTTCCCACACAGGAGTTCAAATCAGGAAAAAAAAAAAAAAGTTAAATATTTATCATTATAGTCAAGTAACTCTAAAACCTGCTTTCCTCACCTACTAAAAAAATATTGCAGGCACCCTTTTGCTTTAATTTGTGCTGTATAAAGCCCTGATATCATTAATGATATTGCAGTGATTGCAAACTTCTATATAACTTCAGTCTGTTAATTCAAATAAATTTGTGTTTATTGATGAGAACCCAGTAGAAACAAAGATAGGCTGCTAGTGTAACAGCACAGGTAGGAAAGCTAAATCTTCTCTCCAGCATAAAATCTGTCCTTAGGTGCAAAATCTGCAAGTGTTACATGAGAAAAAATGTGAATAAGCAGTGAGAAAGGGTTCTATACTGGTGGGATTCTATCAGCAAATGTATAAGGCAAGGAATTTGTTAGGCATAAAAACCTATGTTTTCTCTTTGAACACCCACATTGTCTTTAGCCTGGAGTCATCCCCATTAGCATATCTGTACAAATAACCAGGAACAGCATGCCACAAAGCACAGTATTCTATGTTCATATCCTTACCTGAGCACTCTTCAGAGGATATTCAACTGTCCCCATTGGACCTGTGAATCTCAAAACAAGAACTTTGAAATGGTGACAAGTGACATTCACCTGAAGTGCGTCAGGGACTGCACTAGCAGATTGGAGATTTCATTCTACCCCTTGCCAGTCCTTAGGGGCATTTATTTATTTATTTATTTATTTATTTATTTATTTACTTGTTTATTCTCAGTAAGAACGGCACAGTTTCAGTAAAGTCAGTAGTCTAGTCCAATTCATTTTCACTATATTTTTTAAACAAAGCAATGACAGAGGAAGAAAATAACTGCTGTAAATCTCTATTTTTAATAAAAATCCAATTATAATTTAAAACATAGAAATCTATCAAAAGTCTTTCTCTTTGAACAGTTATGAATCCAATCCTGTTTGTCTTTAGTGCCATATTGGAGAATAAGGAGACCCTGTTGAGAATGATAATGGCTGACTGGCTAAGCCTGTCCAAAGGAACATATCCATATCACATTGAGTGAGGCTACACTATACAGTAGCACTGGAATCAAAATCACATATTCAGTGAGATGGGAATATCCATATCCAGTCATTTCGGCTCTGCCTTCTCTTTAGAGGGAGAAGACAGAAGAAAGAACAGAGTCATTGTAGATAGGTTGGGCTTGATGGTCTCAAAGGTCTTTTCCAACCTAGTTAATTCTCTGAGGTATGAAACAGATTTACTCTGCATGTGCACACAGTACTCAGGGCTTCCCACAATCTTAAAAATAGTGCACCATTTGGTTTGCTTAAATTCCAACATAAGCCACTTGAACCACTTAGGTTATATATGGAGGATATAAATGGGTCTTCATTAGTGCCAGCATTCCACGTTGCCTGTTCTGTCCCTGGCTGTAACAAGCTATTATAATGATAAATACAGCAGAGATGTCACAATGCAAGTGTGCATGTGCTAGCTAGGTCAAACTGCCAAAAAGCACTACAAAAGGATGTATAGTTTAACATTGCATTATATGTATCAATACTGTCATAAAAACTCCCTGTAATTCATACTAGATAAATTATACATAACTAAAACTTATCTGTTTGAAAAATAAACAGTTAGAAAAATGGGCTGTTATTCTGTGACAGTCATATAGATTTAGGTTTATGATTTACTGTACTTACATTCTAATTTTGATTGTTTCTTATCTGCTGTAGTAGTTTAAATCCAAATAAGCTAACTTAACACCTATGTGATTTTGTTGGTGTCTGGCTCCACATAAGCAAAAGAATGAGAAAATCTTACTTATCTGGCATCAGTTTCAGCTGGGATGAAAGCCACACAAGATCATATAAGAAGGAAAAACTCTTTTTTTTTTTTCCAGTGAGGGTGGCGAAACATTAGCTGGTTGCTCAGGCAGATTGCACAGTCTGCATCCATTGGATACATTTAGAACCTAAATGGACAGGGCACTGAGTAACCTGCTTTAGCTCTCCCCTCAGTGAGTTTTGGACTGGATGACCTCCAGAGGTCACCTCCAATCTCAACAATGTCATGATGCTGCAATTAATCACTAAATGCTATCTATAGTTTACACTGCCTGAACTTCTACTTTTACACTCTACAACAAGGAATGTAAGAGAGTAATAATTACTCCTAATTCCTGAAAATATTTCTTGCCAGTCAACTGATGTTTAAATAGTTGCACAGTAGGGACAATGGAAAGTTAGGACAGAGTAATATTATCTTTGTATGCAAAATTTTGCATAACAAATCTCAGGTAAATTGATATTATTATCATATCATACTCTTCCCTGAAATAGCATACATTAACAGTTAAGCATAAATTATACAAGCATAAAGTAATGAATGGGTATTTTTTCATAGTAATTTGAGCAGGCAGTATTCATAATTAAACACTTACTATCATTTCTTTCTTTTTCCCCTCAGGCTTTTTAATTCCTATTTCAGTGTAACTGTAGAGGGAAAAAAAGACACAGTAGATAAAGTATGTTCATTTGTATTCAAATTAAATAGACAATCTAAAAATACTTTGACCTCACTATGAAATCCTTATCTGAGGACTGAGACACAAAAAAAGGACATGAGTAACATCACTTCAACTTAGTACAAGTGAAAACTGAATGTAATGCATTGTCACCACCACAGAATCTAAAATCCCATCAGGCACGGGACTCCACAGATTTGGAGGCTTTAAGACACTTCCAAAGGGCTGCTCAGAAATCCCATTCTGCCAGGAATTGCCTTCTGATGGCCAGTAAGAGATACTAGCCACATGTGACAGTAGGAAATGCAGTTGCACACACTAATGTACCAGGACAGGAGAGAGAATGTCCTCTGTCAGCTCTCAGCCCTGAGTCTAACCCTCTCCCTGAAAACTGCTGGGCATCTTCTCATGGCTGTAGGTAGTGACAGCACCACCCATCTCCAGCACAGCAGCACAATGACTAACACTTGTACTAAATCACTGTGGTTTAACTTGTGCTCTACAGTGATTTTTTGATGTCTACTCTGATACATTGCATTTATGTGTATATGTAAGTATACAGAGTGGGAGTTTCATGGCTGGATTTATTCAGTTCCAGAAGAGATGTCTGTAAATGGTCAATCATAACATGGTTTTTGAAAAAGGTTTTGCTATCTGAAGAGGCTGATCCATGGAGTTATTATGTGTGTAACAGAAGACAAGCACCATTGCATATAGCCAGACTTTATTTCTGCAGTATTCTTTTTCAACAAAATCTGACCAAAATTTCTGTGCAATCTTTTCTTGAGCAACAGGTCATGTTGGATGTCTAAACTAGTTACACTAATTTTACTCAAGTTGAGATCTGCCAGCTAGTTAATCTTGTTAATGAAAAAAGGAATTCCTTAATTTCACACAATTTATTGCACACAAATCTGGTTTATTGGTTACTCTGAATTTGAATTCAAACTACTGAATTCTGTTTTGAAGCAATCCATAAGGTCTATCACTACTCAAAAAAACAAAACAAAAAAAAGAATGAACAAAGGTCCACTTTCCCTAAGGCAGTAGTAGCAAAACATGTCTGAAGATTATGAGGCTTTTGACTGTTTTTGCTGTGCTCTGACTTCAGAGCAACAGTAAAACTGAATAAATCTTACTGTTTTGACTTCCTTGAAAAAACAGAGACCTAACAGAGTTGTGTGTACATTTGGGAAGATTGTTCATTATTTGCACAGAATTTCAGGATAAAAATTCTAAAAGCTCTTGCTCAAATTCACTGCCTGCTATGAACACCATTACTCTCACCGGTGAAAAAAAATCAGAGTTTTATCTTGCTGCTACTGACAGCCCCGTTGTTGCCTTCTCAGAGCAGGAACAGCTGAACTCTGTTGCAGCACCCCACATGAGAGCAGACAGTTCCAAGATCAGCTCTGAAAAGCTTTGCAGGGTGACAAATTAATTATTGTATTAAAGAAAGAAAAGAATCCTTTGATCGTCACTATTTCCCAGAGGAGCAACTTGGCTGAATAAAACTTAGGTGTCTTCTCAAGCAGGCAATTTGCCTTTCCAATGTAACATATGGTAGGGAAGAGCATTTCCATACCTCCTCCTTTTCCCTCTCCTTTTTGCACTTTCAAGCACAGTTGGTCCACAGTAACTCATAATGAGAAACTCTGGCAGTACTAAGGCAGTTTGTAAACTCACGGGCCAGGGCAGCCCTTCTACAGAGATGGCATAGCTGGTTAAGGACAAAGGCTGGAAAGAGCAGCCACTGGCAGCTTCCATGGATGTGTTCTCCCCTCCCTCATCCCAAACACTGATGCCCTCATGACCCCAGTGAGCCCAGGGTGGGGAGCAGACAGCCCATCCCTCCCTGGAGGTTCAGCTGAGGCAGCCAGGAGCCAGACGCCACCTCCTGCCTCCTGCTGCCATTCACCTGCTCTACCCCAAGGAGCTGGACGTGTTGGGTGTGCTCTGCACACAGGGTCAGACCCACAGAGGTGGTGGGAATACTGAAGTCTCCTGGGGCTAATTGCTGAACGTGTCAAATGTCCTGAATAGCACCAGGTTCTGGGGGTGGATGTTAGAGAGCACTCTGCAGTGAACAGAAAAAAAGCTTTTAAAATTGGTAAGACCTCCCTGAAATATGAGGCTTTTGTTTCTCTGCATGAGTCATTCCTTTCTCCTAATTCTGCATTTCTTTTTCACAGCTTTTCCCTAACAGATGCTGAAGTGCCTGTGGAGTACTGAGGAGGGCAGCCAGCTCCCTGGAGGAGAGACAGTGAAGATCTAAGGAATTCAACTGGGGATTGTGTGGAGATGCCTTTCCGTTCCCTTTTGTCACAAGTTTAGAATGTCGTTCGTGATGAGCTTCTTTTTTTGTCTAGATTTCCTCAACAGTTTTACTCCTTTACAATAGGATAGTCAGCACAGGAAAGGGTTCTAAGGCCCAGAAGTCCTTACATGAAAGACAATATCTAAAAAGTGTCTTTTGGACTACTAAAACACACAGTGAGTTACAAAGTTTGTCCTTACACAAACATTTGTTTTTCTTATTTTATAATAAGAAAAGAACAATATAATTAAATAGAAACACAGAAAATGGAAATGCAATAAATCAAAATAAATACTGTTAATGATATCATTACTCATTGCAACACAGACAGAAACAGTAGCATGAACCAGAAAGGAATGAAGAACAGCTATGAAAACCAGGCCATTCCTACCATGAGATATTAATATCTGTGATTATTGGGAAGGAATAAAAGCTCTAATGCTAACCTGGCTGTGAAGCTGTGGAATCAAATATGGTATTTCCTCCAGACTTCCTGTTTATTGTCTCTATATCACCTAGTTTCTGTCTTATTTCTCTGGACAAAATAGATATTCTGGTGCTTATCTGTTACACAAAGTATTCTGAGCAGAAATATGTTACACGTGAGGGCCATTTTACAACTTAATTCTTACTTTGTTTTTTACAACTTTACTACTTTAATATTATATTGTTTTTATTACATGGTTACATAATCAGAATGTAGTATTTTAATATAAATATTCTTATGTATGTAAAAAAGTGAACTACAGGAATCATACTTCATGTTACAATTCATGCATGGAACAAATCAAAATATATTACAAACCATTATTATTCAGGACTAATTTTTAAATGTATAAAATGGCTAATTCTTGAGAGATTTTTTTTTTAGATCTCCATATAATAAACAATTCACAATATACCTTCAGTGGTATTTAAATAGCCTGGTGCTATTTAAAATGCAAGTTTGGAAAACACAATGTAATATGTTATATTGCACTTTACAGCAAAATAAGTTAACACCATTTTTTAAGGGGATGCTGGTTCAAAATAGTGTAAGCACAATAAAGAACTTGCATTCCATAGTTATCACACAACTAAAGAAGTGATACTGCATCTCATCTGAATGGTCAAACAGAAAAGTTCACCGTAATGTTGTGTATGAAGGCCCATCTGAGGTATTACCTCTAATGGAAAAAAAATCTTAGCTAATTCTTTCAAAGCACCTGAGTTCTTTGGTTTTATATTTTCTTAAAAATTAAATTCCTTTTTCCAAGCACAAAACACTCCTTGGCAGTGAAGCTGGAGAAGATCTGCAAGTCAAGATGAAGATCTCAGAGAGGGCTATGGAAAAAAGTGTTGAAGGAAAACCATGTGGTACCCATCACCTGTGTGGGCCAGGCTGTGCTCAAGCTGTCACATCTCAGCCATCAGAGAACAAAGCAGACAGAGGCACACAGGCAGATTTGCCCTGCACTAACCTCACAGTCTTCTTATGAGGGTGGTACATTTGCTCTTATGGATGCAGCTCAGGAATCCTGTAAGGAAAATGGCTCTCTGCAGGGCCACTCGTTGCTGGCCTTGTATCCTACATGAAGGATTTTTCTTCTTGTAGCCACAAGATTTGACTTTCAAAACACCTATTGATGGCAAACACTGCATAAAACATACCTTTTAAAAAGCAATGAAATCAGCTGCTCTTTCTTCTCTCTTCATTCCTATTGACATTTTGTCCTTGATAAGACATAGCTATTGCAATACTATTTTTATCCAGGCATCAGATTTTAAGGAATTACTTGCACCAACTCTGAACACTGAAATCCAATTCCTCCAAAAATACCATATCTGTGGCCTTAACTATACAATGTATTGATCCAATAACTCTTTCTCTATGAAGTCTAGTAAGTTTTCAGAAACTAGTCTTTTACCTTGTTTCAAAACAAATCTTTTATGTTGCTTCAAACATGCTGCTTGAATAGGTACAAAAGGAACACACTTTCCAGCAGAGAAAGGTTTAAATCACAACAGATAATGCCAGGCGTTCCCAGCTGGGTTATGGATTAATCACTCCTGTTAATGGAAAAATATAGAGAATATAAAGGGTTTTTTTGTTTTTAACTAAGATAAAGAGATACGTACAGTCTCTAAACGTAAATGTAAGTAATATTTTTAGCACATGAAAGTGTGGCAACATGTAGAATAATCACACACGTAAGTTGTGGAACAAATATCAAATTACGTCTGCAAAGCAATCAAAAACCCCAGAAGATATCCCAATTTTCTTTCAAAGAATTTGTATACAATCAAGACCTTCTGAAAATATTTATATTAGATTTATTTCTTGTTAAGGGGTAACATTCACTTACTAATTTGGCTTCCAGAAAACTACTAGACTAGGGAAAAGGGGAGTGGTCAAACTGTCTTTAGATGTGAAAGGAAAAGTTTAATTGAAAAACTCTTGAGAAAAAAGTATTTATGTTAAAATTTAGATTTGTATGGTTTAAAACATTCATAGTAAACATGTAAAAAAAAAAGAGAGAGAGAGAAATGTCTTCATGGAAATCCTGATCTGTTAAGGAAAAAAGCTGAAGATTTGGTTGGTTTTCTCTGGACTTTTGGACCAGTTTATTTTATTAAAATGATCATTTTGAACATTCACTCCAAAATCTAAATTTGGGTAATGAAATTATTCAGTTGCAGACCTTCAGACTGAAAGCACCTGTATTTTGAAATAACCACTATGGCCACTTGTCAAGTTGAGGAAAATTTTTGGAGTTAATATTTTTCAGTGCAAAGTAGGAAAAAATGAGTACAGTGATTTCAGGACTATAAGGCGCACCCTTTTGACTAAAATTTTGGCCCGAACCCGGAAGTGTGCCTTATAGTCCAGTGTGCCTTATATATGGACAAAGTTTGGAAATTTGCCAACCCAGAAGTGTGAGCCACGAGCCGCAGGGGGAGCCACAGGGCCATGGCTGCCAGGTGGAGGCGGGGCCGCGGAGCAGCGTCTGCAGGGTACAGGCGAGCCCCAGGGGCCCGCGGTGCTGCTCCTGCTGGGTGTAGGGGGGCCTGGGGGCCCATGGTTGCCAGGTTGAGGTGGGGTCTTGGTCAGCAACCGTGCAGGGGGAGCTGGGGACGGATCCTCGCTGCAAAAAAAAGTGCGCCTTATAGTCCGGTGCGCCTTATATATCGGCAAAAGTTCGGAAATTTGCCGACACTCAGCAGTGCGCCCTATAATCCAGTGCGCCTTGTAGTCATGAAATTACTGTATTTCCTCACTGTAAGGACCATTTTAGAATAGATTTGTGGCACCACAAGAAATCCTCATGTATACACAAAACTCTTTACAGCCCAACACAGATTAATTTTACTTACCAGTTAAACAGGAGAATGTATAAAAGCTGATGATTTGCATTTTCAGGGGACCAAAAAATCTATGCTTTTCATCATTGCATTATGTGAAAAATAAGAACGTACATGTGAAGATTTTTACTTGGCACGTTTTTTTAGGATTTGGAACTTTTCAGAAATTTCCCCACAGTCACCAGAAAATAGTGGATTTGGCAGGATCAAAGCATTCTGCAGAGTTATGCCAACTCAGTTGTAACCCTTGAGGCAAATCTGCTCATTTGTGGTCACTCAACCCACTGCCCACCTCCTGGGTGCTTGGCTGCTGAAGTCCTTTTTCCAGCCAGCTCCTGGCTGTGTGATCTCTTGAGCTCTGTGGGATTTTTATAAGCAGTCTGGTTGGCAGAGCTCTCAGCCACCATCCAAGCTCGTAAAGGAGCTGGTAAGGTTTAGCAATTCCCTGGAAAGCTGGAAATCAAGATAATACAACCAAGATGAACTCTCTGGAGCTTCTGCCTTACTCTGCAGCCAGCTGGCTCCACATGCCACAGGCAACAGCAAACATCCTACCTCAGCATCTTCCCAAGCCCTCTGAGTACATGGGTAACGAGCTCCTTAATAACTCAGCTCTCTAGACATTCCCAGTGCTCCTTTCTCAGCTCTTCACCTTACTGGCAATATTGTTTCATCGATTCTCTTTTACAAGATGGACAAAAAATTGAAAAAAATCATTTTAATTTTGCTTCTTTTGTCTTCTATAAATTATACCTCATACTAATTGTTGTGCTTCTGGAATTTTGTCCTTGTGTTAAATTTGGTTTTAAACTTAAAATAAGGGGGTTTTACAAGGGTCTGCCAGTCCTCTGGCCCACTGGAGGTTAGTTTTGATCTTGACAATTGTGAAATTTCATTGTTTCTCTCATTTTTAAACTTGCAATTCTCAAAGGTTTGGTGGCAGTCCAAAATACACTTACCTGTTTTTCTTGTCCAAAGAGTAAGAGTGCTCCTGAAACAGTCATTATTAAAAATGAAAGGGGATGTTGGAGCAAGAATACAAATATGATTCAAATGATTAGCACATCCTCCACTGAAGTTTGCTTACCACATTCTGCTTCATTTCACAGTTGAAGTGAGCAGTTGAGAAATATAAGTTTAAAGCCCATAAATTTTTACTCCAAGTACAATTTCAAAGTCTTGATTGCCAAATTGGCCATCATTTTTGTATCTTATTGATGCACCCTCTAGAATCATTCCTTCTTAATATACTTAATGGTTCAATTTTCTTCAGAAAACTTTTGTTTATTGCCATATTGGATGACAACCGGAGGTTTCAAGCTTTCAGTGGATCTCCAGGACCACACATAATCTTCAGGAGAGGTTGGCATCCAATCTTACTTCTGGTTATAGAGAATACACAAAGTTAACCTGCCTCACCTGGAAAGCTGAGATCCAAGAATAACAAATATGAGAGGTAAAAGAATATGAGTTAAAAAGTCCTAAAATTCATTGTAGAGTTGACAATTTCTGTGTAATACCAACATAAAACTAGATATGTAAACTACCTCTTTGCATATGCACATCATGATTACTTCTTGACTCACCCACCCTACTTTTTTTTATGCAAGCTCTGTACTCTTGGGCAAACTGAGGATAGTCTAACATACCTTTAATAGCTCTTCTGATGTAGCAAAAATCTTGCCTGATGTAACCAATGTTTATAAAGGAAAAGAAAAAACAAATTTAATATTTTGTGAAATCTTGTAAGTAAAATGAACAAACAAAATCACCTACACATCCACTTTCATTTATGACCACTCACTTCTCACTTAAAAAAAACCCCAGCTTTTTGTGCTCCATGTACCTACTCCTTAAAGGTGACCTAGTCCTGAAGATCACATGAAAAAGAAAAGCTCCATTAAATTAGTTTACAGGTTAAATGTCAAGTCTGCCAGCACACATGCCATGTGTGAAGTTAGCCATGCTTTGAGCAGGAGCCTGGACCAGGTGAGCTCCAGCAGTCGGTCCAAGCTCCTCTGCCATTCAGGGCAGTGCAGCACAGGCACATCTGACACTGCAAAAGGAGCCTGCCAGGTGCCTGTGGAATGGAGCCACTGCAGCAGCAGGGCTGCTTGTCTCCTGCTGGCAATGATGTTATTGGTCCAGCTGTCCTCCCTTGCTGATAGAAAGTGCTGGCATTATCCCTGCAGTAGGAACTGGATCCGAGTTTCACCTCAGTGAATTGTAACCCCATCCACTGTGAGCTCTGTCAACATGCAAGGTGTGGCCCGGACTGGGCACAACCTGTCCCTTATTGCCTCTTCTGCTCAAGAGGTAAGCTCTGCTCCAGAAATAGGGCAGGCAGGAGCAGCAGCATTTGAAATCACTGCAGCTAAATCTATTAGAGCATTTTCCCAGGTTTTTAATACAGATAGGAAGGGTTTCTAGCCTGCAGTCCCACTGCTGCCTACATATTTTCTCAGGGTCATCAGCTTCTGTGTGTGCAATTCCTACTTCTAATAAGTTCAGTTATTTCACATGACATTTGCAAAGAGTTCAGTTCCAAGATACACATCTGCCACTAACAGCAGCCACCTGCCACTTCTCTACCAGCTAGTTTGATTTTTCCCCTTTTTGATTTGTAATGAGTCCGTAATGCATCATAAAAACTATCTTTTAATTACAAATAATTTTAAAGAATAAACTCTCTCTTCTTTCATGGGTATATACATGAGATTTCATATACAAAGCAATTCAGCAGGATATTTTTTTCATATTTTCATTGACGTTATAGCACATAATTCCACTTACTTCAAAGGCACATAAAAAGAGGGGGATTATGCTAGTGACCCTAGTTTATGGCAAAGTACAGGGAGGAGAGATTTTTGGCAAACAAAAATTAACTTTCTTTTTATGAGCTCTGCTGTAGGCTGTTCGAGCCCATCCTCAGAAGAACCTAACTTCCAAGCTTCAAAATATTCAATATAAATTTCAGTGAGTTATATTAGCAGAATTTCAACCTGTACATCTACTAAAATTGCTGAGAACCACATATTTTAGGAAACAGTTTTAATTAAAGCAAAATACTGTGCTGAAGGTTTTTAGACTTTATTCTGATTTTTATCACAGAATTGCAATGATATGGTTGATAAATCTGATTATTTCCTTGTACCCTAGTTTCTCCCACAAGGAAAATTAGATCCTTACCTAATTCACAGGGATACTGAGAACCTTAATTTTTATGGTCTATAAAACACTTTTTCATCTTCACCTAGAAGCAGAAGTTTACTTTTTTCTGTATCTATAAAAGGTCACTTGTTTCATATGTCTGCAACTTTTCTCTGCCTTTCAGCAGTCAAGAAAACTGTTATGACTGGAATTAGCTGTTAGTTTCAAAAAGCACTTACACATCTACTCAAGATACTGCTTTACTATCTACAAGTTTTGTAATACAAGCTAATGAAAAACGTAAGAGGTATGTATTAGGTGACAAAGTAATGTAGAATTTTAAAAAGTATGTATTTAAAATTATATTATGAAAGGCTGATAAATAATTATGGTTTTATTGCAGAGTCATGTTATAAAAACATATACAGTAATTTCACTATTACAAGCCGCACTGTTTTGACTAAAATTTTGCTCCCACACCAGAAATGTGGCTTACACTCAGGAGCAGCCAATATGTGAATAATTTTCTGACATTTCCAACAAAGGAAGTGCAAACCAAGGTGCTAAGTCAAGCACCTGGCAGTAAAACCCAGCTTTAAGCGATTGTTACAAATTGGTTACTCTGTTGCGCTGGTGGGTGGAGCCGGCTCAGTGCCGGCAGCATGGGGGGGAGGGAGGCGGGGGAGCTCCCTCCTGCTGACCCCATGGCCCAGGGCAGAGGCGGGGGGCTCCGTGCTGCCATCCCAGTGGCCCAGGGGGAAGGTGGGGGGCTCCCGTCCCCGCCTGCTGCCGCCGCCGTGGGTGCCAGCAGGCTCCATCCCCACCTCCCACCACTGCCGCGGGTGCTGGCGGGTTCCGTGCCTCCCTGCCACCGCAGCGCAGTGCCGGGCCGGGGTGAGTGAGCCCAGCGACAGCCAGCCCCAAGCAGCCCCGCCAAGCAGCCCCACCGAGCTGGGCCACCCAGCCCTGTCGGCAGCCCCGAGCCCTCATGGCCCGAGCCAAGCCAGTAAACCCCGCCATCCCGCAATTCTGTTACTATTTGGCAACTTTGTTGCGCGTGGGTCCTCGCTGTGAACAACAGAGCGGCTTATAATTGGGAGCGGCTTGTGTATGGACAAAGAACAAAATGTTTGCCGACACCCGGAGATGCAGTTTATAGTCAGTGCGGCTTGTAATCGTGAAATTACTGTACTTACTACAGCCATGATTTTTCCTCGTAAGGGTGATTCCCAGTTCCCACTTGACCAGATAGGAAGGACTGTTTTAGAACCACAGGGCAAAAGGGGATCTCAATCCATGGCCTGCATAGCTTAGACTTTAAGGTGGCCCAAGTTTATCCTAGGAAAGTTTTTTTGTGCTGGTGTAGGACATTGTCTGCATCAGAGATGCAAACAATAGATTTAGGAAAATGCTGTGATATTTTTTCAATCAGAGACTTATTTACTTTCTTATCAGACCCTAATTTATTTTCAGTGTTTTTATCATCAGTTACCAGAAGACCATTTTGGAGAACATAAACTAAAGTGATGAGCACAGGGCAATCCATGTGGAGACTGGAAAGCCCACTGAAGCCTTCTAAGAAAAACTATATTAACTCTGACTCTTCTTTTGGCTGAGTCCAACAGCTGATGCCATCCATCACTTACTTCCTGAGCAGGAGGATGGATGGTAGTGTGGGAAAAGGAGCAGGGCAGTGGCAGAGGAAGAAGAAGTGATAGGGCCATACAGTCTTGGAACAGGGAAGCAACATCTGAATAGAGCAGAAAGAGGGATGAGTTTACAGTTGAGTTCTGTGGATTTGTGAGAAGCACCCACAGTATGGAAAGGACCAACTTTTCATGGGCTCTTCCCATAAAAGTACCAAAAGCTGTCAGATAAAGTGAATTGAAATCATCCTCAGCAAAAGTAAATGTTGTGAAGCTCTACTTGAAACATTTACAATGGTTCTTTGACGTTACTGTAGAAAACAAATATTCAGGTTGAACAACTAATTCCAATATAATTACCCTTGTATTTCTATATTTTTATCCTCTCAAAAATATTACTTAGAAGCCTTAAAAATAATAACTACTTTACACCTGCTGCCACTCTAGTATCTGCTAGAGACTTTCTGTTGGAAGATCAAAGTCTAGAAAATACTGTGGAGATCCCAAAGCAAAGTTACACCTCTGAGAAGCAAACAATCCCTGGAATTAATCTTGATTCTAAAATGCCAAACATTAACTGTTAGTGTTTCCTTATTTTGGAAATTAATGCCTTATTAGCATTGCAGAAGTTAGCCCAATATGTTTGTAGCAAGATTTCATATGGGGCATGTTCTCCTGGCTGTCTTTGCCGTGTGTTGCACCACGCCAAGAGCACAGCACAGCATCACCACCCACAGCAGCTCAGCTCTTACTGCTTGATTTGCCCTTGGTACTAAGCTGGCCCAAGGAGCCTGACCTACACATGAGAACTGCAAGGGGTTGGGAAAATCAACAAATTCCTCACAGCTACTGGAAGTCAACAAAATTGTGCATCCTTGATGCTAGGCAGGCACAGGTAGGCAGCCAGACCAGCATACAGCTGGCTGAGAAAGCTCAAAATCCTTTTTGCACAGTTCTGCATTGCACTCATTGTCAAGCATTGCCACACTACACTCTGCCACTGAAAGAAGCTGTAGCATCATGGCACTGGACACATGGGCCTGGAAGGAACCAGCTTCAGCTCATCTTGCCTTTAAAATATGGCAAGAAGAAATTTTTGCAAATAATGGGCAGTACTTCCATGAAGAATGCAGAAGTATGACAGTAATAGTAACAATAATAGGTAGATAGCACTGATTCATTATAAAATCTGTTTTAGAGTTTAAGTGTCCCTTTTATTATTTTTTTTTTTCTGGTATCCAAATCAAATCTTGTTGGCTTCACAATTAATTAATTTTTTCATGCCACATTGTGAGTAGACATTGAAAAGAAACAGTTATCATTCATTGAAAATAAACAGTTATTATAAAGTGTCTTTGCTCTTCATCATCACACAATTGCATCATACACTTCCTTACTTAAGTCTTCTCTAGATCAAATGGAGCTTGTTACACAGGTGATATTTGCCAGCTTTTCATCAGTTTATTGTTTCATCTTTGGATTCCCTACACTTTGTCTGCATCCACTGCTCAGAAGCCCATTACTCCAGCTGAGACCCCCAACTATACAACACAAAAGAAATTAACTCCCTTCCATGTCCTTTATGAGTATATCCCAGACTGAAATATCTTGATAAACAAAAAAATCTTTAAATCTTTTGCAATTTAGCACTGATATGAACCCTAAACCTCCAAGCCTCTTTTGTCTTTCACATATTCTGGGGCATCTGGTCACTTTTCCTTATGTATAATACTTTTCCTTTTCTGTTATAGCATTTCATTCACTAACATCTGGCAATTTTCCATACAGTAAAAATCAATTTTAAACATGATACTGTCTGCCACATGTCTTGAAGTCCTCTTTACTCTTTCATTATGTCATTGAAAACAGTAACATGAATTCTGAGTAGGTTCAGAATGAACCTCACAGAACTTTAACTTCAAACATCCTCTCATTTTTACCCCAAAGCACTGATAATGTTTCTTAGCAGGTTTCGTTAAGCAGTGCACTCACTTTATAGCAATGAATCAAAGCTCCATCCCATTTGACATATGAGCATTAAGAATACAAATCTTACTGTTTTTCTACATCTACCAGATCAGCAAAGAAGCCAAATATTTAGGAGGATTCAAAGTGATTTGTCCTTGACAAATCCATAATTATTATTTCCACCACTTTATCATCCACGTGGTGCTTTCACTTATTTGTTTAGACATTTGCTCTGGTAAACCAGTTTATCTGCCTGATGAGTTACTTTGTATTTCTTTTTCTTTAAATAAAGGTACTGTCTGGAGGGCTATGAGACCTCTTGATCCTCCACAAGCATCTAAAGACAATCACTAATAGTTCAGCAACTGCTTTGGCAACCTTCAACCAGATTTCACCTGACCCTGCTGACTAGAACATTTCTAATTCATCTAAATATTTTTTAACCTGCCCTTTCTCTCTTCTGACCTGTGATTCTCTTCCCTTGTTAAAATTAATTGCATCAAAGACCTGATTGCAATTAACCTTGGGAGAGTGAATCTTTCAGCCTCTCCTATGTCACCACAGCATACAAAAGCTTACTCAGTCAAATTAAAAAGAAATATGTTGTCTGTGTAATACCAGCGCCTCAGTAAAGCATTTTCATTACGCATCACCAGACATTTGTCCTCTCAGTAGTTACAGTACAGTTGTGCACCCCAGTGATATTGCTGGATTTGCAGGCCTGGCCCCTCTCTGCTGATCAGCACTGACTCTTGTGTCAGGAGCACAGGATGTCTCACACTCCTCCACAAGGGCATTTTACCCCAGCACACACTTGAAAAGGCAGAGATACCACACACAGTGTATGATGTAAGAGATTCAAATGCTCTTCTCCAGATCAGAAACGATTGTTTGATTTTGCATAATCAGTAATCTTTTTAAAATATTCAACCTGGTTCCCATCTGGGCTATGGAGCACACACACCGTGCTTCTCTGTTGAATTTTTTACTACTGAAACTAGTCAAGTGAGAACATCTGTGCATGGAAGTCACTGAAATGGCCTCTGCCGTGTCTGTGCCTGTGGTTTCTTCTTTCTGGTGTCCATTGTCTCTCCTGGAGGTGCTATTTATTGCTTTGCAGCACAAACAAGGAAAGGCAAACATGACAGTTTGCAGGGAAGGAAGGAACAATGCAGGTAACCATCATTGCCTCTCTCATGCAAGAAAGAGAAGAACAAATTCAGCTTTCCTCTCACACAGTGATCATTACTGCCAGTTTGAGAAAGGAAGAAAGGAGAGTTATTTTCTGCAGGCAGAGCATTGATTTTTTTCCTGAGTGTGACTCATGAGCCTGTACCACACTGGGCTGCATGATAGAAGGGGCATCCAAATCCACCATGTGACAAAAAGTCACCTGTCACAGGTCATGCTCCTCCACTGGATGTCACCTCCTTCAAAACCTTTTACAACCTCTCCTCACAACCTTACATGACAAGCACCACTGGTCAGCAAAAGAAACATTTGAGTGGCAGTTCCACATAATGGGGATTCTGTGATGGAAACTCCTGAGATTTGAGGGGTAGGATTCATCTGATCAGCCAGAAATGTCTGCATTTTAGCTTGTCACCTTGGTCTCACCTCAGAGCAAATGAAAGAAATGAAGAGTCAGAACAAGGAACATTCCTATCCCAATTTAGACATCTAAAATAAGCCAGATGAATCATACCCTGAATGCACTTATTTCTCCCTACAGACCAGAGAGACAGTGTGACTAGCTCATATATCGACAGTGCTGATGTTTAAAACTGGAGGAGACAGGTCAGCCAAGGGTTCTGGCTAATTCAGAAGGCTGAACCGATCATCGTGATGGCCTCAATTCAACTGCCTCATACAGAGGTGCCTAGTGCCCTGTTAGGCACCCTAGGACATCCAAAGACATTCAGCAAATTTATCCCCTGGCGTCTGCCCAAGGGATGCAAAATTGACCTCGGTAAAGCAAACTGCCAGGTCAGGTTGCTCACTACAGTGCTGCTCCCAGGACAGTGAACCCTACACAATGTCACAGCGTGTGAACATCCTCCATCACAAGACTGGTAATGAAGCAGGGATGGGGATCACGCAAAACAGTCTGTAAGAATAAACCAAAAAAACAGTACCTACTTTAAAGAGACATTTTTTTTAAAAAAGAACAATTCAAGGCAATTAAAGGTAAAATAGGCTCACCAAAATCCTCAGCAGTAAGGGACAACCCAGTTAATTATGCTCCATGTTTGCTTCCCTTTAAAACTTTTTACATGTCATATTACTTTCTTATTTTCAAGACTAATTTCATACATAATACCTCAGTTAATATTGATTTCCACTGTGGGGTTTTTTTATTTCTTTCCATTTTCACTACATACCCAGCAATAAACCAAGTCTGCATAATCATTATCATGTTCCTTAAGACCTTTAAAAATTTCATAACAGGTTTAAATATCCCCCCTGTAATCTTATGACAAATGATTTTTCCCTACCTACTCACTATTCAAAATGGATTTCTGTAGTCTCCATTCACATATATACATTACTTGTTTAAACAGCAGAAAAGGCCTTTTTTTCTTCCTATATCACATCTCTGCATAAATAAGTAAAGAGCAAGGGAAGTAAAATAGATCCAGTGGGAAAAGGCATTATACATTGTATAAATGCAAACATAAATCATGCAGAACCCATCCAGCATAAAAAGTGGGATGCACAGGACTCTCTTGTCCAGCTCTGTCTTTGCCTTTCTTGCTCCCAGGAGAGCAAGGACAATGCTGAGTGGTTTTGAAAATTCTTTCTTTATCCCTCATTAGTGATCTCAACAATGGAGGAGAAAGGCAGAGGATCAGTGTGGGATTAAGTAAAAATATGAACAAACACCATTACACTCAAATCGCGGCAAAGCTGATTCAAAATGAGATGGATGGAAAATGTTCTCTTCTAGTGTGAGAGGTGATCTAATGGTCCCTTTTCCCTGCAACATAATATGAACTGGACATCACAGAGCAGGTGAGATGTTTGAAAGAGCAGAAAGGCTGCTTTCCTATAGTATCCATCAATATTAGTTCAAGTCTTCAGTGCCTAGAAAGGACAATTTCTCATCAAGTCTTTTCCTGTGGTTAGAATTGTGTATAGCCTATTTCCAGGATGGGTCTCTGGTGTTTAACAACAGATGAGTTCCCTTTGCAGCCATCTCCTCAGGAGGAAAATCTTTCTTTACTACCCATTCACATTTTTACATAAAGTGTTTAAAAACCGCAAATCCCAGAGACCTCATGTCACACCTAGTTGACAGTGGCTAAAAGGTTCAAGATTTATTTTAGGGAAATATACCATGCAATCACATTAGCTGTGTTCTTCAAACAGGAGGTTAACACAGCTGATCAGCCAGCACCCGAGACAGGAGCTGCTTTATGATGATCTGCAAGTGGCACTAAAATCAGAGATTTGGGCCCATGCAAAACTGGCCACAAAGCCTCAGACCAGGTGTCTCTGGTGTCAGCTGAGAGGGGACATGCCACAGCAAACCCTGGGGTCAGGAAACTCAAGCACTGCTTTGCCTGAGCTTAAAGTTCACTGACTTCTCATCTGTTAGAAACCAGCCCACTTTGGTTTAATTTAAAATCATAAAGCAGATTTGTCTCATAGGTTAGATTTGTGGATATTCTATTTATTATAAGGCAAAAAATATCTAGACTGAAAGGAGATTTGCCTTTCTTAACAATTTAAACCATACTTTCAAAGAATCCTTTTTAGGTTGCTTATGAATTAAAACAACTGCACAGACAGATAAATTCCCAAGAAACTACAGTATGGAACATATAATCAACATACACAATTAACTTCACTTTGGGTCTGACCAGATGCAAAAGGAAGAAAAGCTTTAAGAAGGAAATGGGGCACTGTATAAACCAGGACAGTAGTCTCAAAAGAATATATTCTTAAGAGAGGTGTAACCACTGAGTGTAAAGCATGATGTCAACACATCAGCTGTAATGCATTCATACTTTGGCAACACAAGTTTAAGGAATACAGCATTTATCTTCCATTTTCAGATGCTGCAGACAAAAATCAGGATGGTAAAGGAATTCCTGAATGAAGAAAACTAAACGTTTTCTGCTAACACAGATGGGGATATTGGGAAAAGGTAGTGAACTTTACCTAACATGTCACAAGTTACTGTATTAGATTTATTTATGTAGAACAGAAGAGTAGTAATGCTGGAGAAGAGGCAGGGAGTTGGATTAAGTAAAAGATGTTGACATGCATATGTGCAGGGCATTTTGCAATAAGGAAATTAGTATTTTGAATTTTTATACCTTCTTTTATTTCTGTGTTCTACAAACACAGTGGACTTAACATATTGCACACTTTCCCTCTTGCAGAATGACCATATCATTCATTTCATGCCAAAGAATAAAGCAGGAACAAAGTTGAATTTGTGGTTCTTTAGATATGCAACAAATCTTTTCTGCACTAGATGGCATCCTGTCTTCTCTCCTAAACGTTGAATACAGCGAAAAGCAAAGGTTTCATTTTCACAGAAGAATATAAAATGATAGAGGATTTATTCTTGGTGTTGAATGCTTTTACTGCTTCTTTTGTGTTTTACATCATACCCCTTGTGTACTTGCAAGGATAAAGTTCTGCATCATAGACCTACTTCAATTATTTTACATTGATTATTTGTCTCAAAATTGATTATTGCCCAGAAATCTTCATGGGAGATGCACCCATTACAGTGGCTCAGACTCTGAATAACATTTAAAGTGCACAGAAAAAATTATAAATATCAAAATACTTCTCTCTCTTTCTTTCCAAAATAGGCATAGATTTAGAATTGATGACAATACTGTCTCAAATCCTTAGCAGGTATAAATCAATTTGGCTTCACTGGAGCTGATTGATGCCAGGTGAAGATCTGCACCTGCAATTTAGATGCTGGCCTGCAGAGCACAGCTTGACTTGTTTTCTTTTTCTTCACTCCAAGGCTTGATAATTGAGCTCATTTGGGCATACTTCTCACTTCTTAGTCAAAACTCCCACCTGAGAATTGGACTCAAAATCAGTGCACGTCTCTTTGTAGTAATTCAAAATAACCTTTGCACGAAGAAAAAAAGAAAATAATAAGAAGAAAGCTGACTAAAGACTTCAGAGCTGGGAAGTTAGTTGTTCAATACAGCATCAGTGGTTGCAACACGGCAACTGATGCAAGCAGAAGCAAAATACCACTCAGCTCCTGCATTTTTACTCTTATTGCCACTAGATGATAGTATGGTAACACCTGTATGGTTCAGCTGCATTCCAGACCTTCTGTTGCTGAATTCCTGGCAGCATTCACACTTTTATATGTAAGGAATATCCAGAAGCTCATCAATACTACATGGCTAGCCTTTGAATAGCAGTGCTTAATTATATCCCCTGTGATTTCATGCATTAATGTACTCAGAGTGTGGTGGATGCTATTATTTGTCCTTAGACCCAAACTGGGCTTTATTTAGGCACAGATATTATGCTAAATTGGTCACCTCACTCTATTTTTGTGAGTTACCCATCCAGAGCTATAGTGAGACATTTTGACGGAAAGGGCAAGATAATTACATTTCCCTAGCAGGAAGCAGGAGGATGGCTGAGGTAACATTTACATTCTGCCTCATGGGCATCCCACTCACTGCCAGTTCTGCACATCCACTTGCTGCTTCTTCCACCCTTTCCATTTTGTGCTCTCCCTCTTGAGAGGATTCCCTCCTCATCCAATAGAAAAGCTCTGGGCTAGGAGGATAATTGCATCTGGAAAAACACCTTGAGCAAACAACTGCATCCTCTCCACAAACCCTTTCTCTCACATTTCACATAGTTTGTACTCTCCTATTACTGCAAAATTAAAACCAAACTGTTCCTTCTCACAGCTACACGGTAAAGTAAATAGTCAAAACCCTTCACTGCGCTTTTTCCCTAGGTAAATCTTAAAAGTCTGGTTTCTTTTTGCCCACAGTAACAAGGTCATTTTTTCTTTTGGTAGGCTGGACGGACCCTCCCTGGCCAGGAATGTGCACCCCAAGGAAGGGGTGAGGGGCCAGCTCCAGCTTTGCACAATACCTTTCCCATCACAGCCAGTTTTAAAAGCACTTCCAGGTGCCCAGAGTGGAAAAAATCCCATGTCTGTGCACGTAATCTGTGGCAGACATGTAGAGTGATGAACCTGTTGGCACCACAGGCAAGCCAATAATTGAAAATCAGAATCTCCAGTGGAAAGATACTGATCCTTGCACCAACAACAGCTAAGGGGATGCAGTTCAGAAAGTGCAAAGGGTAAAGTCACACATCATTGCATTATTTGCTAATTCTCTACTCACGGATTTGATTCAGCCAGGACAATCCCAAGTCACTGAGTTTCCCACAAAAGCTAGATCTGGATATAGACCATGGGGAAACCCTGAATTTCTGGTTTGCTGTAGATTTGGTTACTTTGACAAATTTTTGTTTTAATTCAGGATGAAAGTAGATTTGTAAGATGTTCAGGTTTCAAAAGGCTCATATTTATTTTATATAATGATTGGTTGGGACATTTGGAATAGTGCATAAACTACTAGTTATATGGCATAATACTTAAATGAATAATTTTCATAATCAGTAAGAATATCTTCTATGTAATGTAGGTTGAACTATATATTGTTTTGTACTCAAAGCACGTAAAGTGTCATAGCAGGCTCAGGAGGAAAAAACAATTCCATTGTCACAGTCTTTCAGCATGGCAAACAGAAGTCTCAAAAAGAGAACTTGTTCCCATTGGAAATCAAGACCTAAAGAATAAAACAAAATATTTCAAACATTATAGAGATCACTGTTACTGACATGGTGTAAAGCATATGAACAACATCATAAAAATCAAATCCCTTTATGGGTCAAAACAAAGCTTTAGGACTTGGAAATTAAATTCTGAAAAATTCTAAAAGTAAACATCTTGAAAAATGTCTACTTGAAAAGTCTGCCTCTGACATGAACCTTTATCATCTTTTACAATTAAAATTATTTTAATATCGTCTTCTTTCGCTTTTCATCAAGAACTGTAACAAAAAAGGTCCAACCAGCTGCTATTTTGCAAAGCATATTTGAACTGGCATTTCCTGAGCTTATGAAAAATGAAGTACTCCATTTTACTTCATGAATAAGGATGCTCTATATTCCACATATGAATATTAATTTTTTTACAGTTCTTCCCTGTGATATAAGGATGTTTAAAACTCTCAGTCAGGGAGAAGTTCTGCTGCTAACAAACCTGTAACAAACCCATATTTCCAGGGATAATCATGGCAGCTGTCAGAGCACAGTGAGGAGCAGCTGGTTCATGAGGGATGGTGAGCCAGGAGCTGAGCAGAATAACAAGGCAAGTGAGAGCTGCACTTCCCACCAAGCAGTGAGGTTGTGGAGTGGCAAATCTGGATGGTGATCAGGATCAGACAGGATCCAGTGCTCTCCCTCGATGTCCACAGCAAGTCAGAGCTCTCACAGGCAGTGGAGTTCCCCTTGGACTCAGCCAGTCACATGCTTTACCTTTACCAAAGGGGTTGCACATCTGCCATGACATCAATACTACAACAGCAGCTAGAGGTGCAGAGTACAGTTGAATGGAATCCACATTTTATGGGAAGAAGTCATTCAAAAATGTGAATGGGTGACTACACAAAAAAAACCCCTGCTATTGTTGCCTTTTTAAAATGCCACATAGTGCCCTTTATTCAAGAATAAAATAAATAAGGGCTATGGGGATATATTTGTGAGGAAAAATTATCAATCAAAAATAGAGCATATAAGAATAGTCTGGGAAACACCTGTGTTTGCCAGACAGACATGTTCCAAATGCTTCTGCAGAGCTACACAAAATGAGTAATTGTATTACAACTACAGGTTTTAATGCACATGGAAAACATCCCAAGTAAAATTAACTTATCACTCATTTCATTTTTAAAAAAAACAATAGTTCCAAATTCCAGGGAGAGTAATGGAAACCTTACCAAGCATGTCAGCTGGCTGAGCACTACATGCAACATTGATTTCTGCCTCCAGCAAGGGTCTAACTACAGGCATCAGCAACTAGAGGATGAAAGAAATTATGAAGGGCTCATTCATTTCCAATGCCTCCATCATTTCTCACCCCGTTCCTCAAAGGGGTAAATATCAGATGTGCTGTTGTTGCCCCTTGAAGGGCAGCTAGAGACCTTAAACACTAGCTTTGCTCATTTCCCCAAATGGGGAAATAAGGGCTGCTGCAGCCAGTGTACAGGTATTTGACAATTAAACTAATTTAGTTTCTGCCTCACATACCAAGCATTGCAAAAAAAAAAAAAAAAAAAAAAAAACCCCAAAAACATCCTCAACAACGTGAAAACTAGGAAAAATAAATGGTTTTTCCACTGCTTTTACTTTTTATCCTAAATTGTAATAGAAATTGAGACTGTTTAAATGCTCCGCATATTGGGGCACTCTTTAAAATGTAGTGTGACTTCAGCTAAAATAGGAGCATTTGGCATCTCAAAAAGCTTCCCCTCTGCCTAAAAGGCCTCTTTTAATCTTTCTGAGGAAACTGAACAATACAGTAGAAACTTTCAAAACCTAGGTGAAAAACTGCAACTTCAGCACACATAATGGGGGAGCTTCAAATATCTGTTTCACAGGTTTGGACTGTTTTAATATAGCAACAATGATTTGACAAAACTATGTTCGAGATTTAAATGGTTTCTGAGGATTTCTATAGCAGGCAGGAAACAATCATGATATTCAAAAGGCACTACTCTAAACAAATTGCTCTACTGGAATTGTTAGCTCCCTGCAAATTCTATAGAGTCTTTGAATATTAGCACAGAAAGTGATTCACATTATTTAATAGATTTCAATATGCAGTTGGAAGAATGACTAACACACAGGTATCATACCTATCTTTATTAAAAGAAAATAAAGCAATCAAAGGATCCATTCATTTTGAGTGATTGCTCTGGAGCTGGGCTGATAACGAAATACTATAGGATATTATAGTACTGCTAGTGATCTTCAAAATTAACAGCAAACATATATATATAGAAAAGGTTGAGATTTACAGAGTAAATATGGCAAGCAAAAGAGTTTGTTCTCTTAGGTATATAAATCAAATAATGTCAGTGTCTGTGGGCACGAACAGCATTGTATGGTCATTGATTGTTTACATGCCACAGCACAGCAGAGTTGATAGGAGCTGGTTTCCATGTTGTAAGGAAATCTCTGGGACCATATGCCAAATCCACTGTGGATATCCTATATGCCAATCTGCCATGATGATCAGATATGCATTGTGATCAGAATGTTATGCAAGGATTAGTTATCCTTAAAAATCATCTTAAAACACTGTGCAAGGTACTCCTAAAGAAACACAGTCAGAGATTTTGTAGATTTTTCTCTGCCTAACAGTGAGATGAGGTGGCATGCAACTGGATCTGGGAAGATTTCTTCTGTGAAATTATGCTGGTTTTGTTTTGTTGGGGTTTTTTAATACACATAACATTTTCCATTACGTGCAATTGTAAATTTGGTACATAAATTATTTGTGCAAAGTTATCTATTACTGCTATATACATAATCAGGAAAATTGTGGAAACTTTTCTGCTTTTCAGGGGATTATTTTAACAATCTGTGTAAACATGTAAGCTGTTTTCTTACTAAAAGGAACTGATAGCTAATGTGTTTTCGTGAGCTTAATTGCATATATATGAAGTCTGCCTTAAATTATGGAGGGCTGGTATTTTGCTTGTTTTGTGACAAGATGCACCAAGATTATCTTTAAAAAATGTGAAACGTTTACTTTAGGGAATTATTTAGGGTCTGAAATACTTTATGCATTGAATCCTTTTCAACTAAGGAATGCAGAAAATCGAATTGTTACTTTTACATTTAGCCAACCCTAAAACACCATCTGGATGGAAACCCTCTTTAAGTACTCAATTATAAGAGTTGTCATAGCATAGAACCATGGAATTATAGCATAGTTTGGGTTAGAAGAGACTTTGAAGATTACTTATTTCTACCCCTCTGCCATGGGCAGGGACACCTTCCACTAGACTTTATCCTCTCTCAGCACTAAAATTCAATTTACTTAAATGCTTCTTGGCCATATATCTGTGAACTGTTTAATAAAGAAGGATTACAAAATTGGTAGGAATAATAACTTTTTGGTTTGCATTGGCCAGTTGAAAAAAAAAAATTTAAAAGAAAGGAGTTGTAACATTCAAAAAACCTACAGCAATAGTTGTACTTATTAACTGGAGTATATAAAATGTCTTGTTGCCAAAATATCCCTGTAGCACTACTAGTAATTAGCATTTATAACTAAAAATTTTACTAAGATAAAAGAATATCAAGAATCTAATTCTAACCATTCCAACAACTAGAAGCCAAATTCTGCCTTCCTTTACGATCATGTAATCACATTTGCTAACTGTTGTAAGGGCAAAATTTAGCCCAAAAAGCACATTTTAATCTAAATAGACATATTATTCTACATTAAAAAAAACAAACCAACCAAGCTATACCTTATTACTGCTCTTCCCTTCTGAAGGGTAAATTCTGATATTCAAAATACCTAAACTGTATTTACAGCTGTACAACTCTGACGCCGCGCACTTGCAAAATTCCGCTTGTACTCTCTAAACACGGAGTAACTCGTACAATCATCTTAAACATTCTCCTTAGAATAAAGAAAGAGCAGAGCAGCTTAGACATTTTCCTTGTCAAATTCGCACACAAAATACATGGTAATGTGGCACGCCACGTCGTTCCAGCCTCCGGACGCCACCATCTCCACACAGTCCTCCTCGTCGTAGGCGTTGTTGGGCTCCCCGCTGCGCCACTTGTTGAAGGTCTGCATGGGCGACCGGTCGGAGTAGACGAAATTCCCCTCCTTCTCCAGGTCGTTGATCCCAATGAAGACTCGGGTGAGCCCAGCTTGGTTGATGTACGAGGCAATCAGGTTGTTGGCAGTCTCGTCCTTGGGCATGCTCAGCGTGCCTCCTCTGCCGTGGCAGTACAGCTGGGCTTCCTTGTACCTCTTCTCCTCCTTGACCAGCAGATAGATCTTATTGTCTGTCTCACGCGCGCCGGCGACAGCTGCGGGGGAGGGCAGTGCTGAAAAGTGAGCACTCGCGTTTCTATAAACCAAGTACTGCACACCCCAAAAGAGTTTCACAAATCAGAGGTGGAGCGGTGACGCTCTTTGCGAGCGATTACACCGATAAAATGAGGCAAAAGGAAAGGAGAACAGCTATGTAAAATTAACCTACCATTTTTTATGAATTTTAGTTCTGTCGTCAGCTGGGCTACTTGAATATCCATTTCACCAATAGCCTTCCTTAGCTGACTGCATTCACAAGGGATGCCTGTGAAATGATATAGATACACCCAAATCAAAAAGCTACCTTATTTCAACAATCATCTCAACACTTTTATGAAAAGGCCCAGTGTGGCAGCCCTGGAGAAAGGTGTCTTGCAAGTAACAGACAGAAAATTAGAGCTTTCACTACCCTACACCGTTATATGATTCTCAGGGGTGTCTGGGCCTGTGAAAAATAGCTCAGTTCACTTCCTACGAATCTTCAGCCCTGAATATTTAACACTATACTAAACACAAAACCCCACAATATTTTTTAATAAAAACATTTTCCAAAAATTCCCATTTTTAATAAAATTATTTTCTTTGGTTTTCTCAGACTTTTTTCGCAGCAAAAAACATTGTTTGCAAATTTTTCCCAAGTAACATATCACAGCAGATCCTAAATTCCAACCACATAATGCACATAATTACCTGCAAAATGCAGTTCTGTTTTTGAAAGTACAGAATTTACAATACTTCTGACAATAACATTAGACAATAGAAAACCATCTATTAACCCAAATTGGTATTGGTTTGACAAAGATAATCTGAATGTGAGTACTAAAAGGATAATTGTCACATCTCTGACCACAAATCTCAAAATGAGAATCAATTACTGTTTTCATTTATTACAGTTTGCAGTTCTTTATGTAATTATTAGAATGTGCATTGGACTACCTAATTACTCAGCTCAGTTGTGTAAGGCAGTCTAAGCACAGGGTACTTCCCCTGCAAAACTGTGCAGGCTGGCCAGGTGCACGGCACGCTGGCTCAGGAATTAGAGTGACAAATTGCGTTCTCATGAGAAATCTAATCTGTTGCACCTCCAATGCACTCTGTCAGGAAGGGATGAATTCAGTCAAATCCCAACCTACCACTCTTGCAAGGCTTGCACTTCCTGTGCTAGGCTGTTTCTCTAGAACAGCTGTATACCTCTGGGAGATCTATATACCTCCATACAAGAATCTGAGGTGGGGGTGACAAGAAGACCAAGCCAGGCTCTGCTTGGTGATGCCAAGCAATAGGACAGAGGCAATGGGTAGAACCTAATGCACAGGAAGTTCCTCCTGAACATGAGGAAGAACTGCTTTACTGTGTTTAACAGAGAATAGGAACAGATTACCCAAAGAGGCTGTGGAGACTCCCTCACAGGAGATATTCTAGAACTGCCTGGACCAACCCTGAGCCATGTGCTCTGGGATTACCCTGCTTGAGCAGAGCTTGGACCAGGTGACCCAGTGTGGTCCTTTCCAACCTGACCCTTTCTGCAATCTGTGTTCTTGACCATCTCCTGCTCCTATAACCATAACCCATGAAGGGGCAGGAGCATCCAGCCTTCTCCCTTGTGCTGACTGTAAGACAGAGACATCCTTTTGCCCTGGTGATAAATGATACAGACAGTCTGACTTCACTTCCCACTAGACTTCTGGAGAGATTACTCCTCTGAGAAAGTATGACATACTGTTTTAGCACATACATCACAAGTCCAGCAGCTGTTGCAACTTCAATGATTTAAAGTCATTTGAAAATATCACAGTACCTATTAAAAATCATTACTTATTTCCCTCAGTATGTAAACAGATGCATTTTTAGTGAAGACAAGTCTTTCACATAAACAAGGTGTGTAATGGATTACCTGGGTCACCATTAGGACCTGGTGGTCCTATGTCACCATTATCTCCTTTTTCACCTGAAGACATGAAAAAGAACATAATGTTAATGCAGCCTTTTCTGTCAATAGTGCATTTAGCACTTATCTATTTTTTCTCTAGTAAAATTCAAGTGTGGAAAGTAGAAATATGCCCAAGCAAAAATAAAGGTTTTTCTGTCCTAGTCATTCCACAGTAAAGGCCAGCCAAAGCCAATGAAACTTGAACCCAAATAATATGTAACAATATACACTCCTTGACATTCATAAACTTCACAGAACCAGTAAATTCAGGTGCTGTAGAAGGCAAAGGGCTGGATATACCTAAATTTCAAATCATAATCTAGATGATTAGGTAAACACTGGTCCAAATTATTTAACCAAAGTCACATAGGAAGCCTATGGAGTAGTCAACACAAGAAAACAGATCTTCTAGCTCTTTAAAGCCTGTCAAAATACGGCACATCTTCCCACTGCTTTAACTGTCCACACCTGTGTGATAGTGCAAAGTTCTTTATTTACCCTCAAAACAGGATAATCACAGTGCTAAATATACTACTGTCACAGCAAAAGATAACTGGTTGAGAGATCTCAGTGACCTGGCTGACTACAGTGTAAGAAAATTCCTACTAAGGTAAAGCAAACTGCGAGACTCGCCAGCCATTTTTCAAGCCCCTAAACTTTTCTCAAACATAAATGATCACACATTTTTCACCTGAAACACAAATGGAGGAACAATTGAATTAAACATACCTTTTGAACCAATAGGACCAATTTTTCCATGCCGTCCTATGCTGCCTTTCTGTCCTTTGTCACCCATTTCTCCTGTACATAACAGAAGGATGAAAGGCACAAGGTAACAAGGTAGTCTGATTCATTCTGTGTTATACTGTGTTTGCAATATCAGTTTTTACAATGAAAAAAACCATGCTATATCCCAAATATTCATTGAACTCTGGAGGTCTAGCTCAATCCTTGTGAAGAACTTACACGTAGCAACCTAGACAGTGATTTTATCTTTGCTAAACAATTGACATTAACAAGGCATGAAGGTGCAATTGTCAATAGCTCTTGGCTGAAAACCACTGAAAAAGCTCTTGCAAACTTCTTCAGCTGATCATGACAATTATGTTGAAAATAAAGAGGATTGTTGCATTCAAACACAGATCAGCAGATTAAAACTATCATGGAGTTGAGAAGACATAAAGGATCCAAGCACAACTGACATTTCATCTCAGACAGTGACTCCACTGTAACTGAGGGCTGGCTTTGGGTTTAGTGACTCATTTAGATAATGTAAATACTGTCATATGGGATGAGTTTCCCTCTGTACCACACTATTAAAGGAGAGGCGGTATGGAGGGACTACAAGGATTAATGCCTTCTGAGGTTCCCATCCTGCAGAAATCCAAGCCCAAGACTGCTTTAGGAAATATTTATGAAGCTGTTTTCAATGACTGTTGAAAAAATTGCTTCTTTGCTGAAGGCAACATCAGCTATGCACTGGTCAACTACACAGGTGCAAGGAAGCAATGAGACAAGCTAGGAGGAAAATCCACCATAAGGATCCAGCAAATGGGCTTGTGCAAACTGTCATAGCTCAGCCTCAGTTGTGGATCTCTGACAACTGAAGATCTGTTGCCCCCCATTGCTACTGCAGCTGGACATGTATTTTTGAAAGCTGGATAATTTTATGACCCATTTTGTCATTAACTTAAAAGAGGAATCAATAACAAGTTTCAGAATATAAACTGATCACTGCTGGCCTAAGAAATGTTATCTCTATTACTCCATGAAGTCTTAAGCAACACTTGCCACTTGATGGCCTGAGCAAGAAAGAAACAATCTCCTCCGAACTGAGAGAAGCTAAATGTGTGTGGTTTGTTGGTCTAATTAATTATTCGCAAGTCCTACAATCAATGATTTTCCTTTGTTCTAATAAGTATCAAATTCAGGCACTAGTGGACACAGGCTTTCACCAGAAACCAAAAATATTTTTCTCTTATCTATTCCTACTGGAAGTACCAGCTAGTAATCAGTCTATCATGTTGCTCTCAAAATGATGTCTCTTGCTTTGCATATTAATAAATTGGGATTACCATTACAGATTATGAGATGTTTGAATGCTTTCTCTTTTCAGGCTGCTTTACCTGAAATTAAATAAACTCATAGGTCTAATGTATAAATAAAATATATTAAATTATTTCATTTTCTTTCTCACAGAAACTGCCCAGCAAATGAACTTGTTCTTAGTCACAGACAGTAAAACTATGTGCTCTACTCAGAAGTAGAAGGAAAGTGTGTTATCTCAAGCAATGAAGACATACATTAAGTCTCCTTTCCTCATTAAAAGAATTGTTCACATTTCGGTTTCTCTTACAGTGACTAACCCCTGCTTCCACTTCAGGGGCTTGCTTATTCTGCTTCTTCTGCAGAATAAATCACAAAGTTTCAAGAGACACCCATCTGCCTTGAGGGCTTCAAAAGTTTTAATACCTTTTGTAAAGCCCTTTTTAGTGGCCCTATGGTTGTCAAAAATGCAGTCGGAGGAGTCTTAATGAAATCAGGAAGTGAAAGCTGGAAAGAAATGGGGACAATAAAAGAAATTAAGTCTCCACAGACCAAAAATAGGAAATCAAACACAAAGAGTGAATAGAGAACTGAAGAAAGTCATCTGCCATCTCTCAGATGAAGGTGGCATACACTGGAACCAATTATAGAAGATTTAAAGGATTTGGGAAGGAACTGAAGAGAAGGAAATTTTAAATTATCTGCTTGGTGACTTTTCCAGGCCTACAAACAAGTGAAGAAATGAAGAGATGAATGGTGGGCTGCAAAACAAGTGAAAAAATGGGGGATTTGACTCTGCACAATACTATAAATGGGGGTCATAGAGTATGGGCAATCTCTTCAGAATTAATTGGAACAGACAAGAAAGTTTAAACCTGCCTAGAAACAGAAAAAGGCATCAAAGACAAATCTATCCAAAATGCAAATTCACCATGTCACAGACAAATTTGAGTCATGTTAAAAAGAAGACAGCAGTAGTTTTCTTCACAAACTTAAGGATTTTAAGACAAATCAAATCAAATTCATGATTTGACACAGAAACCTACCTAACAAGGAAAGTAGAAGTGTACAATCCACACCAAAGGCCTCTTGAATCTAGTGCCATCTTTGACAGCAAGTATCTGCAGAGGATACTTAGAAAAAGAACATAAGATATAGATCAAGATTAAAAAGCCTTTCCCCCAGTGCACCTCGACAGTCTTGCAGCAGTCAGCATTTCCAATGCAAATAGCTAGCCTGACTTGAATGAGAATGATATTTTAATAGGATATAACTATGCTATAGTAGTAATCTACATTCAGGACACTTAATTAAAAAAAAAAAACCTATTGACAACTGGAAATCAGAAAATTCCAAATATGTCAACAGGCTACAAAATTGTTTTACGTTGAAAAATCTGAATTATGCACACCAATGAAGGTCTGTGATTGGTGAGGGAACAGTAGCTACATGAGGTTACATCTTATCACAGAATCATGAAACGGGTTGAGTAGGAAGCAACCTTAAAGACCATCTAGTACCAACCCCCTTCCATGGGCAGGGACATCTTCCACTAGACCAGTTTACTCAGGGCTCCACCCAACATACCCTTGACACTCTTTGAGGGATGGAGAATCCACAGTTTCTCTAGGAAACTTGTTCCAGTGTCTCACCATCCTCACAGTAAAGACTTTCTTCCTTATATCTAGTCTAAACCTGCTCTCTTTCAATTTAAAGCCATTCTTCCTTGTCCTATTATCACATGCCCTTGTAAACAGTCCCTTTCCAGCTTTCTTGTAGGTCCCCTTTACTGGAAAATGCTCTAAGGTCTCCCTGGAGCCTTCTCTTCTGCATGTTGAAGAAGCCAAACTCTCAGCCTGTCTTCAAGGCAGGGGTGTCCCATCCCTCTGATCCTCCTTGCGGCCCTCCTCTGGACTTGCTCCAGCAGGTCCATGTCCATTTCATGTTGGGTGCCCCAGAGCTGGATGCAGCACTCCAGCCAGGCTCCTCATGAGAGCAGAGTGGGAGAATTGTTCTCCAATCTCCTGCCCACGCTGCTGTTGGTGCAGCCCAGGGTGTGGTTGGATTTCTGGCTTCAGGGGCCCATGGTCCCTGAGCTTCTCTTCAAACAACACCCCCTAAGTTCTTTGCCACCAGGCTGCTCTCAATCCGTTTTCTGATCAGTCTGTATTTGTGCTTGGGTTTGCCCCAGCCAGGTGCAGGACCTTGTACTTGGTCTTGTAGAACTTCACGGGCCCACCTCAAGCCTGTCCAGGTCCCTCTGAGGGGAATTCCTTCCCTGCAGCATGTTGATGGGGCAACAGGGCTTGGTGATGTGGGCAAACTTGCTGAGGGTAAACTCAATCCCACATCTGTGTCACCAACAATGTTAAATTCTTATATGAATGAACACTGCATAATCACAAGAGGCATTTTATATAGCTGGGGCAAATCAATTTCACCTGGCATTAGCCATCTTAAAGTAGGGGTTTTAGTCTAAGATGTTTATCTAAACTCCCACACTAGGCAATGGAAAATAAACACCTCTCAAGTAGTGATCCATCCCACTCATGTTAGACAGGTATCATAATGACAAAGTGAAACTCTTAAAGCCTTGCATAACAAAGAGGAGAGGGGGAAAAAAGACAAACTATTATCAATCTATACTAACTAGAAATTAGAATAGTTAGAAAATTTGCAAAGGAAATTAAAGCTAGTGAGAAAAAATCTAATCTAGGAAGGCAGCAACAAAGTTTAAAGGATTTAAAAGTACTTTCAAAACAAAAATGAAAATAGTATGGTACATTCCTGAATGGAGGAGTTTCTATTTGGAGGCAAGCAAAGAAAAGCAACTGCCCTCATGAAATATTGTTTTCCTAGAATTATGTTAGCAACACAGTACAAAACTTCTTCAAACCAGTGGTCCCTCTAGTCCAAGACCTTGTGTCCTGCGGTGGCAGTAGAAGGTACAGTACAGGAAGACCCCACAACCACAGCCCTTATCTGCAGGTGGGATTGCTGGATCTGTCCCCAGCAGCTTCAGAGAGTGCCTCCTAGTTCAGGTATGATGGGATCTGGTGATTCTGTAATCTTGATTACAACCTCCTCAGACTGCTTTGTACAAATGCAAGAGACTCAGCCTGTCCAGTTTCTCCTTATGAGGCAGCTCCTCTTTCTCACATTTTTGGTCCCCATCTCTCACCTCTCAAGTCCTTCTTGGGAGACAGAGACAGTGTATGTCCGGCTTTTGTACTGAACAAAATCAGCTGCAAAAAGAAGCTTCCTGTTTTGTCCTTTGTCCTTTTGTCATCCTTTTGTGATGATGGGCAATGTTCTGTTGGCCTTGGGACTCTTGCTAATGACTTCAGAGCAGTCCTTGAGTTTTAAGTGACAGTTTGGGGTTTTGGCATCATTTAAGTATGGATTAAATCATGCATCCCTAATTTCCCTAGGCAATATATTTATTTACATTGAAGCCCATCTGCCACCTTTTTGCCCGCTCAGTTTAGCAAGATTTTCTCAAAATCCTATTCAGTTCAGGTGAAACTGTAAGACAGTTTTGAACCAGATACCCACTTTGTGAATTCACAGCTGTCAATGTCAGGACTTTTACATGGAATACTGCCTGCAGCACTCCTTAGCGAGCAATAAATTCATGTAGAAATTGACTCAGAAATGCAAAGGATTGATTGATTGCATATTAATGAGCAATCAGTAATAATAAAATATAAATTAAGATATTATTACCTCTTTTTAGAATTTGATTATACAAATGACTGAGCACTCTGGCTCCAATCCAGTTAAATTAATGAGTCTTCTCTTCTACTTAAGAGGCTGTGCCTGTATTAGTAAACTAAATGCCTGGGACTATTCCCTGGCAGTGAAAACAGGTAGTCAAGAATGGGACACTCCATGATTCTAAATTGTCTTACTCTTCAAGCTAGGATAATCTTGCAAGCTGCTCATTGTGTTAGCTCCCACAATATGCCCAAGAATTGCCCAGGAAAGTGTAGGCTGACAAAAGCCAAATTCACTGTGTTAACTCTGCTAAGGTAGAAAGAGTTGAATTCCAAGCCCACAAACACTATGTGACTCTGTATCACATGCCACTATGGTTGTATATAAATTAAATACAATTGCATAAAGGCTGAAATTAAAATACTAAAATAATATACATTTTAAATGGCTATGGCTTTAAGAAAATTGAAATATCTTGAAGAACGTACTTTTAATGTTCTATTCCTTTGATGTTACATTCCAATTGTAAATCCACTTTGCCCTCCTTATTTTGATTGCTGTAAGGCACTTGGAATATTCACAGGACAGTACTGTTCCTGAGCTATTTGTGTGGAATTTCAAAACATGGAAGTTACGGCCTCACAGACTGCACCAGGACTCAGTTAAATAACTAAATTTATTATTTAAATAACTGAGTTTACTCCCAGCATGGGAGAGCACAGTACAGCCATCAGTGCAAGTGGGGAAAGTTAATTCTGTGAACTTCACAGCCCAAAACTTGCACTGCAGTACATACTGCTTTCGTCTGAAACAGCCATTGTACTTGACCCAGTGCTCCATGCTTTACATAAGGCCAACACAGTTTTATATTCTGCTGACATGCTATGCAACATAATTGACCTATACAATTAATTAAAAGCAATGAGAAAAGTAAGTGGAATTTAACCTTAATCAGCACCCAAAGACATCAGTATTTCTGATGTCACCCTGAAGCATCAGGACAGCAGGAGCAAGATTTATTTCAGATAAGCACCAGAAAGTTTTAGTTTTTAATTTTTCTGAGTTACCAAATCTGAAAATATCATGAGGAAAGGATATGATAAAAACATTTGCAACACTTTCTGATCTTGAGCTGTTTAGGTCAAATATACCATAAGAAGATAGTTTCTTTCGTAAGCAATTTTATGGTTATTATACACCTATGAGGTTCAAAGAAACTAAATACATTTTCTTGAACATGAACTTGCTAGAAAAATGAAACAAAGACAGGAGAAAGAAAAGAAAAGAAAAGAAAAGAAAAGAAAAGAAAAGAAAAGAAAAGAAAAGAAAAGAAAAGAAAAGAAAAGAAAAGAAAAGAAAAGAAAAGAAAAGAAAAGAAAAGAAAAGAAAAGAAAAGAAAAGAAAAGAAAAGAAAAGAAAAGAAAAGAAAAGAAAAGAAAAGAAAAGAAAGAAAAGAAAAAAGAAAAGAAAAGAAAAGAGATTAGTGTGATTTTGATAATGTAAATTAAGATCAAAAATAGAAAACTCTACAAATGTGGCAGAAGGATTACAGTTTCTCCCTCATGTAAACCATCACTTAACAAGAGGAGAAAAATAAAATTAAATTTAGCAGCTTTCACCAACAGAAGGAGCCAAATATTAGATCAAGACAAAAATTATCAGGTTGCAAGAAAAATACAAGGGTTTGAACACACGCTAACACACCGACTGAAATTCAGCAGACTATTGTATAGGAGCAGGGTTGTTGTCCATGGGTGTTTTTAGGGGTAAAGGCAAATTGAAGTGATTTTTGCCAAACATGTTGTTATATTTTATTTTTATCTGAATGTTCCATCTTCTGGATAAGAAATAGGAAAATCCTTGTTCTGCTGGAAGAGAATATACTCAGTCTCATGCAGCTCAAGAGTACAGAAAAGTATTTATGCATGAACTTAGCTACAGGTCTGCTCACTACATACAGTCTGTGAAGGTTAGCCAGAGACTGAAAGGTCAGGAGACTGAAAGGTTTTTCCAGTTCAAAGTTGGATAGTCTTCTGTGTCCTTTCCACAGACTAGAAATTACATCTGTGAAGTCTGTTTGCTTATCCTGTCACTGACATTCAAAGTATAATTGATATAGTATCATGTTGAAAAGTGGTGCCACAAAATCCAAATTGTTCTTAAGGTATCTGTGTTTTTTCTTTGACAAAGTACTTATGGAAAGGAGTTGATGAAGACAAATATCCACAAAATGCACAGTACTAATGAAAAAACTAGTTAATTAGAACTTATTTTAAACAAGAGCTTGTTTGTAGAAATTTCTGGATGCAAAAAGGAAAGCAGAAAAACATGCTGCTACAGAAATAGCAAGAAATTTTGCCTGTGTTTAGTTGAAAGTACTGCCTGGAAAAATACCAATATAGGATGCATTGATATTCAATTTTCTTTAATCTCTTTTCTGTTTCATTTATGTTTTCTTGCAGAAAGTTTCCACTTCAATGTTTCTTCTTTCAGTCTAATCAGAATTTTGGACTTTTGCAGGTATGAAAAACTAGAAAATTACCACTGTAATTAGCATTAATCAAGCACACCTTATGAGAACTATTTTCCAAACAAGTGCAATTTTGCAGTATAAAATAAATAAATGAAATGCTACATCATAGATTGCCTTCACTGAAAAAGAGTACCTCCACATCTCAGAGGGTCCAAAGCATTTTGGAGTGACATGACAAAATGCAAGATAGAGAAACATGCAGGACAGCATGAGAGGGGTTCTCAAGAAGTTGTCAAGACAACCTCATGCTGAAGGACACAGTGAAGGTTGAGCCAATTAGTGCAATTAGTGCTTTCTTTGCCTTTGTCTCTGCTGGCAAGGTCTGCTCTCTGGCCTCCCAGCTCTGCATGGCTGGTAGCAAAGATCTGGGGAGGACAAGCTACTCCTGGCAGCTGACAACTGAGCGAGGGACTACTTCAGCTGGATGTCCATGAGCCCATGGTCCTGCCCGCATGGCATTCAAGGCTGCTGAGAGGGCTGTGCTGCAAGGCTGCCAAAGTCTTACCAGCAGCTGCTAACAAAGCTTCACTCATTAGGGAGCAAAGAGAGGAAGAAGTAGAAGATCTCCATGCTGGCAGAAATGGTTGGTCATTGGAGGACGGCCCTGCCAGCCAGGAGGAGCTCGACAAGCTGCAGAACTGTGTGGACAGGAATATCACAGGTTCAGACAGATCCTAAGTTCCTTTCCTGTGATGCTTTGATGAAGTCTGACCAATGGCTGGGTAAAAAAATTCCTTTGCCTAAGAAGACCCAGTGATTTTTAGGCCCTAAAAGAAGCTAACCGAAGTCCAGCTGAGGAAGATGGTTTTATTTAGCTTGGAATACAGAAAAGTAAGGGGGGACTTGATTGCAGTCTTCCACTACTTACAGGCAGTTTCTAGGGAAGATGCAGCCTTTTCTTCTCAGAGACACACAGAGAAAGGGCAAAATGCAATGATTACAAGTTACAACAGGTCTTTCACAATTACACCAGTGAAACAGATTGATCAAAATGCATGTGGAATCTCCATCCTCGGAGATTTTCAAAAGTCTGGACAAGGTCTGGAGAAATCTGTTCTGATATTGAAGTCTGCCCTGTTTGAAGCAGGAGATTGGACTAGACGAGTTCTTCACAAGCTTTTAACCTAAATTATTCCATAATACTTCACTTCATACTGCATTGCCTTGCAAGAGCCAAAATTTTAGTTTCCAAATTTTTTTTTTCAAAGAGTCACCCTTGAAAGTACGCTTACATAAGCGAAATACACTGACTGAACACACACATACACCTCATGAAAGCTATAAATTTTTCAATGCATTGTAGGAGGAAGAGCTCTAGCTATGGATTTTGGTCCCAGGGTAATCAGTATCAGACTTACATAACTGCCTAAAAGAGCAACATAATGGATCATGCATCATCATAGGGAAATTATTGCTACAATTGCTTTGAAAGAAAGATTGTAAACTCAGTTCAGTAAAAACTAACTCCAACCTTCTAATGACAGGAATGTCAATCTTTCAATATTGAAATCAAAGGATTTGACTCCTCCTAATTTGAACCTTTCAGAACAGAAACGTCCAGGAAAACTTATGAAGGTCAAATTTCTTCCTTGCTTCAGGAGGAAAACAAATGTGAAAAGACAGAATTTCCTGCAAGACAGAAATGCTGTTTCTCTGAGCTGCATAAGCGAACACTGTTGAGCACCATTCCTCTCAAGAGTTCAAAATATTTTTGAATTACAATGCAAACAACTTGATCACCATTTTCCCATATCGAAAAAAAAGTGAGGACATTCATGCTCATCTTTGCCTATTATGGCTTACTGCCTTCCCTCAATGGTTTTAATTAAGATATTGTGAGTGCTCAAATTCACCAAAAAAAAGAAACAAGAAATTTGAGCCTCGTTAATTTTTTCCCTCTGATCTAATATGAGGTTTTCATTTGCAGCAGGTAAATTATGAAGGAAACATTATGATGCCTTTCTTCATAGATACCGTTTTTAAAAATCAAATTTTTTTTTATTTCCAAAATATATCTTTTTAACCAAAGGTAATACTTAATCTACAAATGAGTGCATATAGTTGTGCTGGTTTTGGCTAAAATAAATTAATTTTTATCATCATAGCTCAGTGGGTGCTATATTTGAGATTTGTGACCAAAGCAATGTTGATAACACAGAAATATATCCATTATTTCTGAGCAGGGCTTGCACAGGATTAAGCCGTTTTCTGCTCATCACCCCACCCCATCAGTGAGGCTGGAGGTGCACGAGAAGCTGGGAGGGAACACAGCCAGGACAGACCCCAAGTGACCCAAGGGAAATTCCCTGACCTCTGGCATTGTGCTCAGTATTAAAGCTGGGGGAAGAAGAAGCAACAGAGTGATGGTGTTCATCTTCTTAAGTCTCTGTTATGTGTGATGGGCCCTGCTCTCCTGGGCATAGCTGAACACCTGCCTGCCCTTGGGAAGCAGTGAACTAATTCCTTGTTATGCTTTGCTTGTGTGCATGTGGCCTTTGCTTTCCCTATTAAATTATCTTTATCTCAACCCATGGGTTTTCTCACTTTTACCCTTCTGATTCTGTCCCCACCCAAACCAGGGGATGTGAGTGAGTGGCTACGTGGGGCTGAGCTGCTGGCTGGGGTTAAACCATGACAGCAGTAAACAGAAAGGCCCAAGGAAGAATTAGTCACCTGGATAAGGGAGCATGGACCCCCATCATCATCATCTCACAAGAAAAAGCAGCATTTTCTCAGAAACTACTTTCAAGACATCTTCTTTATCAAGGTTACCTTTTTCTCCTGGAGGTCCAACTCTGCCTGGACGACCTGGAGCACCTTTCTCCCCCTTTTCTCCAGCCTCCCCTGTTGATAAAAAAGTAAACAAAAAGAAGAATTGTATTAAACCAGGACTATTTTCTGTTAGCAGTGTGACAAGAATGTCATTCTCTTGAGTGAAAAAAACAGAAGCAGACGTGATCTGATTTAATGGCTTTACTTGACTGATGGAAAACAGATTTTTTTCAATTGATGTAGACACTGGTAAAACTAGTCAAGATGTTACTGAAGTCTTATACAACAGGTCTAGTTTTGTGGATGTTACTTATATCACTTATCTCCAAAAAGCTAACAGCACAACTCACTTAAGTAGAAGCTTCAGAATCAGACCCCAAATTCTGTGTTCACCAAACTCTTTCTGAGCCTCTGCTACGGACCTGCTTAAGTCCCAAGTGAAAATGGCTTAACTCTGACCTTGAATTAAAAGAAAAAAATGTCTTTTTTGAGACCTATAAGAAGGCACTGCTACCTCCATCATTAGAGGACCATTTTTAAGCATGAAAGCATTAACTCCCTACTCCATATCCTCAGCCATATACTTTTAATCTCTGAGGTATGAACCACTGTGTAGTGTATTTACATGCACATAGTTTGTGGTGTATCATTATATTCAGCATATTTAAACATCAATTTCTGTAAAAAGTGTTTGCCTCTCTGGTGCCTTTCACTAAAAATTTGGGGATGCTTAACTTGTTTTGCCACCTACAACTGTACTACTACTGTAGTCTGCCATTGACATAAAATTAAAATCTCTGACAAACAGAAGTTTAAAGAATTATTCATACAGCCACCATGACAAAACAGGACTTATATGCTGAAGAAGAAGAAGGTTCTATCGCTTCCACAGAGAATAAAGCCCTGGTATTTAAATTTCAGAGTTAGCACAGCACATACGATGTCCCAACACTGTATTTCTATGGAGCAGAGTGAGCATTAGCTGCTCTCCAGGAAGCTGATGGGAGTACCACAGCAGGAAAGTCAATGCACCCCACAAGCCCAGCTCTCTGGCATAGCTGGCAGCTGATTCAGAGAGCAGTCACAGAGATGACATGTAAAAACATGTCACACCATGGCACATTTCAAATATGCAGCCTCCAGCTCTCTTCCATCTCTCTCTTTATTGTAGACCTAGGTGGCTGTGAGCTGAACTCAGCCTTCCATCTGTTATATTTTCATTCTTCAGGCTGCTCCAGACCATCTTCCCTGCCTTCAGACAGGCAAAAATAGGCCATTCTCTGACCTTAATGAGGACAAACTTCACATAATCCCCAGTGAATAATATTGTTAGTATGAAACAGGCTATAATTTGGCACATTTGGGAACGTCGCATTTTTATTATCAAGTAACCAATAGGCTTTGTATGATTGTCTTTCACCCCTCAGGGCTGGTTATGAGTTCTTTGCTTCCCAAAGATAAATCCTGACAATGACTTTTCCTTGCTCTCTGGAGGCTGAGAGCAGGCTATTACAGCCTATTGCTTTACACGTTCTTCAGAGTGAAAGCTGTGCATTAGGGATCAATAAAATAGATCACTCTTGCTTCAGGCCATTACACTTGCCTGCATTTATTCTTATAATACGATGACACCGCATTCCTTAGTGTGGGTGTCTTAAAAACTTTCTCCAGGAGGAGATTACTCCATTACAGGCCCAGCTACAGACCAGTCAACATTTTTTTCTTATCAGCTGTTGTAAGGAGCAAGACCTTGGCCAAGAGGGACTGATCAGTAGTACAGCTCAGCTATGCCTTGTGTAAGTCCCCATTCTTGCACTTTGTACCCTGAGCATTGTTCAAATTGAGGAAGCAAAGACTGAGCAGGTGTCATGGGTAACAAAACAGTTTTCTGTCAAGAAAAAAACAATTTAATCTTTCACCAATAATGTTTAACTTCTTGGTTTGTGAAATAAAGACAGATACCAGAAAAGATAACCAGAAAGTCTGGCGTCCAGTCCCTCAATCTACAGCCAAGTCCCTTCAGAACAGGTTGGGATCTGCACATTATGGTCCCTACCCAACTGATCTGTTGTGGTCTCTTCCACCAGCCACAGTCCCTTAGCACTTGCACCTCTTCTCAGTCTGCTCTCCATCCCCTCCTGGATATTTACTCCAGCCCAGAAACAGAACTTCCTTTGTCAGCACAGTGCAGCACTCCCTATGCAGCTGAGACAGGGTGAGATGTACTCAGTAGTGCTCCACAGTGCTGAGATGCCCCATGCTCCTGGAAGAAATTTAGCCCTGCCACCAACATGAGGTGTGGTAGGATTATGGGTATCAGGCCCTGATACTGCTACAAGTTCTTCCTACATCATGTCTGGGAGAGATCTTTCTTAATTCAGACAATATATCTTAAAACTGCTGTTGATTTGCCTCTTTTTGTGAATTCTTTGGGACACTATTTGTCTATGTTTGTATCTGCAACTTCCTACCATAAGTTGTACCATCTACAATGTGCAATGAAAATAGCACACCAGATATTAACTATGTGAGCTATTAAGCATTTCTGGTTGGTGATGACTTCTTTCCATTACTCATACTCCCTGTGTATGAGTAGATGCATCAAGTGTGGGGTTAAAAATCTGGGTTTTTTTAACGTAGAATCCACTTTTTTATGTGCTGAACATCATTTAGACAAGTCCTGCTTTAGACTCTAGAAGGAAGGCAAAACAAGATTGCAAACTAAGAATTTCAGTTTTGAAGGATTGCTCTATGTTATTTTTTTCTCCACAATAGTAATAACATCAATTTCATGTGCCTATCAAAAGAAGCTGGACTTCAGGAAGAATGTGAGTGAGCTGTGTAGTGAGGCTTCATGATCCATTGCTTTTTCAGACACAGCACACTTTTCTTATTATTCATATTGCTGGCTTTATAAAACACAGTTCCGTCTGTTGCCTGCATTCTCAGAGCCATGTTTTTTCCCTTACACTTTTCATCTTACTTCTTTATACTCTTCAGTTAATAAAGTAACCAACCCACCGAAACCTACCCAGAAAAATAACCCACGAAAATAACCTCAAAAGACAAAAAAAAAGCAAAAAAATCCACAAAAAAATCCACAAAAAAATCCAACCAAAACAAAAATGCCCCAAATACAAAACAAAACAAAATAAAACAATCAATAAACTCACCAAAAAAACCACAAAAAACACCCACAAAAAACAAAACCAAAAAAAACCCACCACAAACCACCAAAACCAGTCCCTAAGACCTTAGATTCCGACCTTAATCTCATTTCTGCTTTTTCTATTCTTGCTGTCTTTACTGGCTTTCTTCCTCACCCATTTCCACCTCCATTCTCAACTCATGCCCTCTCTGATTTCCTCTTTTACTCTATGGGATCTTAATTGATTTTGTGTCATTTTACGTTTATTTAGTTTCCAGTCTCTCCATCCAGTCTCATTCTTGAGCTCTTCTTCCTTTGTTTCTTCCCCATTTTCTCTTTCTGTTCCTCTAGTATTCCTCCTTTACACTCCCCTGCTTTGTGTACTTTTCCCTGATGATTTTCTCCTTCATCACCCCATTTGGGCTCCACTTTTTGCATCACCTCTTAAGTGTCTATCCTCTGCCACTCACCTATCCCATGGTCTTGCATTTTTCCCTTGCACCTGTTTTTCCCAAATTCTGCCAGAGCCATGCCCAGCAGCAATGTGGCACTCTGTGCCTCCACCACTGGAGAAGTTGCTGCAGCAGGGGAGGAGATGTGCAGATCTAAAAGCTGCAGGGAGCAAACCCTGCTGCACGGGAGCTGAAATCTGGGCACGTGGCCACACGTGTTCTCAGTTTAAAGGAAGCCTTGGCCAGTGAAATGGGTTGGAGTTGTGCCAGTGGGGGACAGCAGTATCTCATCATCACCTCTCTGCGCCAGTCCCACTGACAGCATAGTTGGAGCACTGAAAGCTTTTTAGGGATTTCACATTAACTAGGTCTGTATCAGGTCATTTTGAGCTTCACTGAATTTGTACATTGTCTTGGGTTACAATACAGGCTGTGATAAAAAGGTATCTATTCTATCACCATCTGTTGAGGGTGGGGGCAGTGATCCTTATCTCAACAGCAGATATTCTGCTAATGGGCCATCCATTGAAACCAGGCAGGGCATTGTTCTTTATCTTTTCACAACCCATCCTTCCTCCAGCCAGTCATTTTCTGCTAATGGCCCATTGAGTCCCACTGTGGGACTGATAAAATTACTGCATCCCATTGGAAGTTGTTCCAGCCAGGAGGAAGAGCCCAACATTTCTTACCAAGATAAAAACAGAGGTTTTGGGACACTAAGGGAGCCCCTTTCTCCACTGGACTCCAGAGGAAAACCGGATTTCTCCACATCACCACTGGACCTCCAGAGGGAAACTGCACCTTCTGCAGGAGCACTGCTTCAACTGAATCACATCTGTCACTGCAGGAGGATGCAGCCACCATTTAATGGGACTGCTACCAACACCCTGCCTGACAGGGTGTCAGGTTGTACTCTGACTTTGTCAGGGCTTGGGGTTTGTTTCTTTGTAGTGCTGTATTTCTATTTTAATTTCCCTAGAAAAGAACTGTTATTCCTAATTCCCATGTCTTTGCCTGAGAGCCATTTGATTTCAAAATTATAATAATCTGGAGGGAGGGGGTTTACATTCTCCACTTTCAAAGAGAGGCTCCTGCCTCTCTTAGCAGACATCTGTCCTCCAAATTAGGACACACATCCATCTCTCTCAATTTTGCAAGGCTTATATCTTATGAAACTGAGTGAAATCATTAACACATCATGGTTTTCAGGCTTCTCTCTGGTTTCCAAGCTCAGAATTGTCTTCTGCCAAAGGGTCCTGCACAGTTTACACACCCTAAAAACCTCTGTTGCAAGGATCCTTTAATGCAAGGATCATTATTGATGATAATAATGATTGTTGCATTAAAATGGTAATCATGGATGCTAATTTTGACCAATTATAAAAATAAGGAACCAATACAAAGAAGTCACAAAACTCATCCTGTCAACTTCTTTGATATCAAAAATATTTTCAAAGCTTAGGCCTGTGGAGTCTGACCCTTTGGCTGATCTTTCATGCAAATTTGGACAACAAGTTTAACTGGATTCTGTTCTCCTCTGTTAGTCACATTAAAATCACTATCTTATGCCAATTACAAACTAAATATATCAAACAAATTAAACAACTTTACTCAAACCTTAGTCAAACCTCAGAAGCCTGGAAAAAGTGTTGTTCTAACTAGAACATCTCCAGAAGATCTAAATATTATTAAGATCAACTTATTGAAGCAAGTAGAAAAAAATTAGCTTTTGGTTGAGTTTAGGCATCCAATGCTGCACTATTATTATTATTATTATTATTGTTGTTGTTGTTATTGTTATTGTTGTTGTTATTATTATAATTATTAATAATAATAATAATAGATAGATAGATAGATAGATAGATAGATAGATAGATAGATAGATAGATAGATAGAACAATAATAATTTAAAATAATCATATTCTTAAAGCCAATTGGCCAAGCACAGCCCACATCCCAAACCCCTGGCCCAGCTGGGCTCACATTTAGTTGTGTGAACTGCAGAACAGAGCTGAGCCTCACCCTTTCTATCAGTTACCCAGAACAGACAATGCCTGCAGTCCATGCTGTGGCCCCCAGGAAACTCGGGAAAGCCCAGATTTGTGCAGATGAGATTAATGGCACCAGTTCTGGTTAGGTGGGGTTTGTGACACTACAAGCATAATTACAAGAAAAACTGAAAGGTTTGTTTTGTGGTTCTTAAATGCTTTTATTTTATTATTGTTGATGATAAACTGGTGGTTTCCATGTTTTTTGGGTTTTTTTTGTCCTTAGTTAAAATGTATTTCCCCATGTTCAAAAGTGTTATATATCAACAGAAATCTCATAGCATCCACAAGGGGAATTATTGTTATTGAATAAACAGGGCTGGGATTTCAACAACTATAATGGATGCTGTTGCTCTAAATGCTAATTCTTCCAAGTAGTTGATCTCTTATGCAAGATATATTTTTTCATAAGAAAAGATATATTAATTATATTATATTATATTATATTATATTATATTATATTATATTATATTATATTATATTATATTATATTATATTATATTATATTATATTATATTATATTATATTATATTATATTATATTATTAAAATAATTTATTACACCACCTACTTTGGGCAGGAGTTTGGGGTCATATTCTGTAAAAATGTTGCCTTTTTCCACAAAAATTATAGAAATGCCAAAAAACTTATCTAATGTTTGCTTTCTTCTAAGAGGTATTTGAGCTTTTAAAAAACCAAAAGAAGACAAACAAAAGACAAGAAAACACAAAATAATTCCTATTACATTGCAAAATGAAAATTAAAAACTTTCCAGGTATAAAGTATGGCCTGATTTTACAGTTTTTGGGTATGTGTACCACTGCTCAGTATTAACACAGAGAGAACAATCAGGCAATGTATCAGAGTAGCAAGCAGTAGTGATCACAAGCAAATCTGGGAAACTGGCATGCATTCTCTGAACCATGTAATTTCACTTTATGGACCTTAAAACTCTATTTTTAAGGAGGCCACAAACAGGGGCAAATAAGAGGACAACTGAGAGGCACCTTCTTTGTCCCTGTTAAAATTGTCAGTTATGCAAATGAGCCTGTTAGAACAAAAAGATTAATATTTGAATAATGGAGTAGGCTTTCACATTACCTTTGAGGCCTGGAACAAGAATCTGAACAGAACAGGACTCCTCTGCAATGTGTTGAGGATATCCAGATCTTAGCAGTGACAGGAAGGCAAGGCTAATTAGAGTCACCAAGAAAACCAGATCTCTCTTCATAATGAGCACTTACAGGTCACTGACTCCTAGACAAAAGAATGAATAAACAGTTATAAGAATTCCAAAGGCTTTCAACGTTTCTGAACACATGCAGCATCCCACCCCAAACACAATATATATTTGTGTGCCATAACCCACACTGCTTGAGAGGCACATGTGCAGCTCCTCCAAGCAGGTTATGTGTTCCTCAGACACACATGAAACAGGTAGCAGCACATTTAGCAGGTTTTCTTCATGTTAGACTGGATGGGATAAAGCTCAGGAGAAATTTAAGCAAGAAGGAGATTAAACAATGCAATAATAGGCAATTCTGTGTTCACAATTTGTCTTTGGAAGCAGCAACCTGGAAAGGTGAAAGGAGATAATACTGCATGCAGGCCTAGAAACACAGAATTGCTTAGACTGGAAAAGACCTCGAAGATCATCAGCCAACCATTAACTCAGGACTGCCAAGTCCACCACTAAGCCATGCTCCCAAGTGCCACATCTACATATCTTTGAAATAAGTCCACGGATGGTGACTCAACCACTTCCCTGGGCAGCCCGTTCCAGTGCTTGACAACCCTTTCCATGAAATAATTTTTTCCTACATGCAATCTAAACTCCCTCTGGCACAACTTGAGGCCATTTCCTGTCCTATTCCTTGTAACATGGGAAAAAGCACCATCTCCACCCTGGCTACAACCTCCTTTCAAGTAACTGTAAAGTGCAATAAGGTCTCCCCTGCACCTCTTTTTCTCCAGGCTAAGCCCCATTCCTCACAGAACTTGTGCTCCAGACCCTTCACCAGCTCTGTTGTCCTCTGGACATGTTCCAGCACCTCCATGTCCTTCTTGCAGTGAGGGGCCCAGAACTGAACATAGGATTTGAGGTGTAAGCTCACCAGTGCTGAGCACAGGACCCTGCCCTGCTCCTGCTGGCCACACCATTGCTGATACAGGCCAGGTGCCATTGGCCTTCTTGGCCACCTGGCCTCACCCTGAAAGTCGTCAACTAAGTTCCCACTTAGAGTGGATACTGCTCTAAAGAGGCAATTCAGTAACAGATGAGACCAACTCAAAGCTCTGAAACTTCACTTCCCATCTACCTGAGCACTGGAATTGTGCCCAGGCAAATTGTCTGATAAAATAGCCCTCATATAAGTCATTGAGGGTGGAAGGCAGGTAATATTTCACTGTATCATTCAATAAAGTTGAATCAGAATCTTCAATAACTCCTGAAGAGAATCACCTTTGAAACATATCCTAGTCTAAGCTGACAAGTGAAATGGCTTGCCTGAAATTAGACTGTGAAGAGATGTCTCAGAAAAACAACCAAACAGAAATGGAGTTTGTGTGAAAGGACTGTCAAAAGACAGTATTTAGGGGGCCTGTAAGAATACCTTGACAAAAGTGTTATTTATGTATTTCTGATATGTTTTTCCAGTTTGTCCTTAACCAGAGCTCTGTACTACACAAATAAGCTGAAAGTCATAACAGGCTTTTTATCATTTTTTATAGCCACCATAAGGACATGTGCATTTTATATCTAGAGCAAGAAGATTGATCTACATTAATTTCCACTCCCTGAATCCCTTCAAAAATAAGGCAGCTAGGATTAGGCACAGGTGTGGCACCAGTATGTGGGTCTGTATGCCTCAACATATTGGGGATGTAGGAGAGTGGAGTTGTTACTTTTGGGATGGCCTGAAGGTATTAACTGAAATAACAGATGTCTTAGCAGCAAGGTCAAGTAGATGACTTTGGAGTTGGGGGAATAAATTGTCCCTCTGAATTACTACAGTTTGTGCTTCCATTATCCCCTAGGAGACCATAGCAAGGGAATCTGATGGGAGCAGACTTTGTCTCCTTCCTCATGTGTGGAGGGCACTGTGTGAGTTACAGGCCAGTTTTCTCTGCCTCAGAACCCCCTTGCCACACCATCTGTTGCTACATCCACATTGTAGGACAGGGGGATGCCGCAATACACCCGTAAGTTCTTACTGATCATCCAGATCTGGTGCAAAGTCTTGCATATGCTGTGAGTCCCTTTTGACCCAGATCTTTTCCTCAGATTTCTTGCCAAAGGAGAGAGACCTGCAACTGGAGAATGGCACCTTAAAAAGTGATATCTATGCTCAGAGCTGGGAATAGCTCTTGGGTCAAGAGATCTCAATACAGTCATAGTCTAATGGGCTAAAATAGGGCAGGAAATCCAAAGGAAAAGGTAATCCTGGGTAATGCTGGGTCATTGTCCCATGGCCCAAGGGAGGAACAGGGGCTATCTGAGGACTTCCACAGCCTGCCTTGCAGTCCTGTGATGGGTCAGGCATAAAATACTTCACAGACAAGCTTTACCAACCAGAAAGAATACCTAGGAGAGTGTGGAACTGCTGCTCAAATATTTAAGCCGTGATAAGGTTTGTCACAATTGCAGCAATTATCACTCAAGGCTTCTCAAGAGTACAAAGGCAAAGTTGATTTTTGCCACCCAGGGGTGAAGAACAAGGGCTAGAGGAGAAGGTGCATCATAAAGCCATGCATGGATCTGTTAGAATGTGTCCAGAGGAGGGTCACAAAGATGGCCAGAGGGCTGGACCACCACTCCTATAGGAACAGTCTGGAGAAAAGAAATCTCAGAGGAAACATCACTGGGGCCTTCCGGTACTTAAAGTGGGCTTGTAAAAAAGAGCAAGAGTGACTTTTTACACAGACAGACAGTGATAGGACGAGGAAGAATGGCTTTAAACTGAAAGAGGAGATATTTAGATAAGACAGAACAGGTTACCCAGAGAAGTTATGGATGCTCCATCCCTGGAAGTGTTCAAGGCCAGATTGCAGAGGACCCTAAGCAATCTGGTCTAGTAGAAGGTGCCCTACCCATGGCAGAGGAGCTGGAATTAGAAAATCTTTAAGGTCCCTTCCAACCCAAGCCTTTCTGTGATTCTATGATAAAGGTGGACATAAAGAACTGCAATAGTCAGGGGGGGAAAGTAATGTAAATTTGGATGCCATGGAGAAGCAGCAACCAGGCCAGCTCCCCAGTGCTCTGACAGATAAAACCATCAGGAAAACATCTGCCATATTGCTGAACTCTGCTTTTCTGGGCTACAGCCTCCCTTGCCTATGCACAAGGGAGCCACAAGCATTAGAAACCAGGTCAGGTCACCAGTTACTTTACAGGTATTTCCTAAGGTTATGCAAACTATTTGACCACCAGTCTTGAGATAGTTTTGAAGTATCAAAAGTGCTTTCTGTGAGAGCACTTCTCTCCAAAATATCCTCATGTGCACACTAAAATTACTTCAGAAGCATTAAGCTTGAATCTGGCTACATCTCCCCAGAAGGAGATTCTTAACCCCAGCGTACAAGGGTTTTATTTGCCCACTGTGGACAGTCCTGCCTCTCTTTTCTGTCTCTGATTCACAACAGTCAGCAAGCAAGAGGGAGCAACAAAAACTAGTCAATGAGATAGATTGAGGATTTCCAGATCTTCAAAGGTTTCTAAGGCCAGTCTTGGCATTTGAATAGTCAGTACTGGTTGACTGCAAAATGAAGGGGTCCCTGGCAGGAACACAATTTGCAGTGCCAAATGAGGAGCCAGTGCTCCCTTATGGAGGAAAGCAGTGAGTTGTGGTTGCCTCAGCTAGCCAGGAGGATGTGCCTGGAAGTCTCTTTCAGACACCTTGAGCAGCAGCCACCCTCGAGAGACAGGGTTTGCAGGCTGAGCAAAAAGAGGATGTGGGTCCTACCTGCCTTAGCCTGCAGGACCCGTCCTACACCGCAGGAGAACACCTGGACACCAGCCTGCAGGACATCCTAGGCAGGATATCCCACCTCTTTTATGTGGTGGGAGCACTTCAGGATTCAGAAGATCAGACAAAGAGGCTTTCAAGCCAAGTGGTTCAGACACCCAGCTGAAAAGCCTGGAAATGAGGCAGTTCCAGCATGAGCACCTGGCAGACTGGTGATAAGGATTCTTGACGGACACATTGGAGAGTAGAATGAAATGGCCTGAGATGGAAGAAGAAATTGAAATTACAATGGTGCTCCAGACTCTGCATTAGTGAATAAAAGGCAACATCATCTCTGTCTGCATTTTATGAGGATTTAGATGTATCCAGGCTCCAACTGAAAGATCAAAGGCTCCAGGTATGTTAAATATTAATCTGCCTTTACAAATTCATACAGCTCAGAAATGAGACAGACATCGAGCAGCAGAGAACTGTCAAGGCTGATTCTTGGCTCTGCTCAGCAGCCACATATGAAGGATTTTCTGGGGAAAACAAACTCTCCACCAAAGCTTCAGCACATTCCCTGCTGTCTGCTGTTGGGCTTCCATGTCTCAGAGACAGAGAGGATATAACCCCTGTCTTGTATTAGTTCAGCTCACAGAGGAAATGGACTTGTTCTAGAAAAAGCAGTTTGTTTAGCATCATTCAGGTAACAATACCCAGATCCCTAAGAATACTTGGGGAAAATTACCTTGGTCTGAGAAGAGCCATTACCAAAAGGAATCTCTGAAGAGGTTGCACATTAAATACTATAGAGAATTTGTGGCTGCAGTAAAGGGACACATTAATAGTAGAAATCAAGCCAAAAGCACTTTGTGTATAATTTTACTCATCTCTCCCTGCTTTCTAAAGAAACCTTCTGCAGCTAAAATTTCTTTCTATGATTGAAATAACAGTCTGATCTCCAGGTATGTGCTACATCAGTACCTTTCACTTTAAAACCCTAGAAAATGTCTTGTGTTTTTGACCTACTTTCAAGCCCTTGTATGGGCTTACATGCATAAATGGGCTTGTATCTATGCATAAAGTAATTTAAGAAAACTAAATCCCACTGAAACTGGTCCTCAGATAAAGGAGGACTGGCCTGTATTTTCAAACATTATTTTGGCCCTGGTATTTGGAGCATCTTCAGCATCAGTAAAACTAGAGAAAAACCTAGACAATTCAGCACTTGTAAAAGTATGAATATTTTCTCACTGCCTATGCAGGGATCAAAAGTCAAATTTATGGCCATTAACAGTAGCTATTAAATCAGTGAAAGCCGAAAGCATTTGGAAAAAAAAAAAAAAAGAGAAGAAAAAAGTAGCCCTTACAAAATAAAAAGTAATGAAGTGCATCTATTTCCATTAGAAATGAAAACATGTCAATGCAACCAGCACAATAATCTCAAAACAATTTTTGAGACCTCTCAGCTTTAGGAAATCCGCCTTGGTCGCCAAGAGAGAATAGGTTTCTCAAGCCAAGCCTCAAATGCCAAGTCCTTGAGAGGTCATTGGAGAATCCCAAAGGCCCCAGAGGCTCGCTCAAAACCGCTGCAGGACAAGCCAGGCCAGCTGGCACTCACTGAGTTCCCACACTTCCAACTCTGGATGGAAAGCTTGGAGATCACTTGAGCCAGTTAATGCCTCATGCATGAAGTCCCTGTATCTACCAGTGGCTCCACAAGTGCCAGTGGCTAATTCCATGCCAAGATTTTGGACCAGGAAGAAACAACACAGATGATCTCCCAAGCTGAAACCAAATGGATGAAAAATGTAGATGACAAATGATGCTCACTGGCATTAATGCTCAGCCAGCCAACAGCTAGAGTAACTGTAATCCTCGGTATAATCCAACAGGACTCATCTTTGAGCTGGTTTTATTTCACTGAGTAGTTGTCATGAAACTATTTTTTTCTTTTTTTGCAGTTATTTTAAAAACTGTACTTCATTCTAAGGTGTCTGATCTGAATTATCAATATGCTGAATTGAGTATGCTTCTGGTGCAGACACACTAATCTGCAGAGCCACAGCCACGTTTGGTGACTTTCCCAAACTGGTTTGAGTCAGCACTACAGGCCCAGCAATAACTTTCACTCACCCAACTTTTCAAGTCCTTGTCATCCACATCTCAACACCTCTCTGGCAGAACTCCCTGGCAGCTCATGTATCCTCAAGCACCTTCAGGCCCTAAGCTGAATTCTAGGAGACGTAACACATCATCAAATCATGCCCACAAAATAGCAGGCTGTGACACAGACCTCATGCTATTTCAAATAATTTGAAGAGATAAAAGACAAAAAAAAAAATTACAGTAATTTCACGATTATAAGCTGCACCATTTTGACTAAAATTTTGCTCCCAACCCAGAAGTGTGGCTTACACTCAGGAGCGGCCAATATATGAACAAATTTTGTAAATTTCCCAACCCGCAAGTGTGAACCCAAAGTAGCCCCGAGCCGAGACTGATCCCGCCCGGCCCCGAGCGGTGGCGGGGCAGCGGCGGCACAGCAGCAGCACTGCCTGGCCCCGGGGGGCTCGGCAGCGTCCAGAGACGCCCCTCTCCCACTTCCCGTCGGCAGCAGCCGGGCACGCCGCTCCCCTGCTTCCCGGTAGCAGTGGCGTGAGGTGCTGGGGCGATCCCTGGCAGCCACCCTGAGCGGGGCCGAGCCAGTAAACCCCACGATCACGCCATTCTGTTACTAATTGGCAACGTTGTGAAAGTTGCACGTGGATCCTCGCCGCGAACGAAAGTGCGGCTTATAATCCGGTGCGGCTTATATATGGACAAAAACCTAAATGTTGCCGACACCCAGAGGTGCGACTTATAATCAGGTGCAGCTTGTAATCGTGAAATTACTGTAAGTCCCATGGCTACCACCAGTACCCACTGCAGACCAGAGACAGGTTTCTGGAGGAAGCAAGGAGAAGCAGAAAGGACAGTGTTCACACAAGCCCTTGGCCCAAGGGATGTGGATCATTCCCTGGGGAAGAAGCCTTTCACATGGGAGATGAAACCTGTGTCACTGACCTCATCTTTCTCCATTACAGCCTTACTAATCTTCCTAGCCTACAGATGTTTAGTGTAGCTATGCTTTTACTTTATCTAAGCATTTTCTCATTTGTCCTCTCAGTTCCCTTGCACATTACCTTGGGTAATCAAACATTTGCCATTTAGCTAGACTATAAAAATCAGAATCAATTACAAAGCTGCTTTAACATTGGGTGATCGTTATCATAACACTGCAATGCTCTCAAGTTAAATCCTATGTGTTGATTTAAAGGTTAAAGCAATGGACTTGAAAGACTGGAAAAAATCCCTAAATATTAATACTGTAGAATTGCAAAAATAAGGACCATAACTGCTGTGGTTATCAAGTCTCTGTGAAATCTATGGAGCATGGAGTAGCATAAAGCAGAGACACAACACATTTCAGCTCCCGATGATGCTGAAGAACAGCAAGGTTTGCTGTAGAGGACAAAAGAGTGAGTCTAAGCTGATGGGAAACTAGCATTACCTAAAAACCAAACTGACAGTAAGTCCTTGGTTACACCCCAAAGTACATTTAATACCTGCACAACAGAGCCATTTCCTTAGACAATGTTTGTGAGGTGTAAGGTATGATTAGTTTGTCAACATAGATGCCCTTATCAGATTTAAATATTGTAGTCCCAGTTTTCACCAAGAAGAATGCTTTTAAAAATTGGGACAAATTTCCTCCTGGTGTTATTCTGCTGAAGTCAATGAGTTCATGTTAGAATTAACTTACTGTCATCTGTGCTGAAAATATAAGAACAAGACTTCAGCAAGAGTGAGACAAAGCAGTTCCAGAAAGGGGCAAGTTTTCAAAACTTTTAAGTAGAGGGAGATGGGACCTGAGTGCCAAATCTTTCACAATAGTTCTCTATGGATTTTTAGACAATCTATGGATTATTTTTAGAAAATAACAATCAAGTACATTTTTATTTTTATGTAAGTTGGTGATCAGAGACAACTAGAAATACTAAACAGAATTTTTCATGCAATGTTTTAAAGTCTATGCTAGATTACAAGATCTCTTCTGCCTTCAGTTATATTTTATAAAAATAGTTTGTGATTTTGGGTGCCATCAATTTTTTATGTCAGATCAAAATTTTGGTATTCTTAACCACACACACACACAAGAAAAAAAAGGTGTTCAGGGCTCTAATTTAAGAATCAGGTTTGCTATGCTAAAACTTGGGTCTAAAATGTCTCATTCCCACTCCTATAAAGCATGAGAACCTCATACTATCCCCACACAGTTATCTGTAGGAAATAAAAAAACAAGGATTCACCAGGAATGAGTGAATGATGTGAAGAATGCTACAGGGAACATTTCCTTACATGAATAAATACGTAATGTGAATTTAAAATGAATGTGTAATTTTGTTTATGAAGCTTTAATGCATTGCTTTTCAGTCCTTCCCATCCCACAGAGGCTTAGGACTAGCTGCAGAAGTTGGGATATCTGTGCAATACCGTGCCCACTCTACCAACTTACACTTTGCAGTATGTTCTCACTCTTGAGGTGTCTTGAAGTTTTCCTAGGTGGGCCTGACCTTTGTCTTCTTGAGGGCACTGCCAAAAGGGTGAGGCAAACTCACCCTTTGAGCAGGAGGGGGGTGTCCCAGTCCTGCAGCCACATTTTGGGAGGTGTAGAGAAGAGGCAGAAAAATCTGTCAAGGCCCCATCCAATTGTCCCAGCCATGCCAGCAGTGGCACCTGCCTTTTGCACAACACAAATGCCACTCAAATATTGATCCAAAAGGTGTGAAGTAACAACTACAAAACTCAAAAGGATTGAAGCACACAGCTCCAGTTCCCCAAGACAGTAATTGCTCACATTGGATGGACACAACAAATGAAATTAATTACACTCAGGCATGCTACCATAAAGGATGAAAGGAAGCAGAGAAGAAACCTGATGATGAAGCCAGCTCAAGTCTAGCGGTAGGACACTAGGCTAAAACTGGGTAAAATGAGTATTCTGATTTCTGTTTTTATGTCCCACAATTGAGTCATTTATAAACACAGAGACAGGTCAGGAATATCCAGAGAGAAGAAAAATCTAAGAAAAGCAGTTTATGAGGTTAGAGAAGAATAAAGACAAAAGACAAGATACAGGATATAGACTACTAGCTGACATACAGCAAAAGTGAAAAAGCAGAGGTCTGACAAGGGAGAGTAGCAGAGAAAGGACAGAGGAGCAATGGCACCATCCCAGAGGGCAAGGGGACAGGAAAAAGATTTGCTTTTGGTTGTCACAATATCCTACTTCTCATTGAGGAGAAAAAACAAGGTAGAGCAGAAACAGCTTTTGACCCCCTTTTCTCATACATTAGATAAGTGACAACTACATTTAAAGGACATTCTAAGAATAAAGGGAAGCAACTTGACTGCTGTCCAGTTCTTCCCAATGCTGCAAGTATGACACCTCAAAAATGAGGCACAAGACAGAGCACAGCTGCCATTAGGAGATGCCTATTTATCAGGATAACTCTGCTTAGGTCTAGATCCCAAGTTAGCAGAGATGAGTTTTAAACAGATCCATGGGGGGATTTAACTGTTCTGGCTTAGGAGGTCAGTCGGAGAAAGTCATCCTGAGCACTCTGTGTAACTAAGTCAGAGAAAGGCATCTTGGCACAGGGATTCATTTCATCCCAATACAGAACAGAATCAGTAGTTGACTCTGGAGGTACCTATGATTGTCTAGTATTACTAGTTCAGTCTTGTAGGTATGCAAAGTTAGGTGAGGGGTGTCCCATCACTGCTAATTAGCTAAGTCAATCTACAGGAGGGATAACAGCAGCCTGGCTTCCTGCTGCAGTCACACATTAGCCTCCCCTTCTCTGTACTGTCACCAATGGCCAGCTGATTCCAGCTAGCACAGGCTGCTAGTCCAGCAGTAAGGTATTCCTCTGCTTGTAATGTTGTTTTTCAGTTGATTTAGTTCCTTGGTTCCTGGAGAGGATAAAATGGCCATAATTCCTGTGAAAAATTATGCCAGCCAACAAAAGGAATGCCCTTGGCAGCAGCTGAGATGTGTGTTATAAACTGTGCATTGCATGCCAGCAGCATACAGAAAACAGGAAGATGCATAAGTGAAATAATTCAAGGGAATAAATTACCAGGCAAACAAACAAATAAACAAAAAAAATCACAAAAACCAAACAAAAACCCCTAAACCAAAACAACAAACAAACCAAACAAAAACCACACATACACACAAAAAAAACACAAAAAAAACCCCATCTAAAACCAAAAACGAGCACATAATTAGAGTGGGAACATTTTAAAAGAAGGAAAGATATGGCAAAATACCAGGCTGCAATGGAAAATAATAACCAGCAAAAGATACAGAACATAGGAAATACAACAACATCAGGCTAGCATGTACTAGCATGCAAGCCACCAAGAGTTATGGAAAAGATCCAAGACTGTTATCCTCAAATGACAAGGACGCATTTCTTGGAATGATGTCCTCAATCTTTAACAAAACACTGTGGGGCACGTAAGCATTCATAATAAAAATCTTGCATCTGAAATGGGGCAGTGTCAATGCTATTTCAACAAAAGGTTATTTTTACTTTCAGGCTGAGAGACCATCTAACACTCTACATGTGATCCTATATGTGATTACATCAATAGATAAGGGAAGAGCTACAGATGTCATTTATCTGGTCTTCTGCAAAGCCTTTGACATGGTGCCCCACAGCATCTTCTCCATAAATTGGAGAGAAATAGATTTGATGGGTGCAGTGTTAGATGGACAAGAAAGTGGTTGGACAATCACATCTTGAGGGTGGTGGCCAACAGCTCAGTGTCCCAATGGACATCAATGATAAGTGATAAGACCCTCAGGGGTCTGTGTACACTAGAACCAGAGTACAGTAATTTCACGACTATAAGGAGCACCCTTTTGACTTAATTTTTTCCCAAACTCGGAAGTGCGCTTTATAGTCCGGTGCGCCTTATCTGATGTACAAAGTTGCGAAATTTGCCAAACCGGAAGTGCGAGCCACAATGGGGGAATGGTGCCGCGGGAACACCGAGTCACGAGGAGGGGGAGGGAGTGGGAGGCCATGGCTGGTAGGAGCCACGAGGGGAGGGAGGAAGCCAGCGCCAGCCCTGGCCCGGGCGGAACAAGAAGCCGGGCGGCGCCACCACGGGCACGGCGGAAAATGAGAAGCCAGGTGGTGCCGGTCTCGGCCCGGGGGAAACGATAACCTGGGCGGCCCTGGCCTGGGCACGGAGGGAACGAGAAGTGTGAGCCTGCAACAGCCCCGAGCAGAGCCCGCCCGGCGGCGGCATCGGAGCAGCGGTGGTAGGGAAGCCCCTACGGCCACCGAAAGGCGGTGCCGGCCGAGCCCCTGTGGCTGCCGAATAGTGGCGCCGGCTGAGTCGCTGCAGCTGCCAAAAAGTGGCGGCAGCAAAGCCCCTGCGACCACCGAAAAGCAGCAGCAGAACCCCCGCGGTCACCGAATCGCGGCGCCAGCCGAGCCCCTGTGGTCGCCAAAAAGCGGTGGCGGGGAAGCCCCTGCGGCCGCCGAATCGCGGCGGGGGCCGAACCCTTTGCGGCCTCCAAAAAGTCCCTGTGCAGCCCTGGGGACAGCGGCGGGGAAGCGGAGAGAAGCAGCGCAGCCGCCGCCGCTGGTCACAGGAAAGTGACGAGAAGCGCCGCCGCCACAGAGAAGCCAGGACGCAGCGCGGTCGCATGGCGGGAGTTGGGTGCCGTGAGCCATGCCAGCCGGCGCGGGGGTGGGCGGGAGTGCCGGGCCCACTGCACAGGGAGGGCACCTGGGTCTGCATTTAAAGGCTACACCGATCTTTGAAAAATGTTTGTAAATTGAGCACCTGCCAGCAATTTGTTACTTTGTTGCGTGTCCCGCAGCTCCTCGCTGCAAAAAAAAAGTGCGCCTTATAGTCTGGTGCACACTATCTGATCTACAAAGTTGCGAAATATGTTGGCTCCTTATAGTCCGGTGCCCCTTATGGTCGTGAAATTACTGTAATTGATATCATCATTAATAACACGGATGAAGGAATCAAGTGCTGCCTCAGCAGATTTGCAGATGACACCAAGTTGTGGTGCAGTGACACACACCTGAAGGACAGGATGACATCCAGAGGGACCTGGACAAGCTGCAGAAGTGGTCCCTGGGAATCTCATGAGGTTTAGCAAAACCAAGTGCAAGGTGCTGCACCTGGGTCAGGGCAACCCCCGGTACCAGGACAGGCTGGGGATGAACAGAGCCAGAGCAGCCCTGCTGAGAAGGATTTGGGGCTCCAGGGGGTTGAGGGGCTGGACATGACCCAGCCATGTGCCCTTGCAGCCCTGAGAGCCAAACGTGTCCTGGGCTGACCAAAGGCAGCTGGGGAGGGGATTCTGCCCCTCTGCTCTGCTCTGGTGAGAGCCCACCTGCAGTGCTGCCTCCAGCTCTGGGGTTCACGGCATAGGAAGGACATGGAGCTGTGGGAGTGAGTCCAGAGGAGGCCACCAAGATGATCAGAGGGGTGGAGCACCTCTGCTATGAGGAAAGGTTGCAAATCCTGGAGGAGGCTTCAGAGTCATCTAATTGCAGCCTTCCAGTACATAAAAGGAGCCTAAAAGAAAGATGTGGAAAGACTTTCTACAAGAGCATATAGTGACAGGACTACAGTGAATGGGTTCAAACTGAAACTTAGGTTTAGATTAGATACTGGGAAGATATTCTTTAGTGTCAGGGTGGTGAGGCACTGGAACAAGGCTGCCCAGGGAAGCTGTGATGCCCCATCTCTGGAGGTGTTCAAGGCCAGATTGGATGGGGCTTTGAGCAACCTGGTCTAGTGGAAGATGTCCTTGTCCATGGCAGGGGGGTTGGAACTAGATGATTATAAATGTTCCTTCCAATCCAGGTCATTCTATCTTTCTATAATGTCTTCACTTGACAATCGACAGGTGATCTTGATAATAACACTACTACCCAATGTCCTTTTATTCTTAGAGTTCTGACACACCTTTCCAAATACAAATAAGGGAAAGAAGTTAAAAGAAAGGAGAACTTTTCAAAACAACTGCCCACAAAAATTGAAAATATATGGTTGGTACACAGAAATGGTTGTGGAAGCAAAATGCTGTGGGAAAATAAACAGGTTTCTATGTGTCTGATGTGACTAAGTAGAAGCACACACAAAGGCACTCGATTCCTGTACGTAACTAAACATTAACAAAGGTCTCAGAAGTCAAAGTATTCTTGCATTAGTATGCTACAGCAGACTTTCACTCATCAGTCTGGATCATTGGCATGATCCAATGTAAAAGGTATTGCCAAAAGGAACCCAGTTGAAATATCTTTGAGCACCAAAACCTCCCAGAGCAATTCTTACACACACCACAACGCATGCACTCAAAATACTTTACCATTTACAATGCACTGGTTGACAAATATTGTTAAAATCTGAGGAGTACAAGGGATTGCATGCAATTTCAGATGTTTTTGATAATCTCATCTCATTTTCAAAATGAAATATGAATTCAGAAGGAAACAGAATGTGTAGAACACAATTTGCAAGCAAAGGTGTTTATCTGAATTCATATAAACTGGAGGTGTTACTTCCCTTAACTGTATACCATGATGCTTCTACTACTGAAAGATTCTTGAGGATGACAACCACCTTTGAAATTTTTTCATTAAAGTCCTTCCATCTAACCAACTGCCCTGAGAGATTTCTGTATTTTAATAATGCACATTTCTGGGGAATAATATAACAAGCTCTGTTAAGTAAGTGATAACTACCAGCATTTCCACCTGCTTTGGTACTCAGCAAATTCTCAAACGGTAGCAGAGGATGCACCTTTCACAAAGGTAGAACATGACCAGAGGGCAGTTGTGCACCAATTAAGAAGCTGCAGAACAGCTAAGCAGCGATCACTTGAACCTCCACGTTTGTCTGCTCAGAATTTATAGGGCACTTAAAGAAGACAAAATTAATGCTACTGTTCTGATTATGCAGTTACCAATAAAATAAGAGATTTCAGCGGTGTTGAAGAGTACACTGACCTGAAATCCCAACATCTGCCATTGACTTAAGAAAGTGAACAATGAAAACAAAACCAAGACTTGCCACAGTTACTCAGTGCTGCCAAAAAGGTACAGAGGCATCAGTTCTATACAAAACAGGAAGTCCATGCAGCACTCAGTACTGTAGCAGCAATGTTTAATCTTCCCTAAAATCAAGGAACAGAGTGAATGCAATCACGTGTACATGAAGTGTAAATAGGCAAGTACACATTTAAATTCAGAGTTGCTTAGGAGACAGTCTGTCAGACGTGGTGGGTTGGCCTTGGCGGGATACCAGCTGCCCACCAAGCCCCTCTATGGGCTTTGCACAACACCTATAAAAGTAGAGAACGAGAATAGAGACTTTCTGACACTCCACAATTACATAAAAGACAATTCTGACGTATGATATGATATCATATCATATCCTATCATATAGCCTATCATGGCCTGGGTTGGAAGGGAGCTTAAAGATAATCTGGTTCCAACCTCTTTGCCATGAGCAGGGACCTTCCACTAGATAAGGATGCTCAGAACTCCAATCTGGTCTTGAGCACTTCCAGGGATGGGGCATCCACAACTCCTTTGGGCAGCCAGTTCCAGTGCCTCACAGTAAAGAATATTTTTCTAATATCTAATTTAAACCTGCCTTCTTTCAGTTTGAAGCCCTCTCCTCCTGTCCTGTCACTATAGGCCTTTGCTAAAAGTCCCTTTCCATCTTTCCTGTAAGGTCTCGTCAGGTTCTGGAAGGTCAGCCCAAAGCCTTCTCTTTTGGCTGAATAAACCAAATTCATGAAGATACTAAACAGCAAAGGAAGATAACCTCCAATAAAGAGTTTTTTAGCTGCAGATCATAGCATGGCTCTCACTACATCATCTCACTTCATCTCTACATTAGCTTTAAAAACTGCAAGTTCTTTGCATAGCTGGAGAGAAACACTGCAAGTGCATCTGTAGATGATGGACAGAGGGACACGATGGACAGATCCATCACCCTGGAATCTTCTCAGCATGCACCATTAGTCCTTCTCTTGCTCTGCCACATGTTCTCAGTATTTGTTTCCTTAACATTTCTTGAACATCACTCCAGTGAGCCATCAGATACGTTTTCTTATTAACACCATTCTGACAAGAAAGCTCATTGATACACATTTTTCTTTTCCTATTTAATAAGACACTTTTTTTTCCCTGTTTCCTGTGGTAAGCTTTCATTAGATTCTTATCTGGTTTTAGTTGATTGGCTATTATTACTGTGCCATCTAACAATGCCAGTTCTTTCATACCAATTTTTTAAAGCTCTTTGTTTTAATTCCCCAAAATTAGATCTCTTACAAAACTTTCTCTGATGATAATAAAAAAATCTATATATAAGCAAAATTAAAATTATACAATCACTGATATCATTTTGTCCTTCCAAAGAGCAGACTGGCCTTGGCATTCAGAACAGATGGAGATCAAATCAATATCTCATCCATGATCTCTTGCAGGCCCATAGACCATTTCCAAAGAGCCACTAAAGATGAATAAATGCATACCTACTGTCAGCAAGTTTCAGTATTTGCTAAAATCATCAGCATCATCACAGGAGATTTTGAAGTGGTCCACAACTAAGCCTGAAAATCACTCAAATTAAACAGAAGATCTTAGAACACTGTTTAAAGGATATGTTGTTATTGTTGTTTATTGTGTTGTTTATTGTTGTATTGTTATTTATGCTTATTCTGCAATTAGCAAACAGGACAAAAAGAAAATAGTCACACAGAGAGCCATGTTTAAGACCAAAGACAGGCATCAGGAACTTAAGCATATCTGTAGGTACAGCTTCATTCTTCAAGGTTACTATTCAAAAACCAGCCAAAGCTGAAGCAATTTCTCTTTCCACTCACCATGCTTTTTCCCCATTTTTCACCCCTAAACCTCCAAGTGAGAGCTGCTTAAGTTCAATACTGGCAACACTATCTCTGAATCAATCTCTGTGGCCTCATCCCAGGTTCAAGCATCCAAAACCATCCCCCGACAATTCAGCCACCTTAAGAGGTAGGAGGTTCCTGTGATTTTACTGGAAAATTTGAGCGTCTAAGCTTTTCTCACTGCACAGACCAGAGACAGTCAACATCTTGCCTGAGGAGAATAATAATTCTTCATCCACCTAGCACATTTCCATGAAGGAAACACATCCAAAATCATTCAGTCTCCTCCAAGCACACCAAATGACTATGTTGGTTAGTTACCAGGGCACCTTTCCAGCAGATGGGAGGTAGAGGTTTGGAGCAGTGCAATGAGTTGCATTTAGACCTTCTATTTCCCAGGTAAGTGCTCCCAGACAGTAGGTTATTATGTGACAGCTGGATAGAATCTGTCTATTTTTCAAAGAAAACTGCAGAAAACAGTTTTCTCAGAGCCATTTTTCAGAATCTCCATGCTTGAAGGACAACTCAACACACAAATTCAATGTAGGTTTCCACCTTCCCAAGCTCTAGTTCCTGCAGCATTTGGAATTAAAGATGGTGAATTGATTCACTTCCACATCCAGAAGAGGGAATTGTGGAACAGTTTTCACAAGTGATTTTCAGATGGCTGCTGTGGTCATCACACACTTGCCTGACTGTGGTGAGTCACTTTCTTCAGCACTTAGCCCTCCTCCACTCACTCCATATTGCACATAAGCATAGTTAGTTCTTGGTTTGGAGTCTGGTATCCAACTTACAGCACTGTGAAACTATTTATTCATGTCTATGTTTCATTCACATGGTGTTGGACTAGATCTTTAAAGGCTCCTCCCAACCCAAACCATTCTATGATTCAGTGCAGAAGGAAACCAATGTAAACCCTATAACTCCTCACTGTTTGTCATGCTGCTCTGTTCTGGCCCCTAGGACACCCTATGGATCTCTTAACCAATCTTTTGATAAAGTTTTGAGGAAGCAGCATCCCAATAGTCCCAGAAGCTAAGGATCCTTGGATCCTAAGAAAAAAATAAGAGACTGGTACACTAATAAAGTACTCAAGCAGACTAACTTCTGTTCTTTTCTTGCCTACAGACATCTTATACAACTATAGGAAAATTACCCAGGACTAGATTTTTCTGAAGAGGCACTTAGATGGGTGAGATGACACCTTGCCGGATTTTCAAAACCACCTCTTTCTAAAGCTTCAGGCTCCTAGTAGGTTGTTTTCCTTTTGACTTAAGAGTTCTTAAAAGTTCTTAAAATCCAGCCATACTCTCTTGCATTTTGCAGTTCCAAATATATAAAATGGAAGACTTTTAGCACAAAAGTTGGCAGAAGCATTAACAAAGCCTTGGAAATGTTATTAAATGTTCTCTCCCTTGTACAGGTGTTTGCATGGCTAAAAACATCAAAAGGCTTTAAAGCTTCTGCTGAGACTCTCTTGAAGGGTCCTACTCTCGTGGCTGAAAACCAGGATGGACTGTGGCTCACGCAAACCAGAAAGAAACACTCAAATTTTAAGAAGCTGCCAACTAGTTATCAATCAGCTGATGCCTTATGAGCCCAATCAGGGCCTCTTTCACGAGACTAACTTTTCCAAAATACACCCTAACACTCCTTTCATCAAGGGAAATTAAAATAGTGAGACCCTGACCACACAGCCTTACGGGAAAGCGTGCTTCAGCTGTGAGGTTCAGCCAGTAGAGAAATGCAGTGCAAAGCACAAACTACACTTCCCAAGAGATACCATGAGAATATTTTTGGCTAAACTTGTCCTGGTTTTCAGCCAAAATAATTTGACAAAAGAACTGAACTATCCCAGAAAACTGACACTTTTCTTTAAAAAGCTACTCTGCCAAAAGTCTCCCTACTTCAAAAGGATTCTGGTTCAAGAATTTTTGGACAGCCCCAGAGATGACTAAAAAGAGCTTTAGAAACAGTGTAAAATCACTCAAAATTATCAGAAAAAAATAGCCTTGAACATAACATACAATCAGAAATTACATAGTAGATTTCTGCTGCTTCCACAGAACAATTCTCTATTGACTGTAAAGAATTCCAAAATGCTATTTTGACTATGAATTTAACTTACACATTATGTTTCATGTATTAATTAAAACAATAATTTAATTTTAACAGATACATCTAAGAATTTTATGAAAGTTAGTCCAAACATTTTCAAAAGGAATACTCAGCTTGGAAGTCTTACTTCTTATCTACAACACTGGAACACCTTTTATATGCTGCATCAGTAATATACTAAAATTTTAGGGATAGTATCATTGTGTGATCTTTAAATCAGTGTTTGTTTTATATTTTCTGATTACTATAATACCTTAAATGTTCATGATAATGTAAACAATCACATAGATATGAAATAAAAAGATCTCAGCTGCAGAGAGGAAAACATAGGGCAACAGTTTTTACATTTGCAACATTTTAGAAATCTTTCACTACCCAGGAATCAAAGAGTTTTACACCAATAGACAAAGTCATAGTATTTCCAGTCCAGCTGCTCCGTTTCACTGTATGACAAGTAAAGTTAGGTATTCAATTCTGCACAGTGATTTGATTTTGTTAGACAACCATCTCCCTCCAGAATTCCACTGCCTATACTGAATACACATGTATGCATAGAGGTCAGAGAGGAAACTTGCAAGTCCATTATGAATCCTAGTTTTCATAGCCCATGACTAAAAAGCAGGCATGTGCCCTACTGCTTACTCAGGCATGACTTATTCTCATATTCCTGCTCACTTGGACCAAGATTTTGTATCATTATACACCCTTTTATCACACTAAGCATTTCTGCATGGTACTACTCCCAACATGATTTGGTTTTCACCGAGATTGCTCTTAATTATCCAGCGATGTAATTCCAGCCCTTACTGGACCTTCACTTCTGCAATGCCAATCTTAATTCTCTGCTTTGCAGTTGTATTAAAAGATTACTTTTTAAAGTGGAAAACAGACAACTGCCTTGTCTGTTACCGGGAATTACAATTCATGAAGGAAGTAAAATAAGTTTCAATTGTAGGAAAAGTTAAAATTCATATACAGTTTTGCCCTTCCCTGCTACAAGGAAAGTGAGCACTTCCAATGTCATTTGTACATTTTAAATACAACCCCCACTAAACTAAACTGGCATTCAGTGATCTAACCCACATGGGTGCTTCTCAATAGAAAAATACAACATCATCCAATTGACTCGAGCGAGCTCTTTTTCCTTTACCTTCCCCTTTTATTTGGGGATTATCAACCATATTTTGCCGTATACAAAGCAGCCCCCTAACAAGCATCCAGACTTTTTCCTCTACATGTTTTTACAGAGTGAAAGCATAAAAGTCTCTTACCTTATGGCTGCTTAGAGAATGGGAGCTGCACAACGCTCTGTGCCTGCAGGGACACTGCACAGATGAACCTCATTGCTGCTGTTTACAGAAGTCTGACAGTTTTTAATTTGAAAAGAGGTTGTCTTTTGCTTTTCGACAGTTCAACAAATCAGACAAAACAGTTGCAAGTGTTATCTGTAAACAGCTTCCTGTTTGAAATAGATCAGCTGTCCTGCAGGACAATAATTAGGGAAGAAGTGTGGGAAAACTGAAGAGGTCCATGATGTAAGCTTTTTATTTTGGGAATGTACTTTTTTGGGAATGCACACTTACTTTCCCCTCCTCCTCTCTAGCAGAGAACCCCTTTTTAACCATTTACATCTATTCAGCTCTAAGCCATGCACGCACACTGCCCCAGCACAACACTCTTCTTGCTTTGCTTCAGCAGATATGAAAACACATGAAACAGCACTGAATGTGATCATCTTGTGTGGATAATTAACATACTCTTCCTTGCTGAAATTCTCTCTATTCTTGCAATTGCAAGAATATGCTACAGTATTCTTGACTTGAGTAAAACAGGCAACTATTTCAGAGCCATGTCTGAACACCCCACAACAATGAAAATGCTAAATTATCCACATGGTGGGCATCATCACGAAATATTGTGGGGTTTTTTGAAACACCTTTTGATACAACTTTAGTGCTATTTCACTACAGCTTCTAAGTAATTGTACACCTCTGTTTTTTACCTTAAACAACTAGACTAGTTTGAGGCCTCGATAAAACACTTCACATTCAAGCAGTAAAAATCTGGACTAGCTGATCCTGGGAAGTGGGATTTTGAGAACATCCCCCTCAGTTACAGCAGCTTATACTTCATAAACACCTTCACTCTCGATTTCCAGGGCAAATAGAGAGTACCATTTGTGACTAAATCAATTAACACCCTCTGATGAAAACCTGCTGGATTTATAAGATTGTAGCCCTGATAGCTACAAAAAAAAATCTGCGAATCATCTGCCTCCATCTATCTCATGCCACTGTTCCCTCCTCCCAGTTTTTCCAGGTAATGTTTGAGGGGTCATGCTATAAGCAAGTACCCAGTGGGCTGGGAGCCTGGGTAACCCCCCAATATGGGACCTCTTCCTGGAAAACTAGGACAAGAGCTAAAGGCAGTAGTGGGAGGTTCCTTTCCATCTTGCACAGTCTCAAGATCAGGAAAGTATCAAAACACAAAAAATACTGAGGGGCTAGAAAATGCTGCAGTAGTCATCTGTATCAATCTTTATCACTTTTCAGATCTCTTTTGAGGTGTAGGTCCACCCCATTGAAAATTTTGTGCTGTGGTGGGGCCGGCAGTACAAGCTGATGACAGTACTGATGTACTCTCTTCCTGCTTTGCTCTTGACATTACATATATCCCCTCTCCCAGCAAACCTCTTCCTAAGCCTGGGGTGTGCAGCCATGACAGCTCCTGTTTTGTTAGCCCACAACACAGCACACACTGACCAGCTTTAAAAGCAAAGACAGATACAAAAAGAGGTAGTGATGCCTCATACTCAAGACTCCCTGTGGACTACCTACATACAGGTTTCCATGTTGGACTGGAACCTAGTTACCCTCCTCCACTGCTATGGACTCCTGTATTTTAACACACACCAAAAATGGTCATGAAAAGTTAAGAGCCAATGATCACTTCCAGACTACCCCAGTAAAGAAAGAGCAAAATGGTAGAACATGAACATAACTGCCTAAGGACCATGCAACTCTAACTTTAAAGTCCATTTTTTATGTGTACAGGCCCCATCAATTCAGTGGGAGCAGAAGGCAATTAGCAGGACTGGGCCCTTGCAGTACTCTGTTGGCAGAAACTTGCCAAGACAAACATTTTATTTATTTTATGTAAAGAATGCAGCAATGTGACTGTAGTCCCAGCCTTTGAAGATCATATTACCATGGCAAAGACAACTCCATTTACATACATATCTACTCTCCCTGTAAACACAGGCAAATAACTTTGAGGCCAGAAACAGAATCCAACTGAGGGAAAATTGGAAGAACAGGTAGGGCTTAGCAATGGGGAAGCAGAAGTGAAAACAAACATAAATGACCAGAGTTCAAAAGGAAAAGGCAAACATCACAAATCCAGTGAAAGTGCTTTCTCTAGGAACAGAGAGAACAAGTAAGCACATGGTTTGCTTTCTCATGAGAGAAAGGCATAGTCCCCATACAGAAGGGCATAAGTAACCTTTTCCCACCTCCAAAACCAACTGGAAACTGTGTAGCCGTATTGGTGCATCATCTAAATCACATAGGCTACTATGTGCAAACTGGGGTACTAATGCATGGACCATGTGGGAGCAGCTTAGGTCATCACCAGGTCACAACAGCTGCTGGTTATTAAATTCTTTATTATGTTAATATGCCTGTCCAGGACACTGTAGCACTTCAAGAGCTGATTCCCAAGTTTTTCAGCCCCCTCTTGCTGGATAGAGAGGGACAGCCTTCAGAGGCCACAGTATACCAGTAGAGGAACAAGGAGCTCCTGGAGAAACCAAAACACAGGAAGCCTGAAGAGGGTGGAAGCAAGAATGGGTAGCCCGGGAGGGATAGAGATTGTCTGACAACAAGGGACCATGTTAGGAAAGCTAACATGCCCTGAGAGAATTATATGTGGCCAGGGACATCTAAGGCAACAAGAAAAGCTTCTTTAGGTACATCAGTGATAAAAGGAAGACTAAGGAAAATGTGAGTCCCCTCTGCAAGGAAACAAGAGACTTGCTTGACAGGTTCGAGAGATGGGCCTGTGCAAACCTCATGAAGTTCAACAACACCAAGTGCAAGATCCTGCACCTGGGTTGGGGCAATCCCAAGCATAAACACAGACTGGGAAGAGAATGGATCAAAAAAAGCCCTGAGAAGAACTTGTTGTTTGATGAGAACCTCGACATGAGCTGGCCATGTGCCCTTGCAGCCCAGAAATCCAACCACATCCTGGGCTGCATCAAAAGAAGCATGGTCAGCAGGTTGAGGGAAGTGATTCTGTCCCTCCTTTCTCATGAGAGCCTACCCACTGTCCTGCATCCAGCTACGAGACACCCAATACAGGGAAATTGTGGACCTGTTGGAATGAGTCCAGAGGAGTGCTAATAAACATGATCAGAGCTGGGCTGGAGAACCTTTCTAATGAACACAGGCTGAAAGGGTCAGGCTTCTTCAGCCTGGAGAAGGCTCCTAAGGAATCTCAGAGCACCTCCCTTTACCTAAAGGCAGATAGGGCTAAGAGAAAGCTGGAGAGGGACTTTTTACAAGGACATGTAGTGACAGGGCAAGGCAGAAAGGCTTCAGACTGAAAGAGGACAGGTTTATATTAGATACTGTGAATAGATACTGTGAGACTGGCAAGACACTGGAACAGGTTTCCCAAAGAGGTTTTGGATGCCTGATCCCTGGAGATCCTCAAGGCCAGGTTGGATGGGGCTTTTACACAACATTATCTAGAGGAAGGTGTCCCCACCCACAGCTGGGGGGCTAGAGTAGATCATCCTAAAGGTTCCTTGAAAACCAAACCATCCTCTGTTTCTATACAGCAAGATACCAGTTAGGTCAGCTACCTCAGCTTAAGCCACTAACAACTTCTCAGTCTTTAAATTCAGATTGAATACCATATTGAGACTACTACAAGTAGAATTCTTGGATTCAAACTACACCAAAGCTATACAGATAAAATCCAACTGGTTTTAAAAGGACAATAAAAAGTTTTTAGAAAAGAGAAAAAATATGCTCACACATTTTAGGAGCAGCCAAGAAAGTTTTTCTATACTTTGCATAATCAGTTGGCATTATCTTTGTATCTGTAAGAGGATTAAACACAATACATATTTAAAAACACAATGGTTATTTAAAAACCTTAAGAGAAGATGACAATGCCCCGATTCTCCCTTTGGTTTAGCAAAGCATCCAATGGTATCAGCATTTCCCAATTAGACTTTTCCAAAGGATGAAAATTTCCAATACCCAAACTCCTTAAGAAATCAGTATCTGAGCTCAATTGCCTGAGCTCAGTTTATTGCAGGCCTCACAAATGCTGTTCTAGTTACTGAAAGTAAGAACTGCCTCACTAACCAGCCCTTCCTTATTAGGTCTCCCAGGGCACCCCCAGGAAACTCCTAAAAGTGGCAAGGAGATGCAGCAGATACAGGACTCCTCCAAGATCCAGATATGCACACAAGCACACCAGGTGCAACCCCTCTTCTGCTCTCAGGGCAGCACAGCGATGTGTCCTGTCCCCTTGGCTTCATGTAACAATATCCATTTAGCCAAGAAAATAGGAAACAACTTTATTAAATGTTGACAATCATGGTAAAAAACCAGTCTGTAGACCTGTCCCTGTGAAGATATCCATCTGCCATCTGAACATTTTAGCACTGCCCCAGCACCTCTGCCCTCTGTGGGCACAGAGCAGAAGCTCTCCTTACTGACTCCTCTGCGCAGTACCTGAGATGTATGGTGGGAAAGATCAGCGTGGCCACATCCATACAGGATTAACTTGCAACTGTGCAAAACCTGGCCTTCTACTTCATTAGTGATGTTGAACTAATTGTTTTTTGTATAAAAACTTATAAGCAGCATTCACTGCAGCAATTGTGCTTTTTTCTGTTAAGTCATCTCTAAAACTGGAATAATCTCCTCCGTGCTTGGATTTAATTCCATTTTTGCTGCTCCAGGGGCAGATCACAACTGAGCCCAATGTTAGCTATTAATCATTTAGCAACACCAAGTAGCAACTGCATGACACTAAGCTTAAGAACAATTTTCCTGAAAACAAGAAAGAGTAACTGGTAGAAGAGTGCATACATGAACTCATAGACTTAACAAATCCAATGAACTTTCTCCTCCTCATGGCAATACATAAATAAGGTGCTTCACTTGTATCTCTGTAGGGAATAGAGTACTAGTACATAGATGTTCATGTCAGCAGGATTTTCACAGGAGCACCCTGAAGGCCAGCAACAAGGGGCAGGGCAAAGGCACTTTGTTAAACAGCAGTGAATTATTCGTACTGACCGGTGCTGCAGTCAGCCCCTACTGGAGACAGGGAAACTCACAGTCCCTCAGCCTGACCACCAGCCTTCATTTTATGAAGCTTCATGACTTTCAGTAATCGACATTTTTTTTCCCTGTCATTCTGATAAAGTTCTAGCGGCCTAGAGAGCACATCCCATAAACTGGAAAAGGTCTAGTTTTTCAGCATTACCCTGACCTTCAGATGCTCAAACCTCCCACCTGGAAAATTCAGGAAAAACAAAGGAATAGGAAATAGATTATTTCAGTCCACAATGCAGGAGTGATAGGATTTCCTTTGAACACTGCTTGGCATGAGATCACTACACTGAAACTCTGCAGTTGTTCCCACTTAATACTCAAGAGGGACAACTGAGACATGATGTTATCATATATCAAGTTACCCTATTAATACAAGATAGGTCAAGCACTTACCACCCAAAAACTCAAGCAAGTTCTGTTACACTAGAATTGTGATATATCCACAGACCTTTTTGAAGAAAAGTCACCAGGGATCAGTCTTCCTCATAGGCAAAAATATCTGAAGGTAGTGTGAAAGGATTCGTATCAAATAAACAACTGAAGCTCTAAGATCAGGTGAAAGTCTCATGAGCACTTAACAGATGTAAAGCCCTTACTTCTCATTTGGAGCTATTACAGGAAAGAACTTCAGTACATGGCTGTCTCCACATTGATACTACCCACACACTAGTGCTGCAGTTTTGGTACAGAATACCCCACCACTTTTTCACTAAGAGCAGCTGACAGAACTCGTGATCAATCGCCTGTTCAGAGTTCAACTGTGCCAACATATGAAAGGTACAGGAAAAGTCTAGCATCGTCTCACACGGAGTTTGCTTAGGTTAAGGTAACATTTGACACCAGCATTCCAGCAGCCTCATTAGCACTTGACCAGATGGCATCAAACTGACTTTCCAGATTGCAGGCATGCACTTAGTATGCTTGTCAAGGGACAGAGGGAGTTGTCCAACTCTATCACTGACACAAACACACAAGGGAGTCTGTAAATAAAGGCAAACTAAGACTAAAGTCTTTTGCAAACACACAGCCTTGTATTTTTATGCCATAAAAATTCACCTTTCCTTGTAGCTTAGTTGATGTAAAAACCATAGAGCTTTGACAGCATTATCCTTTCCCTCCAAGAATTTGCCTATGGGGCCATCGTGAGCCTTTGCATATCATATAGTTCAAGAGGGCTTGCAACAAGCGCCAAGAAAAATCTACAGCCAGCTGGCAATGCCTGGGAAGGTTTGCAATCTTTATATTGTTTACTGGATTTCTCCTCCCCCGCTTACCCCCTCCCAGTACTTCAAAAGAAACTCAACTGACATTTTTATTATTATGAAGAGATGAAACCTGAGTTACATTTCCCTATAAAACAGGAAATGCTGTCTAGCAAAGCATGCTGAGGATCACCTCTCCTTGCAGAGGTTACACAGTCCCAGCAGACTCACCAATCTCTAACTAAAGGTAGTCAACACCTGGTAAGTCTCCAAATACTCCCCAAGCTGCTTCTTCAGCCCACACCAGCTAAGGTGTATTTGCACAGGCTGCCATCTGTGACTGTTTTAGTGGAGAGCTAGTAATGTGTCTGACTCAAGACTATATTTTTGGGGGACCTAGATGAGGTGGCATTTCCAATCTGAGTAATACCCATTTTTGCAATGAAAACTTGAATTCAAAAGCTGTGGTTCCTCTTACTCCACACAAGCAGACAGGATTTGGGGTTATAAAATACCTACAACTCCTCTCATCTGATTCTAAGGGAAGCTTGATGCATTCACTTCTGCTGAGTCATTCAAGATGAACAATAAATAGTCAATAAATAAATAAATAAATAAATAAGTTATACTCCAGAGACAGAAGTTTGAAAAGGAAATAGGAAAAGGCCTTAAGGTAAACAAACTTCTTCAAAGATACAGCTTGCTTTTTGTGCAAGTATTCAAGCCTTGTCAGCAAGTAACAGGAAATTAACTACTAATTGCAACAGGGCACGTTTTCCTTCTCTTTGCATTCTTGGCACCAATGGTAACAGCACAGGGCTATTCATCCTGCCCTGTCATGCTGTAACTTTTAAAGTCTTCATTTTTTCAATGCAAAAACAATGCAGAACTTGTTTTAACCTTTTAGCTCTCCGTAGCTAAAGGTGTCAAATGGGAAGCAACCAAAACTACTGTATATGGAAAAAGTAAAGGTACAAAGATCCTCAGTGAGTGGTACTCGTCCTCCATCTACTCAGACAGGAAAATACAAGTTATTCAGTGCTCCTGTCACACAACTTCTTCCCAACTTAGCTCTCTACTTAATACACTGACTCCAAAATTAGTTGTCTTTTACTGTGTTAAACGCTTACTCCTAATATTATGTTCAGTACAATCAAGTACTAAATTAATGTTATTTGCTCTGAACTTCACATGACCAACACCACCCTGAGCTTGAGTAAAGTGTTCTTTAACACAGAAACTGAAGTCAAAAATGTAGTGTTTGAGACACTATTAGCCTTCAGATGCTGACACATCTACTCCTTCCCCACATCTCCCTATATCACTGAGCACGTACAGAATCATGTTAAAATATCATCTTAAAAAAAAGCATTTCTGAAAGCAAGATCAATACCTAAAAAGCCCGCAGTTTTTGTCCAGTGATGTAGTCAAGCACTCAGAAGTAAAAATTCCTTCCCATTTTGGTCTGAAAGGTGAGAAGCTACAGAGCCAGCTTTTAGGTAAGAACTGGTAAGGAATGTTGCCATTTAGAGTAAGTTAAGTTTCCTCAAAATCAACTAATACTTCCCCCAACCTATTTCCCAAGAATTCAAACCCCTTATGTCATCGCTATATATTTCATAAGTCACAGACCACCTGCTGACTTCTTCCAGTGCCATGTATGAACATGTAGGTCTCCAACTGGTATCTCATGTGCAAAATTGAGGACCTCCACTGCTCTACAGTAATTCTCCACATTTTTCCCAGGTGAGACTTGGCATACTTAGATTTTTCAGTATGAATTCTTTTGCAGACTCTGGACTCTTTTGTCCAGTTGTGTTGCAACAGTGCCAAGAAAAACCTAAAGAGGGCTACCATTAAAATGCTGGGGACTTAATACTTTGATTCACAGGTGTCACTCTCCAGACAGTGGCGAAGTCCCATGAACCAGTTAATCCCCGTCTGTGTTTATGGTATTCAAAATTTAAATGAAATTACTCTGTTATATGAACAGTTGTTTATTCAGCCATTTTTTGCATTTTACAGCTGGAATTCTGGAAATTCAAACACCACATCTTTGCCTGTGAGCTTCTTGTACACACCAGAAAATGTTTCCACCTGTGAAGACAAATAAATCTTGTTTATACATGCTGTGTAAACAAATAACTCAAAGTTAACATACTTAAGGTACTACACTATTTGCCAGTGCATCTTCACTCTGATGCCAATTATTTTCTTCTACATTAAGGTAGCTGAGCATTTACACAAAAAATACATTTCCTCTAGAGTATTTGGGCCCTCTCTGATTTGCAAGAGACCCCGAGAGCTGAGGAGGCCCAAACACAAGCCTCCCATTTTCCCTCCACCACAAAAAAACAAGCAAAGTGCAGGCTTTACTGAGCACATCTGTTTAAGGTCAAAACTAAGCACTTCACTTGAAAAAAACAAAAAGAAAAACACAAAAAACCAAAACAACCCAACCAACCCCTACACATACAAAAAACCCGATAAAACACTGTCTGGTCCCATGAGGGAACCAATATAGTTACTTTATAATCCAGGAACTCTGGCAAGCTGAACTAGAGCTTTAGTTCAAAACTGTCTTGCCTCTATTTCACATTTCTCCAAATACAAACAGAAGCATCTCCACAAGCCAAAAGGCAAGGTATCCCTAAGCAGTCTCTTAGGAATGTCAGAATGTCACACCCTCACCCCATGAGGAAGTAAGTTTTTAATTTACCTTGTGTTCAACATTGTTCTGTTGTGCTTTGTCCAGATGGACTTTTATAAGCCTGCTGCCATCCAGTTTTACACGGATTCTCTTGCCCACGATTTCACTTGGGAAGACAAGGTCCTCAAGAATAGCATCGTGCACTGCAGTAAGTGTACGGCTGAAATGTCACATACGTATCGTTAAAACACATCCTTCTGAAAACTTTCCAGTTTGGTAAGGTTTAAATCTTCCATAGCATGCTTTGGCTAAAAATTCAGTTTTTTCTGTTTAATGCCACAGTGTGACAATACAACACTATCATGGGACATGCAAAAAGAAAAGCTAAATTCTACAGATTGCAGAAACTTAATGACTGCACAACAAAAAGCAGCCAGGTTTCTGACTTTTTAGAGCACACATTGTTTTGTGGCAACAGCCCTATTTAATAAATATTTAAATCAAAACAAAATTGCTCCAAAACAAAAGTTGCTCTGCAACTCTGCCAGATACTGATTGGAAGAGTTTAAGTGTGTAAGTATCCTCAGCTGCACAGAGTACATTAATGGAAGATCCAGTTTTGGAAACACTGGTTTATCTGCCTAAACTCAAGCAGCTTAGAAGACTAATATAATACAGAAAAAGACTAGCTGGTCCTTTGAGTCCACATTTAGAAGACTATTTGAAATCTACAGGTGTGTTCCTGAACTGTCCAGAAGTAAGCCAACATAAGAAAAGGTGGCCCAGGTTATTTTACATGAGTCTACAGAACTGGTAAGTCTTCCAGCATCCCAATCTGCGGTTTGAGCGCAGTATCACTAGTAACCAACACCTGTGTCTAGAGCAGCACTTCACACCTGCCATAGCTAAGGGAGACAGACATCCACAACAACACAGCAGCCTGATCTCATCTCAGGCTCAGACAGGGGTAGTCCTGCACACCTGCCTTCTCTCAAGCAGAAAGAGGCAGCGTGCAACTCAGACACAAATGCCAACTTCTCTAACCACTGTGCAGGGCTAGTTTTAATAGAACACAGGCAGAGTCCTCCAAAGGCAGGACTGCAGCTAAATGAGTACTGTGAAACTGTACTTTTAAAATTCATGCCCAAAGACTGCAAAATACAGTAACACATCACACTGGTATAATACTGGGGAGGGGGCAGGGAGAAGCTACAAGACATGCCACATGTCATAAAGAGGACAAACTTTTAAGACATGAACTTACACAATGATATAGCAACATACAGATGAGGTACTGACATCCACAGATACATAGCAGTGTTGCATGTCTAGCAATCAAGTGACTAGATGAGAGCAGGGAGGCCATTTAACACAAATGACTATGCTATTGCTATCAAATTCATATTCAGAGGGACTAGTACTCGTACCTACACCCCTCCTCAGCCACTCTCTCCCTCATTGCATCCCCTTCAGTGTGCCAGCCTTGACTTCTGCACAGTCTAACATGTGATGTGGAAGAGGCTCTTCCTACAACTTGAAAAAAAATAGTTCTTGTCAGCACACTGCAGTAACAGAGACAGCAGGTTGGGGTTCCTTAAGCCAGCACTGCTACCTAAAAATTTGCTACAGCTGTAGCTGAAAATAAAAATTGAGTGCTAAGAAATGCAACACAGTGCCCAAAGGTGAGCTTTCTACTGAACACTTTAGCAGTCAAATGACAGATACTATTTCAAGCAGTAGGAGAAAGGACAAGACCACCCAATCACTACATGACTACTCGAAGACTCAACTAACCATTACTTGACTAAACTATCAAGTACAAAAGAAGGCTGTCATATTGAATGACTATCATTTACTAACCTCCTTGGACGCTTTTGCTTGTTTTTTGTGCGGCTTTTTCTTGTTGGCTTGGGCAGAATCCTTCTCTGTAAGGTAAGAGGAAAAAAAAGGGCATTTCTCAGTAGCTGGTGGTTACAATGAACTCAGAAACATTCCCAGCACATGCACCTTCTCCCCCCACACTAAAAACCAATGCATGAAAAGCCAAGAAGGTAGTCTTAAGTATGCCAAAAGTTACATCAGTATTAGAAACTAGAGAACGAGAGTTGCCTGCAGAAGGTGAAGTGTTCTATTTCTCAATTACTACTCCTGTATTCAGTGCACTGAAATAAAAGATTTGTACTTCATCCCTATCCCCAGGAATAAAATCACAGTAGTTTACTGTGCCTCATTAGCACTGTGAACACACTTCTTTGGGAACAGAAACCCCAAGGAATTTTAAACTTTTGGTAGACTAAGCCTCTGGTGCAAACCAGAGTAGTGAGTTCAGTTCCACAGACAGCTAGGTGACATCTGAGATTGAAATGCTAGTTTCAATAATAAGATCTATTGCAAAATCCAGATGAAACCCTGGCTTAAATATAATCTGTCCCTAAATTAGAATCTAAATGTTAGGTCAGTAAAACTTACTTTCTAGTTCCCTACTGCAAGGGTAGATGTTTTAAAACATTCCAGACACAGTTTTAGCTACCTGCAATATTTTCTATGATCACATCACAACTTCTCCATGACTGTATTCAAGATGGGGTCACCATAATCCAAACTGGGTCATGTCATACTCAAAAGCACATGTTCCCTTCTAAAATACAGATTACTGAACCAATAAGGAATCCTCCAGGGATTACAGAATCAGAGAATATGCTGAGTTGGAAGAGACTGACAATAACCATTGAGTCCAGCTTCTGGCACTACACAGAACATCCCCACAAGTCCCACATGTACCAGAAAGTACTGCCCAAACACTTCTTGTGCTGTCAGGCTGGTGCTGTGACCACTTCCCCTGGAGTCTTGTTCCAGTGCTCAACCACTCTCTCGGAGAAGAACCTTCAGGTGAAGTGAGCCAGAATACTTACTTAAAATAAATCTTGGCCATATAAAGATTCAGGGTAAGGTGCTCTGGCTCTTAAAATAATATTAAAAGTTTTCAGTCTGCTTGAGTTTAACCAATTGTTCACTCTGCACACAGATCCCTAGTTTGTCCAACCCTTAAGTACCACCCAGAGATGACTCCAACACTTTTTCACCCTAGCTCCTGCCATATATTTAGAAGTTGCATGAGTTGCTTTTTTTCCTCCTTTCCTAGTAACTTTAAGTGCTTAGATTGTCTAAGTGTAGCAAAGTTCCTATCAATACTTGCTCCCTTTTATTTTAAGGTTTGTGCATCAAACTTCAGAAGGAGTAACAGAGGCCAGAACAAGAAAGTTATATCCTCCACGAGAAAACTTTGTATCTCACCAAGCTTCCACTGCTATCACCTGAAAACATTTTAGCCAACATCCACCAGACACTCATTACATTTCCTGCAGGCACAGTGAACTTCTATCACTGTTACCCTGAGTGGGTAATGCAACACTGGAGTATGTGTGAGCCTGGAATAGAGCACCTCCAGATATTCCTTCAAATCAACATTTTCGTGATTTTAAAGTTGTTTTTTTTTTTTACCTGAGCAATGAACACCACATGTTTTCCACTAAATTTCTTCTCCAGCTCCCGAACTAGCCGCACCTGAATCTTCTGGAAGGACTTCAGCTGAGGAACTGGTACGAAGATAATGATGGCTTTTCTGCCACCACCTACTTCAATTTCCTGAAAGAGAAGTGCAAAGTAAACATTAGCTGGGGGTTGAGAAGTAATGTTTGGTTTGACTGTGAATCCTCTGAGCACAGGTATTGGTAGTCTTGCTTCTGATTCTGTGGAGCAGGGAGAGCATGAGAGAGCAGTACCTGCCTTAATGCTCTACAGACAAAGCACTCAACAGAAACACTTTTATCAGAGCACTTGTTTCACTGTGAAAGAGTGATTGGGCAATAAATCCCATCACCCCTTTCAGAATCACATCCTCTGAACTGCAAAGCCCATTCCTTCAGCAGGATGAGACTCAGATGTTAGAACTGTAACTATACTGAATGCTTACCATCACATCTGCAGTTGTGCTGATACAAACTTTCAAAAACTACTTGCCTCTAACTCAGACTTCAGATAAAGTTTAGGGAAACAAATCTTTTACTTTTCATCTACTGCTTCGTGGAAATAACCTTCTGTCCACCACTTGCCTAGGCCTGCATCACTACTCAATGCAAACATTTGTCACTCCTCCAAATACCAACTGGGTTACAATACACTAGGACAGGTTACTTCTCCCTTGGTTTATCTCCCCAGTAGTTGATCAAACCCAAAGTTTGCACAGGCTCACAAGGCACTTCTCCCATGAAACTGGCTGCAGAGACATCCTCATTCTCCAACAGAATGGAAGGATGGATTGCTCTTCAGCTACCTTCTCATACAAAGCAACTCAGATGCCCAGGAGAGATTTCTCACAAATAAAATCAGGCAGCTAAGCAAACAACAAGGACATTTCTAAAAGCCCTTTGCTAAGAATACCTGGCATTGCTGTACTTCCAGAGAGATTCAAATGAACTCTAAGCAGACAGGCCCCTGTGTCTGTACTGGTGGCCTGGGCAAGAACCAAAAGCAGACCATTAAAGATTCTGATTGCAGCTTCATTGCTGCCATCCAGTCTCCCAGGATGACAAATTCTAACACTAATTTTCTTTCTCCTTTTCCAATAATTGCTTTCTTTTTCTCCTTCTTGATGTCTCAGCTGCCTGAATGATCTAAAACTGAAATGTACAAGCAGGCTAAGGTACACGATCAAGTCAGTCTATTGCCTTAATCCACCTACCACCCATTAACTGTACGTAAGAGACTCAGAAATTTTTTTTTTACAAAGAGTATTGCAGTTTAAGTTTCTAAGTTTCTACAACACCTACATTTTTAGCCAACATCTACATGTGAACAGCCAGATTCAGACCCCAAACCCAGTTTGCAGAAACAAAGCAGAATAGTAATTTTTAAACACTTTTATTTAACACACTGAATTGCTATTTGGGCTTTTACAGTGACTTTTCAGACTAGTTCCTAAGAAAAACATTATCATGGAATCCTGTGTGCTAGCAGCAAACACCAGAAGATAAGCCACAACAGCACATAACAAAACCATCACAGGCCATAAGGGCTTAAGACACCATTCACCTCGCACATTAACATCCACAAAAATTAAACACACACAGAACAAGTCACCACCCAGTTCTTAGTGAAGAAGGTCCAGCCTACCTTAGCTGCTGTGATGTTCAACTCCCGCAGCTGAGCCTTTAAGTCGGAGTTCATTTCCAACTCCAGCAGAGCCTACAAAAGTGAAGTTGCAGAAAAATCCATTACATACACTTCAATTCATGAGAGCACCTGAGACCAAAGTGTGTCGACAGTCCCAAAGAGCAGATACAGACTTTTAACCACAGGCAATATCAAAGACAACTTCCTGGAAGACATCAACATCCAACAAGTCAAACTGATGGAAAAAAACAGGCTGACTCAGTTCCCAAGTAAAACCAAAAAAGAAAACACGTTGGCAAGATCAACCTCAAAGTTTAGGGTTTGGACAACTATCTCTACAAGTTCAAATGAGTTACTGAAGAGCACAAGGAAAAGCCACATACCTGGGATATACCAGACTCGAACTCATCTGGTTTCTCGCCATTAGGCTTCACAATCTTGGCGCTAGAGCTGAACATGGCCTTTCTGCAACGCAAAAGAACACTTCGGCTGTCACCAAGCACGTGTCACCTCTTCCTAACACAGCCAGGACTCTGCAATCCGGCTGCGCAGCCACACGCTCCAAAACTAAGCCAGAGAACGCCCCACGGGCCGGACCAGCCCCAGCACGTCGCACCAGAGGGTGCCGACCAGGCCACAGGAAAAGCGTCCCAGGGAGCGCGGGGCCTGCCCGCTGCAAGGCCCCGGGAGCCCAGGGGAGCGGCACCAGCACTCCCAGAGCCCCACGAGCCGCCCGACGGGCGAGCGGCACTCCCGGGCCCTGCTCCCGGCCCCGGCCCCCTCCTCCCGCGGGGCGCCGCCGGCCGAGAGGAGGGAAACCCCGCCGGCCGGCCACCCCCGGCCCCGGGCGCCCCGGCGGCCATCGGGCCCCGGGCGGGCGGTAATCGGGCGCATCCCCACGCCGCGGTGCCGCCGGGAGCGCCGCTCCCCGTCCTGTCCCGTATCACGGCGGCCCCAGCAGGGAAACGGCGGCCCCGGCCCGGACACCCACCTCGCTCCGCGCCGGCCGGGAAAAGGGGGAGCTCTCGCGAGAGCAGCGCAGATCGCGGCCCGGGAAGGCGCTGCCCCGCCCACCGCGGGTGAAGCCAGAGCCGGAAGAAGGGCAGGGCGGGCGCTGCGAACACTCCGCGAATCCGCTGCAGCGAAGCCCGAGCGGACATTTCGAGTTCTGGCACGGGAGGGCGGGTGGCACACGCGCAGTGCCGCGGAGTGCGGCGGGAGCTGCCCTCTGTCCCGTCCCGCCTCGGCCGTGTGCCCTTCTCGCGGAGGAGAGGGACGGGAAGCCTGTTCTGCTCTGTCCCTCGCTGGTACGCCGAGCCTTCGCCCGCACCTCTCACAGGCGGAACTCTCGGCCTCTGGTGTCGAAATGCCGCTCCTGTGCAGAGCCAAAATCTCGGCCTGGGCACCGCGGTGCGCTCGGTTTGCGCTGCCCGCGGAGGAAGCGCGGCTCTGCCTGCGCCGCGGAGCTCCCTCCATCCATCCTTCCCTCCATCCCTCCTTCCATCCCTCCCTCCCTCCATCCCTCCCTCCCTCTCGCCAGGGCTGTGCAGCACGGCCACAGCCACCGCTCAACAACGGTGGGAGAGTGGATAGCGCTTTTCCCTGCCCTCCGTTTCATCATTCCGCGTTAATTTGGTGGTGTGGGAGTTCAGCCCTTTCGAGGCGGAGCAGACGTGATGGAGCAGTGCTGGCACAGTCGCCCCCGGCCTGCAGCTGGAGAGCCATGGCCAAAACCATGCCAGGGAGCCTGCTGGCAGCCCGGGAGTGTGGGCGATCGCCTGCCAGCACAGGGCAGCCTGGCCTTGGTGCTGTTTTTTTTGTTTGCCTCTGTAAGCATTACGTCTCTGTTGCTTCTGCTAAGACAGTATCACAGTTACTAGACCAGAAATAATGCATGAGTGTTCAGCTGTGTTCAGGTAGTAACTCAATATGAGTTCTGGGCTCAACATACTCTGTCATCAGTGGAAGAGCTCTTCATTATACACTGTGTTATTATCTAGCAAAGAATACTCTAATAACATTTGCACACTGATAAATAGAACAAGCTGCACTTTTAATTTTGAAAGTGACTTGCATGTTGATTCAAGTGAAAGTGCCTGGCTGTATATCTATCTGAAGTGGAGCGAAAACCTTGCCTTGATAAAAAATCCCCATCTTGACACTTCTCCTGTGGCTGATTCAGGTTTTTGCTCAAAGGAAAGTCCCACTTGGAGGCAGGTGTGCAGCTCTTTGTACGTAGTGTCCAGGGATGTTAGGCCCAAGGATGGGATTCAGAGCACTGATTCTGTGCTCAGATTCCCTGGATTACCCCAAGAGCAGCAGTTTAAGCTTGTACAAACACATTACATTACCATGGAATGATGTGTGTAGTCTGTTACTTTACAAAATGCAATAGTGCAATAATAAGCTCTTGTAAACAAAAAACTGACAAAGACACCAACATCCCAGACTAAACAACCTCAGCATCTGCAAAAGGCAGCTCATCATGTTTTCTAACATTTGTGGACTTTTGACTAAATTCATGATAGCCAGAAAAGCAGATTGTTCAGTGCCCATTTTTCTCCCAAGTCACTCTTCTTTCCTAGCATTAATTCAATGAATGGGAAAAACTGCTCAGCTCATACTGATGGCCAGGATTAATTTTTCTAGAGATTTGGATTGGCTAAACAACAGTGGTTAGGACCTGATTGAAGAGTACCAAAAAGAAAGATAACAAGGAATCATCTCATCAGTCCAGTAGCATGCACTCAGTTTATACTGAGAAGCCATTCCTGAGAGGGAGAGAGAGCAGGTCATGTGTGGATAGATCAAAACAGGACTGTTCAGAGCATTAATGAATAAAGATGCAATGGGACTATCTGCAGCTTCCCATCTCCATGCTGTGAGTACTACTGAACAGACCAGGATGCTGCAAAACAGCAATGACAAAAAAGGTGTAGAGAGATGTTTCCTTTTGAACACTGAATTTATGTTAGGAGAAGGATGTAGAGTGATCAGTGTGTCTGGTACCCAATCATGCCTGGTACTCAAAATATCTGACAGGTTTTTAAGAGTCACTGCGGACCTGTGATCTTTAAAATAAGTTATGTCACTACAAAGTAATGTAATTAAGAAAGTTCTTATGCCGTGCAGTCTCAGAATAGGCACAGTGAAGAAGTGGAAAGAATAAATTAGTCAGATTGTGTAACAAAAGTATTCCAACAGCAGTAGGATGCTAGGAGTATGTGAAGTCTCATGAATACATTGGAAGAAGCAAGGAAAATGCAGTAATTATATTTTCATATGACCCTGACCAAGTTGTTTCTCTGCTCTAACAAGGCCTGTAAAATACATAAGCTCTTTGGGTTTGGGTTTTTTTTTAAGAGAAGCGTTATCCAACTAATACACGTAGTAGTTATGCGTTATGTTGAGCTGATTTGTTGGTTTTGCAACAGAAGGCAAAAGTAACACCAGTGTTTCACATTCTTGACATTTTATTGGGCCACCCTTGTAAATCTGAAAACAACATTCTTCAGCTGTGGCACAGGGATCTGTATTAGAGCCATGAGGGAAGTACAAAAGCAGTTTGGATACCTTGGGCTATTTCTGGAGGTAGCTGCACCAGTGCCCCCATCTTTGCTACTTCAGTCTTGTCAGCAACTGAGGTACTGAACTTGGCACACACCCATGTGAGATCTTACTTAGTGATTTCTGTCATTATAAAAACACACCATGGGATCAGTATAAACAAAAATACTGAAAGCACGGACATGAGACAAAGGAAAATATAATAATTTCATTCCATTTGTTAAAATCACTTTGCTGTGAATTACTGGCTTTTTGCTGTTATGTATTTTTTGCCACTATAATTATGAACTGTATCCACTTTTTATGTATAAGGAAAATGCAAGCTTGTGCGAACACGAAAAGGCTTGTCACTGCTGTTACCTACTCGCTAGGAGTGTAACCTGAGAACATGTTCCAGCCTTGTCCAGACCTGCTGGGGGCTTGCTTAGACTTGTACCCCAGCACGGTGGGCATGTCACAGCCCACCAGAGACTGTCTATAAAAGGGGCAGTGACCAGGGGTAGCACGGATATGTTGGTGGAGCACAGACTGCCCACATCCCCAGTGCTGCCTGCTTGTTCCTTACCAATGAATTAATAAATTGCCTTATTGATTGACGTACCCTATTGTGGTGAATAAATTTGTAACACCCATCCCCCAGCTTTGGTCTCCAATTCAGGTGCTAGGAGGATGGTGCCAGACTCCTTTTGGTGGTGCTCAGCAACAGGATGAAGTAGTGGCCATAAACTAAAACATGGGAAGTTTCACCTCAACATGAGGAAGCGACTGAGAGTGGCAGCTGCCTGGGGAGGACATGGAGTTTCCCCCTCTGGAGACATTCAAAACCCAGCAGGACATGCTCCCGTGCCAGCTGCACCAGCTGACCCTGCCGTGGCAGATATCTCCCTGCCAACCTAACACCCTGCGATTCCGTGAAGGCGTTTCTCCTCACTCCAGAGCCCGCCTGGACACCGGGCTCAGCTGGAACACATGCACCTGGAGCCTGGGCAGCAGTATGAGAACCAGCTGAATGACCTTGTTTCGCTCCAGCCTTTTGGACGTGCTAAACGTGTCAACGCACCCGAGAGGTCTCCTTTGCTGTTAGCAAATGGGGCTTCCAGAATGAGCTGGTTTGTGCAAAGCCGCTGGGACCTCACCCGCCTCATGCCCCACCCACAAAACAACAGCTGATTTAGGTTTTTAAAATACCATTATTGGCGGGGGAAGGGAACAAAACCAACCAAGCAAAAAAGCCGAGCCACACGAAACCCCGCGCTGTGGGGTTTTCTGGTATTTGGCCTCTCTGGCGGCCCGTAGGAAGCCCCGGCGCTGCCGCGCAGGCGCAGCGGTGCCGCGGTGGGCGTGGGTCGGGGCGGGGGCGCGGATGGCGGCCGGGCCGCGCGATGATGCGCTGGCTCGTGGCCGTGCTCAGCCACTCCTGCTTTGTCCCCAGGGACGGCTCCATGTTCTATGCGGTGCGCAAGGGCCGGCGGACCGGCGTCTACCGCACCTGGTGAGCAAGGGCCGTGGTGGAGCGGGGAGCCCGCCCCGCCCGGCCTCACCGCTGCTCGCTGTGTTGCAGGGCGGAGTGCCAGGAGCAGGTGAACAAGTTCCCCTCCGCTAGCTTCAAGAAGTTCGCCACCGAGAAGGACGCCTGGACCTTCGTGCGCTCCGGCCTGCCGGGGCCGCAGCAGCAGCAGCCCGAGCCAGCAGGTACGGAGGGAGAAGGGGAAGGAGGGGTGCGGTGTCCTGCCGGGGGCTCGGGGCAGGCTCGGCGGCTGTGCCAGCGCTGCGGCTGCAGCCGAAACGCGGGGTACCAGCCCCGTTCATTGCGGTCACTGGCGCAGCGCCGTGGCGATGGCCTCCGGGCACGGCCATGGATGTGCCAGTGCGGTGAAAGTGTTTCCGTGGGTGTTTGGAGAGCGTTGCTTGTTCCGTGTCCGTGTTAAGGTGTAAAGGCCCTTGCGTGTCTGTTTCCTCTTCACTTTGATTTAGGATGAAGAATGACTGGTGCATTCTGTTTCTTTTCGATTATAGTTTAGGGTGGTGTCAGATAACGGCCTAACCTTGCTAATAGCTGCTAACAACTGTTGTCTTTAAAGGCAGTTGTTTCAAATAAAAATTGATTTTGCTGAACTTCCTTTTTTTTTTTCTGTTTTTATTTAAGGGGCTTTTGGTCCTCCAGCTGTAACACAAGAAAGTGGTAGCCAGAGAGAGGAACCAGAATTAAATACTGTGTTTAACAGTACATGTAAAAGGTCATATGAACAGTCTGCAAACGAAGAGCAGATTGCAAAGCGTGTAAAACATGATGAGGTACATTCAGTGTGCTCAACACCAACAGTCAGTGAAGACAAGTTTTCATATATGGGTGAGGTCTATGATCATTCCTTTAATTATTTTCATTTGTTTATTTTCATTTGTTTATTCTCTGTGACAAGCAATAAGTGTAGCTATTAGAAGGCTTTTAGGGAGATTTGTATATGGCAGCCTCAGGCCTATTATTTCTTTTTGAAATGAAAACGTGAACCATAATCAACTTGTTCACATTGTCTTTCAGTGTAGTTTTGATTGGTTTTAATCATATTGTTATAGGTGTGATTTTAAGTGTGTCTGGGCTACAGATTATATTAAAATGTTTGGATGTAGCTGGGAAGTTTTGAAGAAGACAAGAACTGTAGTGAGAAATATGGGACTTGGAGCAGAAGTTGTTCTTGAGGCTGACTGGTTTGATAGCAGTGAGGGTGTCAAGCTGCAGTAGGACTTGTGCTGTTCTGTGCTGCCAGTTCACATGGCGTCTGCAGTTAACTTTTGGAAGTGCTCTATGGAGAGAGAAGTTTTGGGGATTATTGTACTGGCAAACATTTCTTCTGTCTTAAATAGTGTTTTTGAATAAGTCCTTAAACTTGTGATTTTGGTAATCTTTTGTAGGTGACTTTGCAGTTGTTTATACGGACGGTTGTTGCAGTGGTAATGGACGTAACAGAGCTCGTGCTGGAATAGGTGTCTACTGGGGACCAGGCCACCCGCTGTAAGTACCTCAATGGATTTTTTTTTCATTAATATATTCTGATTGATTTACAATACTAGCCTCCTTTTATATACGAAACTCTGTTGAGACTCATAATGACAGTGTTATGATACTGAGGGGAGCTGAGAAAGCAGCCTCTCTGGGAAAAATCACCTGGAAATAACATTTTCAGGGGTTGAAGCTAGAATTCAAGTAATGTGGAAAGTTTTAAAATAGGAGTCTGTGTGCACAGAAGATGGCAAATGTCTTGTCACATTGATGTCAGGTCCACATATGCAGGTTGCTCTATGGAGGGGAAAGCTAGAGCTAGAATATCCATTTGTCATTTTTTGTAAAAACAAAAGTAGCACTCTTGTCTTTATTTTTTAAATGTGTAGCCATTACACACCATTCTGAATACCTGGGATAACTAATCTACTATTTGTTCTTTGGACACAGAAATACCAGTGAAAGACTTCCTGGACGGCAGACTAATCAAAGAGCAGAAATCCATGTAAGTAGCAAATATCCTGAAATGCTTCTCCATGTTAGACTGCAGCTGCACTTTCATGCCTATTTCAACTCTGTTTTCTAGAAACCAGTATGGAACTCTAAGGGAAGCATGCAAAATATTAAGAGTTATGGCTTCAAACAAATAGTTAGCTTCATGTTTTATTGGTCTTTATTGGCTTTGAGCTAGGTAATTCCCCTTGAGAATTCCCAGATGTCCAAGCACAGTCTTACATTAGGAAAGTCTGGTTCTCAAATCTATATAGATTCCCTTGCATTTTTAATGTATGTTTCAGACCTTAGAGTGAGGGCTGCTGAGTATTGGTTAAGAGGAGAGTCAGCATATTATGATGGCGGGATCAGAGTATCGTAATCCTTAGATAAATACAAAAAACAATTCTAGGCTCCTAACTTCTGTTTGCAACAGCAGATTTAGTCTTCTCATCTCTTAATTGTGGTATTGCTGCTATCCCACACTCCATGTTTGGAGATGAACCAAAATGGGCAATTGATCTGCTTAAAAACTAAAAAGTTCATTTTTAGAACTGGTGTTGGTGTGCCAGCAGTCAAACTTGTCAGTAAGGAGCTTTTCAGTTCTAAATCCACACCCAGCCACTTCTCCCTGCTGTATTTCAGAGCACCAGAAAAACCTCCCAACCTGTTAAGGCTTCCAGACTGTTGGAAGTGACATGAATTCTTCCTTCTCAAAGTTTTAGAGAAAATGACTTGGTGTTGATAGAGGTTTTGATAGCTAGAAAATGGATCAGAGAGCTACTCCTTCAGCACAGAGTTGAATATCAGAATGTTATGAGGTTTTGTTTGCCATTGAAACTCAAGTGCCTGCCTGTTTGCCTGAATCACAAAAGTATCATCTGTAATACACAATTTTGGGATCCTCTACACTAAAACATGTTGATAACCATTGGTGGAGAGGTTATAGTAATACTCTGTAGTTCTGTGTTAGCATCATGTACTTTGTTGGTATTTTAATTAATGTGGTCAAAATGCTTTCTGAACTATGGTTGTTTTGAAATGTTCTTAAGGCAGCCTGCAAAGCAATAGAGCAAGCCAAGAGTCAAAACATCAAGAAGTTAATAATCTACACTGATAGCAAGTTCACTATTAATGGTAAGCTAATGGTTTTAATTTTCCAGATCCTTAAAGACACACTGCATGCTTTTTCATCGTGTAAGACCCACAGAACATTCTGAGCCCTGGAGAGAGGAATGTTAGGAGGAAGTACTTAACTTACTACTCATGACTGCTTGGGAGAAAACTTCAGAGTATGAGACATTGTCTGCTAACTGCATGAAATAGAAGTAGAGTCAAAGTGTCTGTTATAGTAAATGCTGACAGAAGTAACAACAGGATTTGTGTCTTGAGGTGTTCAGTATTACACAAAATCTAGAAAAAATGTTGTTCATGTATAGGCTGTTAAGTCTGTACTCAGGAAGCTACTTGGAAGCTGCTGTGGTAACCTGTGGAGTTTTTGTTTTGCTCATATTGAATAGGTTGTATTTAACACACACCTGTGAAGTACATTGACATTCTCTTGCTTCCAAGCTTTTAGGCTACACTGGATAACTAGCCAGAGATATGTACTCAGAGTATGTATTAAAAGACCTAGAAATTTTTTCTCTCTATGAATACCATATGAACCAGCCAATAAGACTTAATTTTTGAGAGAAACTTCTTCCTCTTTCCTCAAGATCTTCAGATTTTTTTCCTGTGATAATCTGGAACTGCATAAGTATTTTTTCCTGGGTTTTTTCTCAATTTTACAAAAGCAGTATGTGTTTTTGTTGTTTTCAGATCACTTTGGAGATGTGATTTTTGTGGGTGTTCTTTAAAATAGCATTAAACAAAAACTTTGTGCAATTTATGGTTGAAAATTAAATATTGGTCTTTTTGGTTTTATCTTACTCTCTTTGATTTTGCTTGCAGTTTCATTTTGCGTTTTGGGTCACTGACATGCAGGTTCTGTTCTTGTTTAACCAAAGTTATTTTGTAGATGTGTCTAGGAGTTTTTATTAAAAAATGCCAGAGAGAGAAGGAGGCTTGTAGTTAAGTACAAATGCATGTAATTAGGTTTTTAGGAGGTTTTGCATGCAAGATTGGAGATTTCCTATTTGGTTCAGATCATGAAAGCAGTAAAGATGTCTTACATTGTCCACACCAGCAAAGATATTAAAAGAAAAAAAATCTTACTTAAGGAGTAGTATAGAAAATTGTCTGGTGAGCTGTAGGCTTTGCTTACTGTATCATCAAGCAAACCCTTAGCTTCAAGTTATTGAAGCTCATGAGATAATTTGTGTACAATGCATATATAAGATTGCAGTCTTTAAATTAAATACCTGTTGGGAAAACCCTGGTTGGGTAATTTAGGTAATAATGAAAAAATACAATCGTGAAAGACAGAAGCAGAGAACCAAACAAGAATTATCTTTTGTCTCCAGTGTTTTTGCCTGAGACTTTGTACCTGAGGTAGTACAAAGAAGAGGTAATGACTTGTTAAAAGGTTGTTTGCTGCAACTTGATCCTTGCTGGCTTCTTTGATAGCACTCTTATGGTGATACTCCCTTTGCACAGGTATTACAAGCTGGGTTGACAACTGGAAAACAAACGGTTGGAAAACAAGTTCAGGAGGAAGTGTAATAAATAAAGAAGATTTTGAAAGACTTGATAACCTAACAAAAGACATAGAAATTCAATGGGTAAGTTTCTTGTTTCTTTTTGTTAATGACATCTTCAACATGTCTTTGGTAGAAACTTTAAAAGCGTGATCATAACTAAGACTTGTATAGAGCATAATATATTCCTTTGCTCTTAAATTTTAGCTGAATTATGGTATAAGACCACTGATTTGAGAAAATGTGTGTACAGTTGACTTTGTAGCTGTAATGGCATGTTTACTCAGCTTCTATCTTTACTCTGTAGAAAACAGGATCATGTAGATATTTAATGTGCAAATTTTTGTTGGGCGTTTATTGCAGGTATTTGTTTTATTCTGTGTTGCAAAGTAGGAGACTGCAGTTTACAGGGCTGACTAGATTTTCTATAGCTATTCCTGTTTCCTATTGAGGAGAAAGCATAAAAATGTAAAGACCAATTAAGTTCAGCTGTTCTTGGGAATATTTTACATAATTAAAAGATAATTCTTTATGCACACTTACTTCTTAAACTTGAATCTCTTAAAAAAGGTGGGAGGAATTTTGTTTCAGGAGGAGTGTATGCGTACAGAGTTGTCCATGGGCTGCAGGTGAACCTCTGCTCCACTGTGGCTCTCCCTGGGCTGTGAAGGGGACAGGCTCACTGACCCTGGTCTGTAACACAGGCTGCAGGGGAATCTCTGCTCAGGTGCCTGGAGCACCTCCTCCTTCTGCACTGACCTTGGTGTCTGCAGAGCTCTTCCTCTCACATATTCTCACTCTTTTCTCTAGCTGTTGTGCTGCATTTTTACCCTTGTTTAAACATGTTATTACAGAAGAGCCATCAGCTTTGCTGATGGGCTTAGCTGTGTCGAACTGTGGGTCCCTTTGGAGCTGCCTGGATCTGGCTTTCTCTCATGCAGGGGCAGTGGTGGTGTCTCTTCACAGAATCCACACTTGCAGCCCCCCACGTGGTACCAAAACCTTGCCATGTAAATCTAATGTCACCTCACACACACTTCATGCTTGTCCGCTCTCAGATTTTGTCAAATAGTAAGCTTGACTTTCTTCCTCACCTTCCTACTCCACCCTTACTTCTGACAAGGATGGGCTTAGCGTATAAAGTTTTTTTCAGTTCCTGATTGATGGATTGATCTGAAAACTAAGAGAATCTTTTAATATTCTATGTATGTATCCTGAGTGAGTGCTGTAACTACCAAGGCTTTTAGTGGAATAGAGGTCTTTGGCTTTTGTTTGGCTTTTGTTTTCAGTTTAAGCACTGAATGCAGGAAGGTGGGAATTTTGAATTGGAGATGTTGTCTGCATTTCTTAAAGGATAGGTTAGCTGATTCTCATGCTTTTCACTAATTCCCATTAAGATGATACTCACAGTTTGGCAAGAGTTTCCCTAGACAGTGAAAATCCCTGGGAAGAAAACCTAAGGGCTAAATATTAGGTGAATATATATAGGTGAGTACCTCTGAGGAGATGCTCCTGTACTATCAATGACAGAACATTGCTTGATCAAATTTCATGTATCTACTTCTTTCTGGTTTCTTCCATATCTAACACTCCTATATTTTGTCCTGACAGATGCATGTTCCTGGTCATGCTGGCTTCCGAGGAAATGAAGAAGCTGACAGACTAGCAAGAGAAGGAGCTTGTCAACCAAAGTGCTGATTGTCCTGGGACTAGAGACTGTTGCACTGGGAGGAAAAGGCATAACATGGCAGCAGCTGCTGTAATTGTTTTGGAGTTGAACTTTGAGCTGTACTTCTTTCTGGCCTGAAGCACTAAATATAAACCAACTTCTAGGAAGGAAAGCCCCACATTTTAATCTATGGCATTTGTTTTACAGTTGAGACAATATTTAGTTGATGCTACTGAGTATTTGTTTTTTCTCCATCTATTGGAAGGGCTGTGGTCAGTGTTTCTAGCTGTCTTGTGTACTTATTAATTCACCTTAAAGACAGGCTTCTGAAGAACGGATTTTAAATCAAAGTATTCTGTATTTTACTCTTAGTGAAATAAATATTTTTTTTTTTTTGTACAGAAGTATATACTGCAGCCCAAAATAGCTGGGCCTGGGGCAGTCTTTGGGTTTGGTTTATTGGGTAGGAGGTCACCTAACACACATGTCCATTGGTCTGCTCTGGCATTCTGCTACTGGCAGTAACTGCTCCACAGATGGGCTTGTAACACTGACCTGTATGTGCCTCACAGTGTCAGCTACAGCACCAGTAGTTTTCTTTTATGTTATTTTGCAGGGTAGCTTGAACAAACTAAAAAACAAGTCACAAGAAAAATTGAACAATTAATCTTTACTGTTCTCTTTACCTCATTAATGTTCAAGCTCTTCATCTCTGGCTTCCTGTTTCCATTAAGTAGGGTTTTTTTAGTTTTGGTGGTTTTTGTTTGGTTTTTTTTGTTGTTTTTTTGTTTTATTTTTTATGCATACTGGTTCTTGTTAGTATTGTTATTTCCTCTTCAGTGTTGTCCCAACGGTAGTAATTGACCACTTCATCTGAAAGGGACTAGAAGATTATAAGCTTCTCCGTATCTTCCGGATCTCAAGTGTTTGACTTCACTTTTTCCAGTCAATTATGAGATTAATGGAATGGCTAATGTGCACTTGAATTGGAGAGTAATTACCAGTAATCAACATGGGTTTATTTTGTATGCAGGTATACAGGAAAAGCAAACAGGTTTGTTGTGTTATCTGTGTCAACTTCTCTATATTTGTACTACTGAATAGTAGGGCTTAAGGTAGGAGTCACTGAAATGTTTTTTTATTTGTTAATTTCTATACACATGGTTAGAGCTGCAGAAGTTTGTTACTTAATAGTTCTCATGCATTACAATATCTTTCCTGAGGCGAAGTGTAAGGTTTTACATATTTAGTCACATGGTTGTAGTAGGAGGAGGAGACTGACTATCCAGTAGTTAATACATCTGTATCTTTTCTCTCATCCAAAACTGTACATTGAAGCTCATTTAGAGATAAGGAGGGCCACTTGATTACCTGAATCTAAAAGGTAGATTATAATAGAAAATCTGATAAGACAGAGTTTTATATCCATTTGATAGGAATGTTTATTCTTACTCTGGAAATTCAGGACAGAAGAAAGCCAAGAGGAAGGTTACAAGATTAAGGCTGATTAAAGGATGGAAAACAAATAGTATGTCTCAAAAGGTCTTAACAGGGGCTCAAGAGCCTGCAGAGGATGGTGGATGTCCAAGTCATCTTTTCAGAGAACTGCAATTTTAGGGGAATATTGGCATTTAGCAGTCATAGTATTCTGTGCTGGTTGTCCCAAAACACCAACTTGTCCTCCATGTGCCTAGTACAACTTCTAGAGTATCTGTTTGATAACCAGTAGTTCTTAAACATCAATACTGTACATTAAAGTGATCTAGTACCTTTTAACAAGAATTGGAATAGTAGTGATTGAGACTTTGGTAAGTAAACTCTTTTTAGGAAGAAAAATTCTGAGGAGGAATTGTTTTAGTTGCCTGGCCATTCTTATATTGTGCTTAGCTGTCTGATGGCTTATTTGCCATGTAGAGTCAGGTAAATGCAGAAGTGTGGAGGCTGGAGGGGACACACTGCAGGCTCTCTTCACTCCAGCTTGGAGAGGGCGCTGAGGATGTATCTTCATGGATGGAGACAACACAAGTGACCTGTGCAAGCATCTCTTGCCACTTTATTTTCCTCCTAGTTTCTTTTTCATTTTGCCGTATTGTGGGGTTGCAATGCAGGCCTTTAAGCCTGAGGCGTACCAGTAGTTCGTCAGAGCAGCTGCGAACACCACGGCCGTTCCCTCGGGTTAGCCCGGGGGGCTGGTGCGGGTGAGAAGCCGAAGCCCGGCCGGTGTCTCGGGGAGACTCTCGGCTCTCAGCCTAGGGCTGTTCCCTCAAACGTGAGCTCGCCCCGCGCCCCGGTGAGCGCGTTCGGAGCGGCCCTGGCCCCTGTTACACTGCCCCGGGCCGCGGGGCGGGCCCGGCCCGCTCGCTGCTGGGCCCCGCAGCCCTGCCGGGGCGGGACGCGCTGCCAGCCCGGCCTTGCGGACGCTGTGGCGGCGACATGGTGGAGGCCTGGTACATGGACGAGTCCCAGGAGGACCAGCGGGCACCGCACCGCCAGCGGCCCAACCGCGCCGTCAGCCTGGAGCAGCTGCGCCGCCTCGGCGTGGTGTACCGCAGGGTACGGCGGGGGGTGTACCGAGGGTATGGCGTGGTGTACCGCAGGGTACGGCGGGGGGTGAACCGGGGATATGGCGGGGGGTGTACCCAGGGTATGGCGTGGTGCAGCGCAGGGTACGGCTGGGGTTGAACCCAGGGTAGGGCGTGGTGTACCGCAGGGTACGGCGAGGGCTGAACGGGGGTACGGCTCGGGGTGTACCGCAGGGTGTACCTAGAGCACGGCGGGGGCTACCGAGACCAAGGCGGGGGGTACCTCAGGGTACGACCAGGAGCTCCGGGGACAGGCCAGGCCGCCCGCAGAGGGGGAGGCAGGCGGCTCCCCGTGTCCTTGTGGCCGCTCCCCTGCAGCGGCCGACCCGCCCCGGCGCCTCGGGATTCCCACGCGTGCCCTGAGTTCCTTCTTTAGCAATGGCGTCCGAATGTTTTGGTTTTGTTTTGGTTTTTTTTCCCCTCTCTGCCTATTTTTTTAGTTGGATGCTGATAACTATGAGACTGATCCATGCTTGAAAGAGATTCGGAGGGCAGAAAATTATTCTTGGATGGATATAGTGACCATACACAAAGACAAGCTCCCGAATTATGAGGAGAAGGTACGCGAAGCTTTGCTTTCAGCGCGGGTTTCCGCGCCGTCTGCAGCGGGACACCTGCACAGCCCAGCGGGGCACGGGGATGAGGCTTCCACGTCTAAAATACATCTTGTACCGAAGGCCTGAACACTAAAAAAGAGCTTTTGATATTATTTAAAGATAGCAGAGGTCTTTTGCTTCTGTAGATTGCCTTCAAAGGTTTTGAGGATCATTTCTGTCGCTGTCATTTCAAAACTAAGACTCCTACCAGGAGAGTTCTGCCAATGCTGACATGTCCTCAGAAAGCCTCTCTGGGATGAAGGCAAGTGGCTGCCAGCTGGGCCTGGGCTTTGAAGGCTTTTACATCCTAATGGCTGCTTGCATAATGCATCTTTTTTAAGTGAGTGTTAACCCCACGGAATTGGAGGGATACATACTCTGTACAAGATGATTTTTACTTTAGGGAGCTCGTACCTTGGCAATTTCATAACAGCTCAGTGGTGTTCAGGTGAGCCTCCTAGAAGGGGCTTTCTCATCCCAGCCTCCAGGTGCTCCTGGCTTGCTGCTCTGGCTTGGGGACAACAAATTATTAAATTTCCATTTACCAGTTGTTTCAAACCCATTGTGTTCTAGCGGTTTTGTCTTGGTGAGAAGGTGAATTAGGTAGTAACTCATTAGGCAGATGGCCTAGGTAGGCTCTATCTGACAGAAAGATGGGCCATTCTTTACAAGACATGGGGACTTTTGCTCATCCTGCTATGCTGGATCACTTCTGGTCAAGGACATCTGCACAAGTGTGGCTAGATATCATCCAGGCCTGAGCAGGTGGTAATGGTACCTGGCATTGCACTGCTCACTGTGCACTAAACCTCTCAGGTCTCTGTTAATTGGACTTTTAAAATTTGTTTTATCTTCTGTGTTTACACGAAGAATTTGCCATTGCAGAAAAAAGAGAATGTTGCTGCCACTGTCTTGAATGTGAGAGCCTGGAGCTGGGTCTCTGTGTGTGGGCAGGCATGACACTGTTTACATCAGATTGCTGTAGATGGGCTATGTTTGGCAGTAGCTGCATTTTCACAGACACTAGTAGTACACTGTGCAGCTAATTCAGCTCTACATAAGTGTAAAAGTGGGAGGATAATCTGTGGCTTTGTTTTGGTGCTGCATGTTGGGGGAAAAAAAAAGGCACAAAATGATCAAACTGAACAAGCACAAGAACCAAATCCTGCAGTGGGAAGTTTTACCCATCTCTCTTTCAAATGGGTGTAAGCATTACTGTTATTCAGAGAATGGTTATGTACAGCTAGAGCTGCTGTTTCTTGTCAGAGGAGTTCCTGCCCTCCAAAGGAAATGTAGGACCCGCTTAGATGTGCCCTGAGATTGGCTGGCTGCCTAGCTTGGCCATCTTAACCATGTTGGTCTCCCCTGTTAGTTGAAACACAGTTACCCTCTGAAAGCCATTCTCAGCTTCTCTGTGCTTCTTACTAGATTTCTTTGCAGTTTCCCATGTTCAGTAGTTTTACAAAATATTTGCTGTTCCTAGATAAAAACGTTTTATGAAGAACACTTACACCTTGATGATGAAATTCGCTACATCCTGGAGGGATCTGGCTATTTTGATGTTCGAGACAAGGATGACAAATGGATTCGGATTTCCATGGAAAAGGGAGACATGATAACCCTCCCTGCTGGCATATATCACCGATTTACACTGGATGAGAACGTATGTTGTTGTAGATTACCATAAATTTTGGTGACAAATCCGTGTGAATGTATATCACATTAGTAACTACATGCCCTGAGACTTGCAGTTCATTAGCAAAACATATTAAATATGAAGGAGGAGAATGAAAAATACTAAATAATTCACAGCATCTGAACCTTTCATCTCCAGGTCACAAACTCAGCTCCTTCTCAGCTGTAACTGTAAGTCATTCCACGTGATATCTGTGGCATATCAAGCCTTGGGCTGTCCCTGCCACAATTGCCCCAGCTGTCAGTTGAGGTGGACAAGGTCTAGATGGATCATTCTGTATTGCCTTGTTGTGTATTTTTGTGGGGATAGAAGAGCATGTCTGTGTCCAGCAGTGACCTTTTTCACAAGTGTTACATCCACCGTCGGGCAAAGCAAGATTTAAAGGTCCAGAGCCACTGCTTGCAGCTACTGTATGCTAAGCTGTATGCTATGCTGCTTCACAGGTGGTGACCTCCTTTGGAAAGATATTTTTGTCATTGGGAGTGTAAGATTGGCAATTGTAGTCCCGATCTGTGTTTCTCTTCTTGTGGGCTTTTACAAACATGTTTGTCACCTTGGCATTACCCCTACAAAATTGGGGAGCACATGCTGTCTCCTGTGTGGTGAAATTGCATCTCTGGTGAAGAGAGTGGTTTTGTTTTGAATCAGCTGCCCAAATAGCAGTTCATACATGTGAAAAAGGGAGATGCTGCTTTGGTGAAAAACATGACTTTTCCCATCTGCTTCTTGAGATCCACAGGAAATAAGTTACATTTACTATTCTCAGGCTTATTTTTTATATAGACAAAATGTCAGGGGTTATGGTTGAATCCCCAAGAAGTCTTAAGTGTTTATTCACTTCAGGAGCTTTAGTCCAGAAGTCCAATCTTCAAAATAAATCTCTATTGCTTCTAGACCCTGGCATTTTGCAGCTAAATTTTTGGTACCTAACTTTGTTACCATTGCTGAACTCTTGGTGTAAGATAATAATGTATCCATGTTTTACAGATTAAGTAGGGTCTAAATCTATACCACAGTGGACAGAAGAGGAGACTTCCCCATAACCTCATGGTTGGAGCACTTCTGCAGGATGTAAAATCCCATTTTCTGCTGCCACAGCTGTACCTTGCACCAGGCATTCTTTTGGTTAGCTGGTGTTAGAAGCTGTTGCTTTTCCTATTGAAATATGGAGACTTTTCACTTGCTGCAGGCATTATTTTTTGGGTAGTTTATGCACTCCCTGTTCAGTTTTTATGGTTGTGACTTTGACACTTCTGGTATTCCCCAAAAGCATTGTGTAAACATCTTGGGTACTCTGACTGCTGCTGTTTAACTAAGCAAATAGGATTTAAATGCTGCACTGCTGAGTATTGTGGATCCAGTGTGGTTTCTTTGGAATTGGGAGAAATACTGCTTCTGACTCAGCTGAAGGCACTGAACATGACACAGTGGATCACTGCATAGGTGCCAGAGTCTTCCACTGCAGATGGGAGCAGGAGCAGCAGTGTAGTGCTGTCATTTTGTGGAGTATGTGAAACTTCCAGTCCATCTTGATACAGTTTCAAAAATGTCTGCAGAAGTGCATGAAACCTTAACTTTGGAATGAAGATCCCTTGAAAAGGAGCTCTTAAATTATTTGTCACTTCTTGTTCTTTGGCAGAATTACGTGAAGGCAATGAGGCTGTTTGTTGGAGAACCCGTCTGGACTGCATACAACAGGCCAGCTGACGATTTTCCTGCTCGGAAACAGTATATGAAGTTTTTGGCTGAAGAAGCACATAATGGTGTCTGAGACCTGAGAGGTGGAACATCTGAAGCCCTGCCAGAATAAATGTGCCTTGTTGCTTCTCACTGATTAAACTTATATTTACATAGGACATTGGAATCACAGAATCTTAGAAAAATTCAGATTGAAAGGTCATTTGGAGGTGATTTAGTCCAACTCTGTGCCAGTGTTAAAGCTAGACCAAGTTGCTCAAGACCCTGAAGTTTGGAAACCTCTGGTGGTGGAGGTCCCACAGCCTGTCTGGGTGCTTGTTCCAACACTTAGCTGCTCCCATGGCCAAGCATTTGTTCTTCATGGCCAACTGGTTGCAGTTTGCAGTTGTTGCCTGTTGCCTTTTCACTGCATGTCTGAGGAGAGTCTGGCTCTGTCTTCTTCACAGTCCCTGCTCTAGCAGGAAACTGTAGTTGGGTCTCCTCTGAGCCTTCTCCTCTCCAGGCTGCACAAACCACTGCCCTTGGCTGGGCTCCCTTCTGTTAACTAAGATGTTCAATGTGTTTTGCCCTAGTTCTGGTGGCTGTATCCACCCAGTAATTTGTATCCTCAGTCAGGCTACATGGCTGCTGTGGGTCAGGCTAGTGAAAGCCTTGCTGGAGTCAAGGTGAATGGCACCTATGGTGTCCCCTCTGCCACAGAGCCATTGGCCCTGGCGGTCAGCATCAAGCAGAACATGCCCTTGGTGAATTGGCACTGACTGGTCGCTCCTCATCACCTGGTATTTCTTGTGCCTGGAACACCTCCCATAATGGCTGATTCTGTAACATTCCTGGGGACTGAAGTAGGGCTGAGCAGCCTAGAGTTTCCCAGATCTTTTGTGCCTTTTTGAAAGTGGTGGTCTTATTTGCCTTTTTCCACTGGAGAAGGTTTTCCTGATCTCTGTGACCTTTCAAAGATGCCAGCAGCCTTGCAGTGACATTAGCTAGCTGCATTTACAGTTGCTCAGGAATCCATTTTCTAACCTTTTTTTCTTGGTGTTTCTGGCAGGTAGAATTGCGAGAGGTGGGCTACATTAATATTCATTTTGCTCAGAATCCATGCTAATGAACTACGTAGGATTCTGATTTTAATTAAAGAAAATAAACCCTCCTTCATTCTTGTCTAAAAATGTTCATAAGATAAATTTGCATAATCGGCATTTTAGTATGCAGCTTTCCAAATTCTGCCCTGGTACATAAAGCTATGGTTTTCTCAGTAAAATGTAATTGTGAGTTATTAATAAAATTACTTTGACCTGGGTATGTTGATTTTTTTATTGGTTTGTTTGGGGTTTTTTTATTCCTTTTGCTGACATTTAGGACCCATTGAACAGCAGTGTTATTATAATTATTAATCAGCTTTTATTCCTTGTGCTGGCACTGATTCGTTCTGTAACATGGGACAAATCACTGACTGTGACTCATTTGCTTGAGCTGTGGAGTAGGCTTAGGCACACTAGGCTGGTTTTCAGTAAATGCCTTGTGCTTACACAGGACATGGAGCTCCCCAGCAGTGGGCACTGGAGCGTTTTGCTCTTCTCAGTGATGAATTATGTCAGCTGGGCAGATGTACTGCTTGCTCCAGCTCTCGGTGGAAGATGAGCTGCAGCCTGTGTGCTGATTTCAGCCAGATATAGTGCATGCTCCTGCCTTGCAGTCTCCTAAATAAAAAACTCAAGAAAGAAGTTGAAATGGCCCTACTTGGGTCTTCCTGGTGTAGCAAACGATGATAATTGAACTTTCCCACTGTTTTTTCCTGTGAGTGCATACACCACCCTTCTTCAGTAAGTAACAGTGTTTTTCTCACTTTGTAGCAGCATTACTGTTAACTATTTCTAGGTGTTTATTTCTTCTAGTGTTTCTCAAAGTGAAGTTGCAATTTTGGAGTGAAATTGTACTAAACTTGCAAGTTGGAAAGGGTGAAGAAAAAAGTCGTGTTTTCTGGGGTTTGGGTTGCAAGCTAGATGAGATGTGGGGACATAGCTGACCCTTTAGTCTGCCAGTGTGGGCACAACCCACGCTTGCAAAACTGAGACTCGGCAAGCTCTCCATGCAGCCAGGACTGGCTTTTGTGCTGTGGTCCATAAGCCTGTCTGAAAAATCGGTGGTGTGAACAAATGGGACGTTTAGCTGTAGTCAGACACACACAGGGGAGGCTGTGCTGTGTGACATGTGCCTTACTGGCTCAGGGATTTGTGTGCCACTTGTCTGAAGGGAGCACTTGAATATCCTCTTGTATAGCACAGTGGGGCTTCCTGCTCCCAGAACAAACTTTGGGGATTTTTCAAGGTACAAATACAGGAATAAATGACAGTCATTGCCTGCAGCAGATTTTATTCCTTTGATTTATATGCCACAGAAAATTTGGTTTCTGAATGTAAAGTAAAATGACTGCTTTCTCCTGGTGCTGGTATCAGTCCCTGGTATGCCATCTAATTCATCCCCCTTCTAAGCTTTTGTTTCCTTTTTTTCTAACAGAAGCCAAGGTCAGACTGTTCATTTCTCCTATGGGCCTTTCTGTTTTGATCTCTCTCTGCAAAAGGAGAGGTGGGGCAGCAGCACAGGCCCTCAGAAACCCCCATTTACAGAGTAGCCGTCCCCTGCCAGGCTGGGGGAGCGACTGGGAAGAGAGAGCAGGTAATGCATTCTCCTCGGGAGAGATTTACAGTGTGGAGCAGTGATGAGGGATGGACAGTAAAGCGGCTGCCCGCAGCAATTGCTTTCAGCAGCCTACTGATGTAGGGTGTGACCTGGGAAGCAGGACTGAACCACCTTGTTTTGTTGCCTCTCTGAAGGAATATATACACCCAGTACAGCTCCCATCTCCTGGCTGTCAGAATAACACACGATCACCCCACTGGAGATCGTTCATCATTTTCATAGCACAATGCATTCTGCTGCTGAGAGGTGGCAGGGGCTGTGGGGGTCTGACTGTCAACACTTTGGAGTCCATGCCCTTTAGTGCTATAGGTGTCTTTGAAAGGGTGAAAGCTTTGCACTCTGAAAGTGGTTTTTATCAGCCAGGAAAAAAGCAATTTGGGGCTGGTATAAAGATTCCACACCTGCAAAGAGGTTATGTGGGAAATTACAGTGGGAGGAAACAGCTGGGCAGAAAAAAATGTTAATATTAATAGAAAACATTCCAGAAAGCAGAGAGATGGGAAGGAGACCATGCCATTCCTTCAGATGAAAAATGCAGTTTATTTGCATTGTGATTTTTGTGGGTTTTTCCTTTCTTCCCTTCCTGCCCCCTCTGCATGCCCCCCTCCCCCCCAAGTGAAATTGATTTTTGGTCCAAAAACATAGTTCTGTTTTACCACAGCTAGTGGAAAACCTTGGTATATTGATGTAGTATGAAAATTCATGTAAATAGTTCCAGCAACATCAGATTGGCAGCATTAACTCAGGCTTGGGAAATATTTCAGCTCCTCCAGGATTAGAGTTTTTAAAAAATAGGAGAAATGGTACTGAACTGAGATGTTTTAAAATAGCTTTTTTTGGTACCTATGTATTATTTTCTGCTTTAATCCAAACTTTTCCAAGGTGGCATATATCTCATTTTCTCATGAACATCTTGAGAGAGCTTTTCTGAAGGGGATTCAGTGCAAACTGTGGATGGACAGTAGGATCTTTAATAATTTAGGTGGGCAAACTGGTGGCTGTCTCCCTTGTTATATGTCCTGGGGCAAGTTTCTTTGTCTGGATTTTTTAATGAAAAGACATTTTGTGGCCAGTTGGTAGTTAACTAGTAACACCCACTTGGGAGGGGGGCTAAAAATAGGTGAAGGGAAGTGCTGCTGGTGATGAGTGTGTTGCCCTGGGCTGCCTGAGAGCAGGGGCTGTGCTGCTACCTGCAGCTGTGGGAGTTGGCAGCTGCCTGTCCTGGCTGCTGAACTTGACTGGTATAAATCTTCATGTACTCAGAGCATCGGGTCCTACTGGCAGAACAGGAATCCTGCTGGATTTCTGGTTCCAGAAACCAGAACTTGAACTAGGAACTTAGGAGAAGGGACAGTATCCTGACAAAGGCAGTCATTGAATATCAACTGGCAAATACCAGCACACATAAAGCCTGAGATGCAAACTGAGCACTGCTTTGAAGAATATTTCTTTGTAGCCAAATTGTGGATTTAGAAATTTGGCCAAGCTGTAGACCTGACTTGCGCTGCTGTGCTTGAAAATGACATAATTTGTTTGGGACTCTTTCCTGGGAAAATGATAGAAATTCTCAGATTCCCTCCCTCCCCTCCAAATAGGGGAGGAAGTCTGAGAATAGGGTCACTGCCAGTTGTCTTCTGTTTCCTGAAGCCAAATAAACATATCAACTCATTGGGGGATTAATTGGTGTTACAATTTAAATATTTTTGACTCAAAGATGCAGATTTCATCTGATTTACTGTACTCATTGTGATTTTACAGCTTAATTCCCAAAACACTTTGTGTGGCTGCAAAAAGGTAATACTATGCCTATACCTGCAATTTGAAAAACCTATTTTTGTGCAACTGAGTCACTAGCTCTCATTATTTATTAACTGTATAAATATCCAGAAAAGGCAAAGAAGTAAAATTTCACAAACCAAAATGCTTGGGGGAAGATTCAACAGTTAAAGGACTGTGAATCTCTTTTAATTCTGGCCTCCCCTGCTGCAGTTCTCTCTGGGATACCTGCATTAATTTTGTTTTATTCTCTATGCTGCTTCTCAGAGTACCAATTAAAAACTGTTGTGCCTGTCAATACTGGCTGGTAGAAAATTGGGCTGGGTATGCTCTGGGATTGCCTTTGGTCACAGACACAGCCCAGAGCAGCCAAGCTGAGTTCTGGGCTCTGGTTTCCCCTGTGATCATAGGCATTTGAGCTGGGAGAATTTGATTGGGGCCCACCCTCAGGCTTATTTTTTCCCCCAAATGATTCAGGCAACTTAAAGCTGACCTGTTGTTAATGGGAAAGAGGTGAGCTGTGCTTGGTGATGCTGTAACAAAACAAAGTGGTGGCCAGGTTATGCACAATGAGCTGCTCCCCCAGCCCTGGATGGGGGCTCAGTCCTGCTGCCTGCCACTGCAGAGTGTCCCAGAATTTGAAGTACTTGCTCACATCTTGCATTGCAAATAGTGTGGGGTTTTTTGTTTGTTGTTTTTTTTTTTGGGGGTGGGGGGGTGGGGATGGGGATTGTTGTGGGTTTCAATAAACAGCTCAACTTCTTTACTTCAGTTTTTTCAATTTAGTACTGACAGTTTTGACAGTTTTTCAAAGCCAAAGAGGAACCTTCTCTCCCCTTCCTTCCTTGCCTCAAAATAGTAACATCCAAATTTTTCCCCTCTTTGCAGAAAAATTATAAGCCATTATTGCTTCCTTTCAGGTGGATTCATTTTAATTACTCTCATACATAGTAAACTTCTGCAGATGACTGCCCAAATCTAGGACAGAAAATTTACATGTTGATCCAGAGCAGCTTGGAAAGGCAGCACCTAGGTATTCCTCCCCATCCACACCATTCTCTTCCTCCCTACAATCAGGGCTGTGACCATATCTCACACCACTTGAAGGTGAGAATCTTTAAATTTGTAATCCCCAGACTGGCTGGGAGAACTAAGTGGGAAAGCAGCTTTCTGCTTGCATTTCCTGAAAATTAGTGCTGTACCTTGTTTGTATCCAGCACTACAGAACTGCTGTTCAAATGCCAGAAATTCTGTGCAGGTTCCTACATTGTAAGGTACCTCACTGGTAAGAAAAATCCTTCCTCAATGTTTAATTAAATGGGTAGAAAGCAGGATGGAAGAAGTAAATGGAATCTTCCTTTGAACTCTTAAAAGTGTGACGTACTGGATAAGCTCACTTTAACATTTTTAACTGCCCTGGCTTCTGCTCAGGACAGCAGAATATAAGGTGCTACCTGAGCAACCTCAGAGAAGTTGACCCTGCCTGTCTGAAATCCATTTACATCTGTATTTCATGCTTCAGTCTCATTTTGCCACGTTGCTTGGTTGCAGTTGAAGCAGTGAGGGAATGTGTTTCTCACTGCAGCTGGATGGCAGTAACACACCTCCTGCACTCCTCTTTCAGATGGCTCCAGCACATGTGGTTGATTAAGTGTCAGCTGACACTCAAATGAGAGAGACAGAACTTAGCTGCACAGAGATCACACCCCACTTATCCCCCTCTCTGAGTGGATTTGCAAAACACCTGCAGCAAAGGCTTCACAGAGGGGCTGTCTGTGCACCTCTCATTAGGCCTATAGTGCAGAAAGCCCAGCAGCCTACCCAGGCAGCTTGGCAATTCCCAGCACATCCTTGTGTTGAAAGACTCAGGATGAAGAGGGCATTAGCTGGCTGGGTGAGTTCTTCCACCAGGTCAATGAGCTCATCCAGCTTGTGCAGAATGCTCCTGCTGACATGAAGGATGGGGTAGGTGAAGGAATGACACCCTTTCTAGAACACTGGCTGAAGTCCATTGTGGAGTTTCAGGCCATGTCTGCACATGCCTTTGGGGAACACTCAATGTGTCCAGTCTGAAAACTGAGGCACCAGGAACACGTTGGTGACCAGCTGGTAAAGGGATGCCATTATCACCTGAAATGCAGTTAAGTATTACAAATGCCAGAGAGATGCTCAAGTTCTTTTGAGGATTAGAGTCTTTGTGCATAATGTAATTATCTGAATGTCTGAAGTACAGCTTCTTTTCTCCTCTTTTAATAAAAGTGGGAATTTAAATGCAAAACTTCTGTTAAGGCACATTACGCTTTAAGATTTGAATACAACAATCAGTGCATTCAGGCTCTGCTTTCCACAGCTTTTCTCACTTAGCCAGATGACATATGCATGCTGTGTTTTAGAACTGAGCTCTGCCCTCATTTACACCAGGAACCCTCATTAAATTCAGCTGAAATCATTGAATTTAACAGGATTGCCTGGTGTAATTAATGTTTTGAGGACAAAGTTTGTCCTTAGCTTTAATGTTTTAACATCATATAGAGCATTCAGATGTGTAACAGGCAGAATTTAGGAAGTCGAACGCTTAACTTGTATGTATGTTACATCCAAACCATAAAGTGACATTGAGTCTTGCCTGCATTTCATAAACAGTTAACAATTTGCATACATCCAGCAGTGATAGTATGCCTTTGCATTTAAATTTTAATTATTCTGCAAGTCTACCAGGATGTCACTTGTTTAATGGCTCACTGAGCTTAGAGGTCATCCAGTCCAAGTCTCCTCTAATGGCATTTTTATCTGAGTAAAAGCTTCTACTAAGAACACAGCAAACATGCTGAAGTGAGACCTATGCAGTAATACACATGAATTAGAATGTAGAGAAATTTGGAGACCAGGGGATTTTGTTTTCAGAATGTTTCTTTTATAATGGTTATTTGACTCCGACTAGGATAATAAATTTTTATTCTCTGCCAATCAGAATACAGACTGTCATTTACATGCGCAGTATCATCAGGCACTGGAGAACCAAAAAGGCAGCTTTTAACTTCAGTTATAAAGAGGCAAGTGGCTTCAGCATGCTGGATGATGATGGATTATGCTACTTTCCCTTAGCATTGGAACAGACAAATGACACTTCCTGAAAGTGTAGGCAACAGTACAACAATACAACATGACACTTCAGCTAAATCTGTCCGTATCTCTTTTGTATTATTTTACATATTACTATAAAAAACATTAATCGGAATTACAGATAGCTTGGATTGGAAAGGGCCTTTGAAGCCCATCTAGTTCAACCTTCTCCAAGGGCACAGACACCTTCCACTAGAACAGGTTGCTTAAAACCCATGCAGTCTCTGTCTTGAATACATCCAAGGATGGAGAGTCTCTCTGGGCAAACTATTCCAGTGCTACACCAAGAAGAATACAACAGTAATTTCACGACTATAAGGCGCAGCCTTTTGACTAAAATTTTGGTCTGAACCCAGAAGTGCGCCTTATAGTCTGGTGCGCCTTATATATGGACAACGTTGGGAAATTTGCCAACCCGGAAGTGCGAGCAGCGGGCTGAGCTGGGACCTGTGGGAGCTGCGGCTGCGCGGTGGGAGCTGGGAGCCGTGCCAGCCGGCGCGGGGGTGGGCGGGAGTGCCGGGCCCGCAGCATGGGGAGGGTGCCTGGGACTGCATTTAAAGGCTACACTAATCTGTGAAAAATGTTTGCAAATTGAGCACCTGCCAGTAATTCGTTACTTTGTTGTGCATGGCACAGCTCCTCGCTGCAAAAAAAAAGTGTGCCTTATAGTCTGGTGCGCCTTATATAATGTACAAAGTTGCAAAATTTGCTGACTCCTGGAGGTGTGCCTTATAGTCGCGAAATTACTGTATATTCCTTATGTCCAAGCTAAACCTATCTCCTTTTAGTTTAAAACTGTTGCCCCTTGTCCTATCACTACATGTTCTGGTAAACTGTTCAGTGCTCTCAGCATCTTTGAGAACAGTGGTGTCACATATCAACTGTTTTTTTACCTCCAAAGAAACCCCATGCCCAAGAAAAGGGACATGTGCTGGAGAAAATATACTACTAATTTAAAATAAAGACTACAGGGTGTAACATACCTGATCAGATTAACAGCTGTAACAAAATGAAAACGATAGTGATTTCAAGTCAGTTATCAATGTAAACTGAGAACCTGTACAATTATTGTTAAACCTTGTCTAAAATCCTATCAGCAATTAAAACAAATGTAAAGAATAATGCCAATATAACTACTTTTAATTTACTATTTTAATACTCACTAAAGTTATGCAAATGGTGTTTAAGCCTAGCTGAAGCAGGTGGTGCTGAATATTTCATTTTTGAGTTTAGTAGTGGTACCTTAGGACAAGTCTACCCAGGTGCTGCACAAGTTTTAATTCAGATCCAGCTGTTAAATCTAGAGGCCAAGTCAGAAACAGAAATACCAACTGCTTTCATTTTTTATCAGTTGATTGGTACACAACTAGCTGTTGTTTCAGTGTACAAGTATGGCCTGTCAAACAGAAATATACTGTAAAAATGGAGAAAATTCTGTTTCTGTATAAGCTGTAGGTTTATGTCTTTTCAGGTGACCAGTGACTTTGCAACATCCTTATGTCTCTGCACGTCTAGACTGCAGAAGCTTTCAAACAACCTGATTTTTGAGGACAACTGTTTGGCCCCTGTACAGTACTTCCAGATGGGCAAGCATAAAAATGAATTATTGGTTACTTAAAAATACAAGTTGGGGTATTTAAAGGGAGTGAGAATTAATTGATGGATATGGTATTAAAAAATGTAACACATTTACAGAATTGTCCTATGGCAGTGATTTATGGCAAGAAACTAGTCCAATTGCTAAGCATTAAATCTGAAACAATAAAACATCCCTATGAACAGATGCATATATTGTGTTCATGTATGAGTGGGAGTACCTGCACTGAATCTTTAAGATATTGATGAAGGGAGAAATGTGGGCAGAGATGTGAAATACACTGGTATTGCACAATGGTACTGTGATTCAAAAAATCTCTGTTCTGAGGGATGCCAAAATCAGTGTATGCTGATACTGCTGCATCACTGATAACTGCCTTGTGTCCTGAGCCCTATTTGCTTCCACTCTGTGCGGCCCAACCCTTCTGTACCTCTGCCTCAGGCTCTGCATCATTTTCCCTGGGAAATACTTTGTGTTCAGTGTTTTTGCTTTATGGTGGGAGAGGAACTGAGCTGAAATCCACTGTGTTTCCACTTCAACTGGCACTGCTCCTTTCTCTACCCACATGAATGCCAGAGTGGAGCAGCTTTGCAGAATCCATGTGTTTTAATCTGAACACAAACAGTAACACGAAACCAAGGAAGTACAGGGAAATAATTTAGTCCCTTATACCATGGGAAACTAATACTGTGCAGGACTCTATGACTCCCTCACATGCTCTTGGACATGTTCCTGTGCTACTGTGACTTGGACCAGATGGCCTCCAGCAGTTCCTCCCAACCTCAGCCATGCTGTGACTGAATGGTGGTTATCAAGCAGCCTCCTGTGACAGCCACAGACACACAAAGGTGTAATATTCAGGAGTCTGATGGGGACAAAATGAAGCACACACTGTAGAAGCAAATGACGAGAGGTGCATTCAGAATTGCTGTAATACATGTACTGATATTGTGTCAATAACTCCTAGCTGATGAAATAAGCTTATGTGGCTTGCTCATTGACTACTGAAAAATCAAGACAACATAAGGTTAAATTCAATTTTTCTTATAAAAGAATCTGAGTAGTTGATTGTATATATATATATATAATATATATTACAGTGCACTGTAATGAGAAGTAACTGGACAGTAACAGACCTGTAGGGATGAAGATGGCTCTAATTCAGCACAAATTCTTTGCAATGACAGGCCTGTTAGAGATGACAGGTTCTGTAGTAATGCCACTGAATATTCATAATTGAATAGATTTTATTTCACATTTACATATTGGCGAGAGTATATACAATTTAAAAAATCAGCCTTGCTGGGAAAAAATTAGTTGGAAATTATCTATCCCAGCTTGAGACACTGAGTATTAAAGCTATCACCCTCTTTGACAGCTACAGCCTCTAGAAGTGCCTGCTTCTTCTGCATACTGCGAGATGACTCCAGTTCATACATAGTAGTCAGGTTGAAGAGGACACTCTCGTGTAGGTAGTGCTGAGGGTCCTGCTGAACCATTCCTTCCAACTGCCGGAGGGAATCCTTCAGTTTCCCCAGGTAAAGAAGACAAACAGCAGCATTGTTGTTAGCCTAGTGAAAAACATATTGTAAATAAATAGTGTGTTTATAAATATATATATATCTATGTATGTATTTACAAGTGATGAGAGAGAAGGAAAAGAAGGCTAGCATCTGCAGTTACAACATATTTACTGTATGCTAAGAATTATTATTCTGCATGTGTGTGCAAAACTAAAATATATTATCAATTATACAATGCTATCCTTTTCTTATAATTCTCAAGATTTACCCTCTGCCAGAATAACCTGCTGACTTCTAAGAGCTGAAACTCTAAAAGATAGAGTCTAAAATGAAATATAAATAGTACAGGACATTAGTCAGTTAATTCTGAAAGCCAAGTGAAACAAATTTCAGAAAGCTCATGAATCTCTACATACAGTCATTTTCATAATTTTTAAAAAAAATTACTTCACAATATTTTCAGAAGTGTTTTTCTCTCTCTCTGGCTTACATATCGACATAAGCAACAGGAAAATTCTTTCTTATCACAAAGGCATTTACAGCTGACTTCATGTAAATCTAGGAGATAGGGCAGTCTAAACACATAATAAATGATCAAGTCAGGTTCCATTTTCCTTACTACACAACACAGGTTTTATAAGTTACTGAAAGATACTGTACAGAAACAGTACAAAGTGATATAACGTTTAGCACCAGAAACTTTCATATTTTATGAAAGCTGCAGATAAAGGAAGAACATGGCCTTTTAGAAAAAAATATTTTTCTGTCCATTCAGGAGACCATACTAATCTTGTGTGATGTATAATACACATGATTTTACAGCCTGCAAAATAATGCAATTCATGTGTTCCTTAAACTCAGTCCACTCAGTCTGTAAATGGCCTTGGAGCAGGTAAGCTGTCTGACTTCTCAGGAACACTCTTACATGACCATGCACTGAAAACTGCCAGGTGTAAGAAACCCAAAGGTAAATAAACAGCTCTTTGATCTCAGCTTGTGACAGGAACCCAATGCTCTGATATGCAACGTGTTAAAAATTTCATGTTTAGAATTACAATATCCTTTCAATGTTGTGTGCAATCAAGTTAATTTTATACATGTTGGCAGCTGCCGTTTCTTTTTCTGACATGCAAGTCTATGCTAAAAACAGTGAGTGCAAAAAAAAGTGCTTTTGCAAAGATCCCATAAGAGTGTCTTGGAATTTCTACATGCATGCCTAAATATTCATGCCCTTCATACAGACTGGTTCTTCATTTCCCATCCCATTTCCCTTATGTATACTGAAAACGTTTTGGCACACATGCCACATGCCATTTTTCTGTAAAGCTCTGAGCATACTCTGGGTACTAATTAAATCCATGCATGAACTATTATGGGAATAATTTAGGTGTTCATTATATATGTAGCAATTTGAAGATTTACCACAGCATTTGATGAGTCGATCCTTAAAATTTCTGTGAAAAATCGATGAGCTTCTGCGAAATTATTCTGACCAAGGTGGAGAAATGCTCTAGAAAGTAAGTGACATACAAATAAGTTCTCCTCAAAAACCCAAGGTAATAATACATTTAAAAAAGAATGGACACCATTTTTATTTTCCCTGTTACAGATGTGAGTTTCTGACATTTGTTCTTTGCAGTGTGAAGGAGACGCTGATTTACAGACAAATGGAATGACAACTTGGATCACTCAGCTATTGTACTTTCTGCCTACAAAAGCAACAGTCTTCACTGTGTTTTTATTAATTTAAATGCAGATACTCTCTTCCCAGAATTATTTCTCTTCATGAAATCAGCCATATAATTTTCAGAGCACTTTTGAATAGTATCTTTGAAATATATTAAGCCAATGTGCTAAGCACTGCAAAGTGAGTCCCCCATCACACAGCTCGATTTACTACTGTGTGTTCAAGCATCCTTTGAAGCTACCGGGTGGTACTTTCCTGGCAGATCTGATTGTAGGATAACTGCCCAAAATAACTTCTCCTCTCCTGAGAGTTATTTATGCAAATGTATATTGAAAAAACACAGTGAAAATATGCAGTGCCTGAAAGAATGAGAAAAAGCTTTGTAAAAGCAACTGAAAGATCGCAGTTTCAATGCAGGATAATACAACTGTACCAAGTTATAGAGATCTCCTGAGTCTGCATGCCACTCAGTCTCACTTATGACAAATGAAGTCCCATAAAAGAGAGAAAGAGAACAGGATTGTCTCAAGGGTAGTTTAGCAATCACCTTGCATACTTTTAGAACTACATTTTAAGAAGTTTATTTAGCTATTAAATTATCTACCTGTTCATTAAAACCATAATTTGGCTCTGTAGTCCATCCAATTTGTGAGCTGCTTTCTCAACATCTTGAAAGTATTTTTCTGCAGTTTTTATGTCTCCAATCTAGACAGAAAAATCATAAGTAAGTCATTACAATAAGAAGAGTCACATCCTGATTATATCTTATAAGGACACAAAAGCATATATAATGCATCAAAGTCAATTATCAATCTCTTTACACCAAGGTGACTGGGTAACACCTGTTATCAAACAATGTATTTGAAGAGCCGCATTAAGGTAATAAAAAACACCTCAAAAGCATGTTCAGTTTGCCCAAGGCAGTTTCTCAGCTGGGGGCTGTGGAGCTTTCATGGACTGGGAGGCCCCATATCCTCGTTTAGCTCCTTTGTTGTAACTAACTCCAAACTAGTTCCAAAAAGTAGCTGAAAATGAGAAAAGGTCAGAGTTACTTCCAATGAGATGGGGCATTAGTCCACAGGAAGGGAAGACAGACACCAGGTAGCACAAGACCCACACCTGGTCAACCCACAGCCTCTGGGTCATAGCCAGGGGCCACCAGGCAACTTCAGTGCATCACACATGTCAGAAAACAACTCCAGTACAATGGGCCACTGGGGATATTGGGAAGATTAAAAAACCACCAAAGAGTGAGTTGAGCAGGATGAAGGAATAACAGATTTGAAAACTGCCATAAAGAAGTACAGATTTGATGAGAGGTGGAATGGGGAAGGGGATTTCTAAAAAGGAAGGAGTATTTCACATAAAGGTGTATCACATACATTGCTCTTTGACATAAAAAAATACTTGAAGAACACCACTTATTTGGAAAATAAATTAGCAGCATATTTTTCAGGCTGGAGAGATGGAAGAAGATGAAAACTTACTACTGGGCAAGATAAATCTATCAGAATATAGCAAAAGGAGTAAAATTAAACTAGTTCAGAAGCATACAGCCATGGAAACCAGGCAGTCCTCAGGTGGGGAAATTCAAGGGGGCCCTCAAGAGACCACCCATTTGTTTAGGAACACCATGAAAAATGTTTGTGACAAATGTGTTGAGTTCTCCTTAATGCTCTCAGATGGTGGATAATACACATCTGAGTCTTACTAGGAAACTTAATCCAGAATTCTTAAATTGCCCTAGCATTAGAAAATACCTTCTATCTTATTGCACTTTTAACCTCAGCTTTTTGTCCTGGCCATATTGGTGGGGGAGAATGTACAACTGCTCTTTTTTTACAGTCTTTTGCATACTTGAAACATTTTTATTCTAGAATGAGAATCAATTTTCAGGCAAAGCAGTGTTTACAGTGTTCAGATAATGCTGAAACATTATGTTTCATACGTGAATATGCATTTTGCTTTTATGGCAAGTATATCGAAGTGCAATTTGTTTACCCTTATGTAGTTTTCTACTCTCAGCCTACTTCCTTTCTACAGGAAATCAGCTTGTTGTTGCTTCTCATTTTGTATTTGTATATTACTCCCAGTCTATGGTAGCATTTTGCCTTTGCTGTTTGAATCAAAGCCAATTTAACATTTCAGCTTCTCAACTTGTCAAGATTATTCTGCATTCTGATCCTGCCCTTCATAGTGTCTGTACCACTCCCAGCTTGGCATCATCTGTACATTTTACAAGCATGCTTCACATTTCTTCATACAAATACTACCTAAACAAAAGATACAAACATGACAAACCCTAAAGAGATCCTTGTGGAAAAGATCATCTAGCAATGACTTCTAGTCATCAGCAAATGACTTTCCAACTGCGCTTTTCAGAGACAGCAAACATCCATCCATCTGAAGGCTTCATCTAAATTTCTTCCCAATTTGCTTATGGGAATATCACAGTGGCAGTACCCAAAGCCCTACTACACCACTAATATAACACATACTGCTTCACCTCTAACCATGAGATGTATCCCTTGTCAACATAAGGAAATTATTCTTTTTGTAAATTTAGGAGATGATCCAATTGAAGACTGCAGTCAAAGATGCTACTGTTCATCTACCAAGCATTTCTGAAATACCTGTTAATAGTCTTTCTCTAATGACACAGATGCATTTCTCTCAGATGTAACTGGACTCAAAATGAGTATTATTCATTCTAAAATACCATACATTCAGTTATAATGATAAAGGATACAACTTCTCTCCATAAATCCCACTAAAGATGTAAACCACCAAGAAAATAATTACATTTAACTAGAGGATAATGCTAGAAAAGTGTAAATAAGTATGTCCTTGAGTATTTTTAGCCTGGGAATCCCTTAACCATGAGAACAATCCATTTCCAAACCAGTTTGTTCTCCTGGGAGCTTGATGAGTGCAAATCTAGTATGCTTTGATACTAATCACACAATATTTGTATCCATGAATAGTTCTGATTTCTTAGCAGAATTTTGTATCTTCTCAGCAAACATCCCACACTCTTAAATCTCATTTTCCCACAGAGGGGAAACAGTTTAGTTTTTAAAATTTTTTGGTGGGAAATATAATTTAAAAGAAATAACTAGTTTTAATAAGTAATTTAACCAATTTAAGTGATCTTTATCACTTATTCACTTATCACTTTATCACTTATTTAACTTAGTTCAGAAAGTATGACTTCAGAATCTAATAATAATTAGCACATCAAATGAAAATGGAGATTCTACTATTAACCTCAAATAATCATATTCTCTAACAAGGAGCCTCCAATATACTGTGCTTAACTTCGTTGTTCATCTGGAAACTAAGATTATTTTTCTTCTAGGAATTTTTTATTGCTTTTGACTCAGTTTTGCAGCAATTTATTGCAGAAGGTAAAGTCACACAGCTTTTAAAATTTTTTCATAATGTACTTATTCAAATGGAAATTTTGGATAGGTCAGCTAGTGAGAGCTACACAATGTAATCCTAGAGACTAAAATGTATTCACTGTTTCTCTACTTCATGTGAATTTCTGTTTTACAGGTCAGGTGACTGCTGAAAGAATTATACTCCTTATGAAAATTTCTTTGTGACAGCCTCTGTCTTTTCATCCATTCTGAACTTCTATAATTCTCATTTGCCAATTTTTAAGGCAACAGCCAAAGGCTGTACATCAGATCTAGACCTCCTTATGTTCTACTTACATGTGAAGACAAGGAGGACATGATACCTTAGACTAGTTAGCTTAATTTAATTAAAAAAAAATAAAGCAAAGCAAAATAAATAAATAAAGCAAAGTTTTACATGTTGAAAAAGGTTGTAACTTTTTTCTGTTAAACTCCCGAATTACACTTTATTCTACTTTATTGCTTTGCTTTGTATGTGGGATGTCTACTGTAAAACAGTGACTGTGATTCATAAACAACTGGAATATGGCTGCCTTACACCTCTCTTGGTAAATGTCCAAAGTTAGCAGCACAGTCTGACTTATTTGAGAATTACTACTTGTTTTTGAGAAGTTGTGACACCTGAATACGAGAAAATTGCTGTTCTATATTGCCTGAAAGACATTTTCTTTTTTTTCCAGAGAGTGCCTTGTCAGAGTGCACACTTACCACAGAGTGATCTTATCAAATGATGATGCCCAGGACTGCAACACATTTATTTTTCTTTAATTCAAATGTCTTGGTTTTGATTACCTGGACACTGCCTATTTCTCTTAATATATCAAAATCTTGCATCTGTTGCACCAGTATCCCCCAGACAGAGCTGAAAATTTTGTCACAGAAAAAGACACCAAGCCAAGCAATAAAACCTTATCTCCTTAAGGTGCTAGAAGAAAGGAAAACATTTGCATTTAGAAATTATTCTTTTTAACTTCTATCCAGGTCACATGAAAATATCAAGAACTCCTCATAACCCCTTTTGCTATGTCCACATCTGACAGTAAAAGCCCTCTGAACTGAAGACCTGTTGTCACAGCCAGCATTGTGGAGGTCAGTGATTTCAAATGATTCTGTAAGTTACAAGATGCTTTCCTCATGGGAGTGAAAATTTCTTCATAGCAAATGGAATGACAAACAGACCTTGGGTGTGACATCATGGCAGACACTCTTGTCAGAAAGGCAGTGCCAGTAACATACCCAGTCATTTTCCCAGTAAGACCAGAACTATTAATAACTTGTACTGCCTCCAGTATTTTGCATATTTACAGTACCATTCTTTAATAAGCATAATTATTATGTTCCCTATTTAGGTAATAATTAATGCACGCAGCCAATATCATGAAATTGCTCCACAGTGATGGAGATCCACTTTAAACTAGAGACTTTTAAAGACAGACCTGTCTAACACATTGTGAAACCATGCTCCTGCTGAGAACTGAAATCCCATAATTGAATTTGAATGACATTCTATGATTTTCAGCAAGCAACGTTAATAATTATGTATTAAGAGTAAATGACTCAATTTCAATATAATTTTATGACAGGAATGTCACAAATAAGACCATTTGTAAACACTTGACAATCCAAAATTAGATTTATTATTAACAACAGAAGTAGATAAAAGAGGAAAAGTTTGAATTGTTAGTATGAGAAATATGAAAGAACTGCAAAGAACTTGTGAAATACTAAAAATTGTAAAAATCAGATGGCTAATTAGTATCATATTATGAAAAATAAAAAGACACCTATTTTTATTTATCATTAAATACAGTTACAGGCACATTAATGATACTGTTTTTTTCTTTTAAGATACCTTCCCCTGTCTTCTAAGGGATATGATCTGGACAAAAGCAGGACACTCTTGAATTTTTTCTAAACGAAGATGGCAGTTACACGGTGTGACTGAGAGTTGCATGCAGTTTGAAGCAGTGAGACATGAGATTTTTAGTGATATTGTGTCTCACTAATGTCAATGGGAGCTTTACCCTTAGTTTTAGAGAAAGCAGAACGTCACTTTTCAAATAAAATACTAGCAATAACTTTCTACAGCACGTTCTTTGTTTGTTAATGCACTTTTAATACCACAGGTGCTTCATATTTCCTAATTGTACCTAAAATGACATGATAGAAGGGTTTTTGTTTTGAGCACTACTTCTACAATTTGACATGTGCCCTACAAAACCAGCTGTTGTTTTAAATGCAGTGATTATTCTCTACATAGCTATCAAGAGCAGTCCCACCTAGCAAACTTAGAATAAAATGCATACCTGAAGGAAAATCCTTCCAATTCCACTCAGCAACTGAGGCTCTTGCTGTGGGTAATATTTGATGACAGAGTGGTAAGCATCTACAGCCAGTACGTAGTCCTAAGGGTGAAAAGCATACAATCACAATCAGGTATTTAAGCTCAGAATACTTCAGCCTTTGTGTCACCTTCTTTGTAAAGACACAGTCCAACAGAATTAAAGTATTTGCACCTTGTCAGTGGGACAGAATTTCTATCAATCACTGTAGGAAAGTCCACTGGCCCAGGGCTGAGCCAGCCTCAGTTGCTGCAGCTTGGAGAAATGTGAGCAGAGGCAGAGAGCACCTGCCTTAGCTTACAAGGGCCAGGCCAAGCAAAGGCTGAGGATTCTCTGCGCTGTAACACTTTGGTGCTTCCCTTCCCAACAATCCTGCCCTTCAACTCAATACAAGAATTGTGGTGGGCATTAGAAAGCAAAGGACAACAGAGAACAATATTACAAACCTACACAGGTATCGTGGAATACTCTCTGCCCTACCATTATTCTTAGTCAAACTATAGTACTCATTTAACTTGTCCCTAATGTGATCATAGCTACTAGTAAAGGTTTTTTTCTTCATCTCCCACTTGGTTTAAGAAAGCAATGTTCCCCAGGTGTAATGAATTTCTTTTCCTGAGGATATACTTAAAAGGAGTAAACCTTGTACCCAGTTCTGAAGTCCTCAGCACAGGAAACACATGAATGGAGCAGGTCCAGAGGAGGGAAACAAAAATGGTTAGAGGGCTGGAACATTTCTCAAGAACGAAGGCTGAGAGAGTTGGGGTTGTTCAGCCTGGAGAAGAAAAAGCTCTGGGGAAACCTCACTGTAGCCTTTCAGAACCTGAAATGGACTTATATATCAGGGCCTGTTGTGATAAGACAAGGAGTAATGATTTTAAACTAAAAGAGGATTGATTTAGACTAGATCTAAGGAATGAATTTTTTACAATGAGGGCATGAAACACTAGAATTGGTTACCCACAGATATGGAGGATGCTCCATCCCCGGAAACATTCCAGATTGGTTGGTATTCTCAGTAACCCAATCCAGTTCAAGAGGTCCCAGAGCATGGCAGGTGTAGGTTAGACTAAATGACCTTTAAAGGTCTGTTCTGACCCAAACTATTCTCTTTGAAACATACTACTTCATACAAACAAAAAGTCAAGATAAGCCTTTGGAGTCTGATCTGTATATGAGAAAAATTACATGTCATGTAATAGTAGGAGATGAGTTAGCCCAGGAAAACCCTCTGCAGGACCTTTCTATTGCAAACAACTTGTATGCTGTGGGTATAATGATTAATTTGGAACAATTAATTATTAACATTTAGAGTTTATTACAATTCTAATGCGCCATGACAAGTTCACACTTATTATAGATAATAAAAAGAGTTCAGAGGAAAACCAGCATGCCACATTCACAAGTATATTTATTTAAATGCTGCTGTATTTATCATTCACAACTCAAATGTGATGAAATTAAAGCAATCATAATTATTCACAAATTTATGACTTAGGAAAACTTTAATTTTCATTGTTACAGTTCTCAGTAAAGGACTTAACTGATCATGGAGTACAACTGTGTTAGGCAGGCATAAAAAAATAGGAATAGGGACCCTTTGATCTAGCTTTTTAGAGGAATCCCAGCCATGATTGTAGTACCTATTAATTCTTCCAAGAGTAAAATCTACTAAATCTGAAGGACTGTCTACAACTGTGATTTTTATCCCTGCAAGCATCAAATGTGTCACTAGAAAAATAATTTTCTTGTATCAAATTCTGTGGTCTGAGGCTGCCCCTTACCCAGTGCCCACTTTTGTGTACACTCCAAGGCTCTGGCTACACAACAAAGATGCACAGAACAACCATGAGGGATTTGGGCTCTGCAATCACATCCCCAAACTGATGCAGAAACAATTCCCAGGACACCATGAAGCAAGTTGATAGAAAAGTGCTTCTGCCAGCTCAGCTTACAGCTTAGCATGAACTGACTGCAGAAAAACCTCAACCACAAGAAGCTGCACGAGTGAGCTGTGTTTGCACCATCCCAGCAGCACAGGCTCCCTGGTGTACATAGCAGCCAGCCCTGGTAGGAACAAGCAGCCAAGTCTTAGAGGCCCATGTTGCAGGGGCTTCATGGATTTGGCTAGTCAGGGAAAGAAATTCTCCTTTTTTTCTGCACTCCTTATCTCCAACACCATATGCATTACAGCTACAAGTACCTAAACACTGACAGCTCCTGAAATGTGAGACTAGAGGTGAACATTAAGAGTCTGTGCATTCTGTTGGTAGTCACTGCACTCCTCCACAAATGGCACAGCACATCACGTCTGTGCTTACCACCCTTTGCCTTGCAGTATTTGTCACAGGAACAGGACCCATTTCTTCCAGAAGATGACAAGGGACTAAATTATGTATGTCCAAAGACAGAAGCAAGGATGGTCCCAGGATGAAATTGTGAAACATCTTCATTCTAAATACAGTCTCATTCTGTGGTCACCCACGGATCCCACAGTGAGCTTAATATGCATTTATTATTCTCCCCACACTATGATGAAAGCATTAGAGGAGATTTCTTGAATATATTACATGTGATACAGAAAGATACTATTCTGTGGTGAGTTATAGAGGCATCTCATCTGACAGCTCCTTCAGATGGAACATATTGTAAAATAGATGATATTTGGTCTCACTAAATCTATTGTCATTCACAGTTTTGCTAATGTGGGAACATACAACGAAGATTGTCGGATGGAATGATAAATACACACCGCCTCTGAGGAGTGAAGTCTTGATTGATACACGGTGTGGTTGTGAGGAGTAAAACATATTAAGTACTGCCAGTAAAACCCCAATGACTACAGCTTGTGATCTTAAGACTTAGAGATGGGGCTGACATATTGTCATGATCTTTAATTTAAAAAGATTAAGAGCCTTCCAGTATTCCACACCTTAGTAAAAAAATCCCCACAGAAGTTCTGAAGTTACACTATTTAGGATATGAGTAAGAATTAGCCTACTGTTTTCTAACTCAATACCTCTTTTATTACGAAAATTTGTGGCTAACATTACATATACTAATCCAAAATAGTTCTAGTAACCTACTGGACCTACTTGCTGGAGTATGTTTTTCCTTCAATGTACCACAGTATAACTGCACTTCCCTTCATGGTCACTGCATTACATATTTTCAGATTTCCCTCATCACCACCTTAAGTACTTAATTAGAAATAAGTGTAAAGGACTATGATGTGTAGAATGCTGAAAGTTCAAGAAACCTTGGACTAAAAATCTTAGTTACAAGGAGTGGAGAGTTCATAAATACTTCATTTTGGGGAGAGAGGACAGGGATAACTTATCCTTCCTCTCTTATCAGGTGCAATTGTGGAAGGGTTATGAAAGCAGAGATTCACAGTGCTATGAATCCAGAGAGTTGTACTGCAGCACTCAGGCAAAAGACATGATGATTCATGCAGTCTTTCTCCTTTAAATGATAGAGGAACCAAACTCCTCAGGCATCAGTCCCTTGTGTCACTAGCACAAGCTGTTACCTCCTCCTTGGTACCATTTTAATTGTATTATATACCCAGATGAAAATCAATTCTAATGCTTTTGTTTTATGAAGGGTAAGTTTCACAAAAGCTAACAACACTGAAGAAAACTAAAAAGCACAAAATGTGCCTTTAATTAGAGTGCATTTGTAATATATATGGAAAATACTTAAGTGTTTATTCCTTAGAGAGATAAAAGTCTGGTAAAATAATGTCAAAAGTGATTTTAGCTCTGATGAAAAGAACTTCAAAAGTTTTTAAGACACTTCCATGGTGACTGAGTAAAGTGACAGGCATTTTGCAGATAGACTTTTGAAATGAAACAATGCACATCATCAGGTGTATGTTAAATTAATATTTCCCTCATGCTGCTATAGTTACAATATGCTTTCACAGTGACATAAGCCCACAGTTCTTTCCTTAAGTTGCCCCTTATTCACAGGAAATAGGAAAGCTGTTTGATATCAAATGATACAACTATGATCCACCATTTGTTTGTCATTTGGTTAAGTCCAACAGTGGCGCACAGAAAGTAAGAAGAACCCATTTAAGAAAGGTTATACGAAGAAAGGGAGATGAACAGGAAAGGAAGACTGCCTTGAAGTGCTACCAAACTGTCCCTGGTCACATGGACTAAGGGGTACAGCAGACAGAGTTCAGTACCAAGGAAAGATATTCCAAGGCTGTAGGAGACATGACTGATTTCCTAGGTCTGGGTGAACCACTTTGCCTTCAGTCACTATCTCCAAAATAATGTACCACTCCATCTCAAAATTTAAGGAGATGTTCAACTATGAAACAAATTAAGCATATTTAAAAAGGCAAAAATCATTGTACTACATGAACAGAAATTTTTGATTCAGGTAAGTAATGCGAAAAGATATGACATGAAATAAACCTAATTAAGAGCTGAAGATAAAGAAAGTAGATTTAAATAGTTACAGGGCCAACATCTAATCAAAGTGGGGTTTTTAAATTTTCAAGTGTCAATCCTGACAAGGTTGTTCCCTGTTAAATACTACTGTTGTTTTTTTGGCTGAAGGAGGAGGTCAGTAAAAGTAAGATAATATGTTTTGGGTTTTTTTTTTTCATACACATTTTTACTTTAATAAATTATTATTATTATCATCAACTACTTGCCCAAAACCTAACAGTACCCGGGGATGAAGCATAGTATTGCAATATTGTAAATGTTCACTAGATGGCAATAGATGGTGCAGACTTGGAGAATGAAATCCTTGGTTTTTCTTACATTACATACACCTGAAACACTAGAATAAAAACAAATGCAGTTTTTAAAGTATATGGTAAAACAGCAAAAAGGGTGGAACCGTGTTAAATTAACATAATTGTTCATGGGAGAACTTACAAAAGAATGTTTAAAACTTATTTGAATAGATTCATGCTGAACACTCTGGAAGGTGGAGAAGATGACTACGCTACTGCTGCATGTGAGAATAGTCTGGGGATATTCCTGAAAACTGAAAGACTCACGAGTACCTTATAGCCAATGCACTGAAATGCAGATTTCAGAGGGAAGTAATTATGCATTGACATGCAATTGTAGGTAATTTGGAAGTTATTGTGAACCATAAATTTCTGTGAGATACGCCCTAAATACAACTGATCTTAAGAAGTATCTGAGATGTAGTATTTCTGAAATATCATTTCCAAAAAGATGATAATTGGTATTTACAAATATATTTCTGTTACTCAAATAAAATAGCACTAACAAGACCAAACCAGAGGAAGGTGAGAACTGAGTGTGAATGTAGGTTTGTGTGTACATGAAAAACATGAGTTAAAAAAGAATTCACAGCAAAAAGTAAAGTGAAGTTCTTGAAAATATATATACCAATACTTTTTATTTATATATTCTACTTTGTTTGGGATAGCAGCTCATGCCTTTCTTCACTTGATTACTGAAAAACAGAATTATTTAAAAAATGAACCTATGTCATATACCTACTTTAAAAGACAAATTGTTTTAATGAGCAATTATTTCTATGCAAGACAGAAATGTTCTTATTACAATATAATCATGAAAACAAATGTTTGCCCTAAATCTCATAACAAGAATATTCCATTTCATGTAAAGTTGTATAGCTGGCTCTTATATTAAAAAAAAATTTAAAAAAGAAAGAAGAAACCATACTTTTTGAGATATTGTTATATTAAGAATGGAGCATTGTTTGGGAAGTAGCTAAGTAAACATCAGAGGATCAGGTCTGGCATGACCTTGGGCAACTGAAGTGCAGGGAGCCAGGAGTGCAAATCTTGGTCTGTGAAGCTTCTACTGCTCACAGCCCTGCTCCAAGGCTGTTGCTGCTAATTGATTTGTAAAGCACAGTTAAGTTCAGGATAACAGCAGTTTGCTGCAAGAATGGCAACACCCGTTTTCCTGACCACAACATGATCAAAACCACAACATGATCGGCAGAAGTTGTTTTATTTCTACTTCTTGAATACAAGGAGAAGCAAAGAGTGTTGCACCAAATGGAGCACAACTGGTTAAAAAACTTAACAAGGAATCAAGGGGGGAAAACCCCAGCAGTGAAAACTAGTCACTTTTGCTTTTATTGCTTTCTCTTCCATCCCTACCCACTAGTGAGGATTTAAACTTGAAAGAAGACATTACAAGTGAGATCAGTTGACAAGGGAGGATGTATTTTAGATGTTTTGGATCTCTATCAGATACAAAAGCTACAGCATTATTAAACCTCACAAACAGAGCAACATTCCTAGTGCACAGTTTGAAAAAGGCAGAGCACATAATTGCTTTTAATTAGAGCATTTAGTTAAGTGTTTGAAAAATTCAATTTAAAAATGCAAATTCTGTATTGTTATTGCATGTTCTCTAGGATGATTTGGGGAGAAATAAGTACAGATATGTTCCCAAAGAATATTACTGCGAATAGCTATCTATTAAATAAGACATTATTAAGCCTAATTAATTCTTCACTAAGCGAAACCTTCATGTACTGTCAGGTAGTCTTCCCTTATCTCTGCACCAGTAATTCACTTGCATTTTCTCTGACATTCTATTCTGCAATATACGGTACCTCTGCAGTTCTGCCACCCACGTACCTTCATCATTAGCAGACAGTTTGCCATGGAGTACATCACCCGGCCCAGACGTGACCTCCAGAGCTGAACAGAGGCTGCAAAATAAGAGCAGCTTGTGAATTTGCACAAATAAATTAGAGGTTCTTTCTTGCCATCAATTATTGGTCCTATAAATTATGATTTTGAAAGGTCCCCCTCGTTAACACCACTGGGTTTCAGCCTAGAATTTTTAATCCTCAGCCCTGCTGCAGCATCAGACAATTCTGCATCTCTCCATGGGAATTGCTCGAGCAGCTCTGGGTACCATACACAAGGCAACAACGCAGAGCAATGGACAGTCATTCTGCTCAGGCCAAATATTAAACACTGAAATAAGCCACACATTTTCCAAGATCAGAGCAAAAGGTGCATAAAAGGATTCAAGTGATAATGAGCAACAGTTTAAAAACATGTAATCTACAGCATTAAATGTGATAAATTATAAAATCAAACATAGCTAGAATGTAATTTCAGAGCCAAAACAGGCAGAGTGAGAAATGTCTGAGTCTGGGTCTGTTTGTGCTTGCCTCTGGCTGAGAGATATGCCGAAAAAAATCTGTCAAGCTTGTCTGCTTTCCCTATTCTCCCGGAGCTGCAGGCATTAAAAACTGCAGCAGATTTCTCCCTCTTGTTTTGCAGACAGACTCCTGATGTTGTAAGAGAACAGTTCATACAGACCCTTATTTTCTCTCGTGTTACAGTAGCAGAGATCAGGCTAGAAATATTTCTCTAATCCTCAAAAATAAACATTAGGACTATTCATTTAGCACATTTGAAAAATATATGTATCTCAGTCAATCAGCTGCCAAGGTCACTGTAATGATTTGAAAGAGAGTGGGGGGAAGGGAGAAGAGGCTATTTCAATAAAATTGTGATAACTGAGACCACTCATTTGTATCATTAATGTAGTCACTGATAAAAGCATGGCAGATTACACAGATAATTCTTTCAGCACACAAAGAAGTCATTACAAATAAGAAGAGCTTGGTGAAATGTCTACTGTCTTTCCTTAAAAGGAAAACTCCTTCCATCCTCTTCACCAATAAAACAAAACAAAAAAATCCTACCCATGAATATTCTCAAATTATCTCTGTCAAAAAGAGGGTTATAATGTAGGCTCCAAGAATGAACCGAGTACTTAATCCACTATACCTTATAATCATTCATTACTTCTAGCTTTTGTTTTAGAAATTCCCCCATGACCACACATCCTAAGTGCGACTAATGGAGACAATACTAAACCACGAACAAATACTTCATTATACATTTCCTTTTTTTCTTTCTTTGTGGGTTATCTGTAAAACCTGAACATAATTAAACAACTGCCCTTCATTATTTCACTTTAGTAAATATCTCCTTTTTTGCACATCCTCATAGTTTGGTAACACATTCAGTTTTTCAGGACTTAGGTGACAACAAACTAGATGCTGATTCCTACACCAGAGACATCCGGGTTTCATGTTAACAATGAGATAGCACCAGCTACAGTTCTCCATAAAGGACTGCAAAGCAGGCAAACTAGATGTCTTCAGCCTGTGCTATAAACTGAACAGGAACCTGGTCTGAAAATTCTATAGCTCTGTGGGATGAGGCTTCTTAGCACTGGCAGAAAGGGATTAAAAACCCCTGAAAAGCAGTGAACAAAAACAAAACCCAACAGCAGATCACTGTGTTTTACTGAGACGCCTAAAACTCTCTGCAGGTCCATGCAGCCATGCTTCCACTTTAAGCATTTGCTTTTCCTTGTTTTCATCAGGGCTCTGTACTCCACGCTGCCATTCATTTCAATAGGCACTGTGAAGTTACAAAATTGGCATCTTACAGACTGCGTTACCAAGCAAGTGGTGCAATGCTACATCTCTCTGCCTGCTGAAAAACTGGCAAATGAGGTGCTCTGTTCCAGGCTAGAGATGCACATGGTAAATTGATCAGTGTTGCACCTTTTTACACCAGCAGCATGGAAATTACATGCTAAGCATAATCCCCATAATGAATTAGGCCTGTCTTCTCAAAAAGTTAATAAGGTTTGCTTCAGCAAGTCTCAGATGAAAAAAAGCAAACCCATTATTAAGCCTCCTGGAGCTCCAAACGCAGAATGAAGCAGAGAGGGAGCAGACCTGGCTGACCTCTACAGACAACAGCAGTCAACAGCCTCTGCAAAGGCCCCGTGGGCTTTCTGGCAGTCTTAAACCTAGAGGCAGCTGCATAGTAGACATGTAAAGATCTCTCCAAATTTTCTGCAGCCATGTCCCATGATAACTACTAGCTGCTGCTTTTCTAACTATGCCTCCTTCTGAGCTCATCTGAGCTCTGAAGCAGAAGCAGAGAGGAAAAGCAAGGAGCCAGTAACTCGTGAGTGAAGCAGACTGCAGGACACAGGATTATGATACAGCTAGGAAAAAGTCTTTGTACCTTAAATGGGGAATCAATACCTTGGTTTGAAAGCTGTAAAAAACAACAGCTGTGGAGATAAGGATGAAAATTCTGGCAGAAAGTGCTAACAAGGAAAAGTAAGTAGGAGAACTGAGGCAAAAAGAATATTAGATACAATATTAGGTAAATGAAAGACATGAAGTGCTGTGTCTAACTTCAGTGTAAGATGACTTTCCTTTTTCCTAAACCTTTTGACAAGAGTAGTAAATGTATTCATTTGACTATATGTGCAAATACCTTTATCATATATGCTGTCACATGTGTTCATGCTTTTAGGGTGCATTCAAAAGGCATATCAAGTCAGGTACAGTGACACACTAAAGCAACTTTTACATCCAGTAAAATTGAAGAGCAGGTAGAAAAATAGTTCAGACAGGTCTGCACTCTTCCATGCAGATACAGTTTTAAGGAATTAATATTAATTTTTTTTTCTGCTATTAACTCTATCCAGCCTCTTCTGTCTCAGAGCCAGACTCTCACTTTCCACGGGCTCTGTGTGAATGGTATACTAGAAAGAACCTGGCAACATTCCTTAGACTAGGTAAATATGAAAGTTTTTTGTTTTCTTGGTGCATGTTTTGAAATTGCTAGGTATCATGAGGGGTCCATACAATACAGAGCAATGCCTAAAATATCTCCTCTTGTCTAATTTTCAAGTGTACTCAAATGACCTCATAAGGATAAATTCTGTTAAAAAAAATAAAAGCTTGTCCTGATCATCCTTTTTTGGGCAGTATTTGCCCTATACTATTGGAGTAACACCACTAAGAAAGAAAGAACAGGAGAAAACATAACTGGATATAAAATCATTAAAATGTTGACGTAGCTCAATATAATCTAAATATTATTCTAATAAGTGCCTTAGATATTTCAGGAGTCTAAGTACTATGCAGCTACAGTGAGACTCATCCATCTGTGCAGCAGCACCCTAAACCAGAGTAGCCATTGTATGGCAGTGGTTCAATCTGAAAAAACTGAGTGGATGGCAGACATGAGGTTTGAGAGGAGTCAGCCAAAGCTTAAGATGAAACTCCCATCTAACTGCAATAGCAATAAACTTATATATTCATCACTAAAGGATAACAGCCATGTTGTTTCTCCTAAGTAAGAAAAAGGATTTATTGCACGAGTTTGATGAAGGGCAAAACTGTGAAATTAATTCCAGCAAAAAGTAGTACAAGGTGTATCATTTCAGGGGCTGAGTAGGTTGTAAGATTACAAAACTACAGTTTTGACCAGTCTGGGGCAGTCCTGTGAAAACTGCTGGCACACTTAAGCAAGCAATAAAAACACACTGTCTGTGAAAAAAATGTTTAAAGAATACCTACCTTGTCTGTTCTCCTGTGTAATGTTAGTCATACTTCCGTCTTCAGCTAAGCCTTGTTCCAAATGTTCTAGGATCTGCAGTAATTTTTTTAAAGTAACCAACATGAGTTTAAACAGCACTCTATATTTAATGCTACATTTATCTACAATGGACAGTCTCTGTGTAAACCAATTCATGCAGGAATGCTTCACCTAGATACATTTCAAAATTACTGGTTATTATCATAGCTAGATCAATTGTATAAAGTAAAAAAGTCATTGTACTGTAGAAGGATGTTAGAGTTCACTTTATGATACTTACAGAACATTAAATGTCAGCACACTCTAGGGTCATACACATTTTGTTTAGCAAAACAGGGAACATGCTCCACCAGGGAATGAACATTAATGACCACAATGAAGTCAAAACCAATTTTTTTTTCAGGGAAGGCCACAGCCTCCCACCTTATTCACCCTAATATAGGCTTTAGATTCATTAGTTTTTGTCTTTAATGAAGTATTCCTCTTAGTTCTTAGTGTAATTTCCTTCTCAAACTTTGGAGTTTGTTGTTTTCTTTAATTTATCATAGTTTTAAAATCATGTAAATTGTTGAGTGAATGAAACATTTGTTGTTTTATGGGAAGAGTGGAAATGTATACTTAATGAAGATTGTGTCTGAAGCACTTTTAACAAGGCTCCATTTGAAACACCAGTCAACTTTCCTTTTCCTAATTCCATTACAATTCTCCAAATTAAATTTCCAGTTCCCACAGATGACCCCATTTTCCCTGTTACAGATGTATAACTTTTGTTGTGGAACAATGTCTATTAGGGCTACTTGCTGTTTAATCAGCCACTGCGGTTACCCAATGAAGGAAATACAAGGCACTGCCTCTTCTAGGGACTGAGTGCACTTCCAAAGAAAGAGATTTCAGTTTCTGGCAGTATAAGAAATAATTGTGTTTTCCTAAATCAACGAAGCTCATTTCAAATCAACACAGGAAGTCCTTAAAAAAGATGGGTAGAATTCATCTGGCCTTGGAAAGTGTGTTGGCGTTTTCTACAGCCAATCAGGATAATCTCTATCTCCAGAAAGTCATCTCGTGCCAACAATTTTAGATAAATTAAGAAGAAATTGCCCTATGAGATACTAAGCCCTTTTCACAGACTAGAGTGAGGTTTTGAAGTTAAGTTCATAAATTCAGCTACAAAGAACTTAAGAGCATGGAGAGACATACAATGAATGTAGGACATTTACCACCTGCCAGCTGGGCCAGGCTAATTTCCTGGTAAGAAGTGTTAGGCCATGACAAATACAAGGTCATACGGTTTACTGCAAACTTTGGTCAGAGAGCTAGACTGAGCTGCCTTACCTCAGACTTCGAGAGGCTATGAGCATACACCAGTAGATACTGCAGCTTAGCTGACAGGTGGCAATTTATGAGCTGGCAGTGCCACACCTGCAAGACTGACACTTGGTCCCACTTTCAAAAGCAGTGATGGTTTTCAAAACCTCCTAGGAATCACTTAGAAACCAAAGTGCCACCTTTCAGTGTTAAATGCCTAATGTATAATAAGACACCTTTGTCAAAAAAGCCTCACATTCTTCTCTTCTACAAATCCAAACCACTTCATAATCTACTTTCTGTGGTCTAAAAACCCTGATCTTTCTCTTCCCCTACAAAATACCTAGTGATTTCCTCTCAGATTCAGTAAGGCACAAAATTTCTACTTTTGAAATGGTACAAACACAAGGGGCCTTAATCAAGGTGACATGCTGTCTTGTTTAAAAAGACAACGGATTTCTCTGAAAAAATTCTCACTAACATAATCAAAAAAGGAAGAATTAGATATTAGCATACAATTAGAGTATTACATTAACCATTCTGTGACATTACTGGGGGATATCCAGCCGTGACCTTAAGCTCAACATCATTAAAACAGAGCTCGGTGATGATTTGAGGCTAATTGTTTTATTCCCTAGGTTTAGCTCTCTTTTGCCCTTAAGTACAAAAACATCACCTGCAGTTGTCCTGCAGTATTTGGGCATTTCTCTGTTTGCAAAGAATTGTTTAATAGTAACATTAATGATTCTGACAGTTCCTTAGTGTAAGTTACTGCATTCAGTCAATATGAAATATTTAGGTGGTAAACTGTTTATTCTAGCAATGTCACATGACACAGCTCTAACCACTCATGTTCTTACTAAAAAGAAAAAATATGACTGAACACTTCTACCATTGAATTCATCAGTTTTACATATGACCTGTGCTTTTTCTTGTTTTGAACACTTATTGTTATGCACACTAATTAGTTTCACCGGTAGTACTACTTCACTGAGTCTTCTGTTTCATTCCCTATCTATTGCCTGTATGCCACAATTACTAATACATCATACCACCATTCAGCCTTTTTTGGTGCCTCTGGAACTGTGGCTTTTTGGCTACTCAGACTGGTACAGGGTCATCATATTTTCGATGATCTTAAAAACCATGGTGGCAAGACAAATACCCTCTAGACTGAAGAAGAAGAAAACTTCTGTCACCTTAGCAACTAGAAGCTTAGAGTAATCAAACCTAAGAGACTGAAAAGTTCACCAGTTTGGCAGTAAAACAGACATGGAAGGCCAGATTTGAAAGAGTGTGTATGAAAAGGCCAAGGAAGAACACATCTTCAGGAGTTGAAGGAGAGTGGTGGAACTACCAAAGCTGTGGCTGATGGGCAAGTGGCACAAAGTATTTTTGACAAGTTTTGCAGAGATAACAGTTGCAGAGGCATTTTTAGGAAGCTGTTAACGCACTTGCTGCTGCTCCATCCACCTGGCAGAAGAGCCCAACACGGCTCTGGCAGTTGAGGGATTAGGGCTTAAAAGTGAAATATATTATACCACGAAATGTGTGAATTTCCAGGAGCTCTCCCTCAAACATCTAGGGAAGCATAGGTATGTACAAACAAGAGGAGTTTAGATCTAGCCTGACAGTTGTCCTTTTCACATTTTGGGCTCCAGCTAAGCATTTTTAGCATGTCTTCAGCATTATTAGCACTAAAGTAATCAAATTTTTAAATGTTTTTAAATAAACTTGAAAAGAACAAATCCTTTTACGATTTAAGTTACTATTGCTACTCTTACTGCCTGGCTGTTCAAAGACCGCTTATTTCAAGGCAGACTTAGAGGTGCAACAACTCATTGAGGCAGTTTATGTTGGGAAGACCAGCAATAACCCAGAGACAGCAGCAATTTCAATGGATTCCTCTCCCAGGCTATAACCCATTTCGTACTACAGATAATTTCTTTCCCATCTGTTGTTCATATAGAACAAGATGTAAAATACCTAACCAGATCTTGATTAGACACTTGCAGGAGCACTCGAAAATGTAAAAACATTATTGCAGGAAAAAATATATATGGAAACACATATTCAGGAAAAATTAAAAAAAAACAGTTTTGCACCCAACCTCCAATCCTGCTTCAGGTACCAGAGAAGTGTAAGTAGAAGGAGGCTGTAAAGACCAAGTAAACAAAATAAATAGTTTCATCTTTAAGTGGAATAGTTAATCTAAAGTTGACAGGTGTCTGTAGAATATATACAACAAAAAGCAATAAAGAATTTAGCAGATTAAAAGCAAGTACTGGGTAGGAAAAAAATCTCACCATTACATTAAGGAAGAGAAATTAAACAGGAAGACAAATTTTCTTATGATCAGAATGCACTACCATTAGCCTGGAATAACCTCCCAGGGGATGTGGCCTCAGCACCATAGGCTGGCTCATTAAAAACTACAAAACAACCTTGCATTGCAGAGAGACAGACTAGGTGAGCTAATAGGTCTTTTCTTTCTTCTAGCTTTTATGACTCCAAGATCATCTCATTTACATAATGATGATTCGTATGCCCTTCTGTAAATACGGATGACCAAAGATTATTTTTCCACTTTTTACAATGGAGAGGTAAAACACTAGAGGCTTTTGGTTGAAAGCTCCCCAATTAATTCTGTTACAACCCAAATGGCTCCCAAGTGTCACATACAAATATTAAGACTAATGAGTGTACATCCTTTATGTTATTTTCTTGGTTATGCCATGAGTTTTTTAAGTATTAGAACCATATTCTTGAACATTCCAGCTGAGATTGAGATTGTTAGACAAACAGCATTCTACACAAAAATCAAAACATATAAAAGCAATGTTTTTATCAGCCAGCCCTGACTTCAAATGGCTAAATTACCACAAATTTACAACTGTCTTTTAAAAACACAATTATATTTACACTTTTTTACACTCTTCTTTCTACAGTTGTCCTTGAACTGCTCCAAAAACAAAGCTACTTAAATGAGTGCAAACAAATGGAAGTAATCTGCAATGAGGTATCTAGAACAACCAATCAGAAATATTTTCAAGAAGGATGTTTTATTTGTTAGTAGTTATCTGTCTGCTGTACTTTAAAAATAAGCATCCATCAGCAGAGACAATAGCTTGTCCTGGCGACTGTATCCTGGCTCTAGAGGAAGCTATCAGAACCAAAGGGATATTGTTGTCTTTCTTGCTGCAACTGAACACACTAACACAGGGGAAACCTTGCAAACTCAGACACAGGAAGGCAGAGGCAAAGAGGTGACAACCTCTGAACCAAAACCAAGTGCAGAGAACAAGAGACTCCTCAGAAGAGCTCGTGGAAGATTGTGGAGTAGCTTAAAGCAACCTTCTCCAAGGGTCCAAGGGATAACGCAGAATTTGCAGTGACCCAGATCACCAGCAATTGATGGACTGAGAACATGAGTAAAGAGACCTGTTCTTAAAGAACAGTGGGCAGGGAAATATGTGTATATCAATTTGTAATTCTCCTTTATTTCTATTTAATATTCTCCACTATATTCAGTTTCCCTTATTTAAACAAATAATCAGCCTAGTTCATATTCAACAAAATCTTGTATTATAATTTAAAAGCTTCCTTGCTACAGTGAATATGCACTTGTAGAAAAACACCAGAGGCCTCTAAAGCCACCTTGAGGCTGTAGATGACTTGAAGGGACTTGTAAAGGAGTGTTGTGGGGATGGAGTTTATTTCCTTTTATTTCATTCCCCTATTGACCAGCAATCTTTAAGATGCCCTGCTCACCAGTCACTCCCTCCTTCACATTCAGTTTTCTCTTTGTTACAAGATTAAGGAACTTAGAAACCAGTTTAGTTTTGGAACCTTGTGGAACCTTCATGACCGAGAGCAGACAGTGCAGCACTTAATACCAGAATGCATAAACCCAAGATGTGAAACAGCCAATCTGCTGCACACTGAGGCAGGCAAATGTTAGTAGAAGCTCCATGAAATCCTGCAATGGAGATGTGTGGCATTTCCTAGAAGAGCAGAATTACTTCAAATTGAGGACTGTTTATGAAGAGGGCTGGAGAGAATAGCTGGCCAGTGATATTAGACGAGAGGTAACAGCAGTTGTCAAGTGCTAAGAAGTACCACTTCTTGGCCAAATTAGATATATCTCTCAACAGTTTCCAAATCAATTCTTTCCAACTTTACAAAAAAAATGCCACTTTCACCTCTTATTACCTAAACCATTCCCTTTTCCCCCTCATAATAAAAAGAACTGGGTTTTTTACTGTAAATATTTGGTTTTCCTACACATTACTGTGCTAGTAGAAAGCCGATTTCATATACCTAATGCCATTACAGCTACACAATGGGCAATTATCAAATCCCTCCACTTCCCTTATCCCAGTTACTTTAAGGAGGAAATACAGGAAACTTGCAAGTAACACTGAAAAGTAATCATACATGTTTATCTTATCTGAAAGTTTTGAACTTTCAAGTGTCATAGCTAAAGCAATAATGTTGCATTTCTTCTACAGTTCACCACATTGTACAACTCATGGTCACTGGTGCAATGGACTACCAGGGAAAGATTTCTGTGAAAAAAAACAAAACATTTAAGGACAAATGTTTATGGTTCAGGGTCGCTGGTTTTAGTGGATAAAGTCAGTGCACACAACACCATGACTCCAGTTTCAGCACCAATAAATCCCATGTTAGAGTTTAGGCCATAATTTTATATTATACCATTTGACAAAACAAAACAAAAACCCCAACCAAACTCAGCAGGTTGTATTTATACTCCTAAATGGCTGTTGTTTCTAAAACCAGTTATTTGGACTATTTCTGAAGGATCAAGGTCATTAACAACTGTTTTCAGCAAGCTGGACATGGCTCAGTGAAGGAAAGAAATCTCTCCTACTCGCCCTTAAACACATCTGTTTATTGTGCTCCACATCATGTCTGGAAAAAGCATGAAAGTTGTCCTCTGTTGTGCTCAATTGAGCCAGACCTACCACAGAGAAGGATCTCTCTCAAAATGGAAGAGGCATTTCATTACTTTTAATAGCAAATTTCTTATTTGCATCAAGATGGAGTAAAAAATACCATAATTGAAAATCAATGTTCTTTATTAGGACAATAACATTTATTTGTTAAATGTTAAGAAATGTTAGTGCCTAGAGATGCTGTTACCTTGGTGCAGATTATCTTCATACTATGCAGTCTGTCAAGTGATTCCTGAGGATTTCCTAGGTACTGAGGAAGCTCAGCATGCAAAATGCGCATGGAGAAAGGAACCATGGAACCTAGAAAAACAATTAATTTTGTTATGTGTGTTTGCTATAATGATCAGTTTGTGATTTGCCTACATTAAAAAAGGTATGTCTCACTAGTGTTTATATCACAAAGTCCATTTTGCCCTTATATCTTTTTCTTCTCCTGATGAAAAATGTGGGAGATGAGAAAATAGGAAACTTCTTCTCAGCTATATCATGTAACATGTTTAAAACATTTTAAATAGGCAAACACAAGTAAATCATAATCAAGAAGGCAAGAAGAAGGTGTACCTATCTCAAATTTTCAAAAACAAGTTGTACTGGGAAATACATTTCATTGAAGATTTCTTTAAACTAATTAAAATGAAGGATTAAAAAAATGAAGTTTACTCAAGTTGCAGCTACATTACTACTAGCATTTAATAATTATGTATATTTTACAACCAATGTAGAAGAAATAAGATGCAATTACTGGCCTTCAAGGTATGCTTGTGAAAAAGATATAACTGGGGCTGCAAAACCTCTTGGTATATTTTTATGCAACTTCTGATTCATTCAAAACATCAAAGAATAGGAAATTCTAGGTAATATTTGGGGAGAAAAAGAAATTCACACTAGTTTAATACTACTACTATTGTTGTGGTTATTGCTGTTATTATTAAATTATTGAAGTAGTAGTAGTAGTATTGCCAAAGACCTCACTCTCTATGTTTATGGGCACCCTGGCTGATTTATTCTCTTAATTTTGTCTATCCTCTGCTTTAGGTAGCCATGCCAAGGCATCATAACATTGCTAATATTTTAATATGTACATTTGCTATACACATATTCTAAGGGGATTTCTCTCTCAAGTTACCTCTTGCCTCATCTTTTCTCAAAAACAGGACTCAGGAGCTTTCTAAATAGATTTTTGCACCTGTTCTTAACAGGTTTGTATGTCAAAGAAGTAAATGCTATACAAAATGAGTCACTGCTTCTAGAATTTTTTTTAAAGGTTGACAAAATTTTAATCACAAGACTCACTAATTATGACCTTCACAGTAAGCCACTTACATCTACATAAATTCTCTTTTGCTGATGCTAACTATTCCCAATGGCTTCCCTGACTGCAGTGTTCCTGTAATAGACGCACACAGGAGTTTCATGCATCATCATACGTGGAGGACACATTAGGAAAATAAAACTGCCTTTGAAGTTCTATTAAAGGACATGTAGAAGTTGATTTAGCCAGTCACAAACGATGTAAAATATTTTATGTATGTATTCTGAATAGTGCCTAGTATGACAGAGGATACACAGTGTAGGCAGTGAACAACAACAAAAAGGAAGTTGAAAATAATTTAACAGTAAATTCTGTGCCAAAATACCAGAGAAAAATTGCTTTGCAGACATGTTGCAAACTGAACTGCAAACTTATGTAAGCAAATCTGAGCTCTGGCTGGTTCTATCTCTATCATGAGTCTCTCCAATGACCAAATTCTAATACCTCCACAATCAAACAGTGATCCAGCCAAAAAAAACCCACCAGTGCCTAGAAACAGTTAGTTTGGTACTGCTCTTTGAGAGAAGGTACTCATAATTTACTGATGATGCATCTTCTGCTGCACTCAATGGAAATTCTGAGGCAAAGGTAAAAAAAAGGGGGAAAAATTTTGTAAAAAGTGAAAGAAGCTAAAGGTTTAGCAACGTTTTGGTTCATGACTGTTGCAGCACTGCCAGTTCTGAACAACTTTGTATGTTTACACCCTCTTGTAAAATGCAACAAAAGGTCAATTAAATAAACACTTATATAGAAAACCTGAATTAGTACCAGAACTCAACATACAAATAGACAGGTATTTAATGAAGGACAGACGAAAACATCTCACATTATCAATTTTTTATAAAATTTACATGATGTTTTGTGATATGGTTTTTTTAAAATTCCGTATTTTGTAAATCATTGATCTTATGTATTGCTGAACGAAACCACTCTACTACAATCCCTGTGGGAGGAAAGAATAACTCATTACCAATCTACATCTTCAGAAGTAGTGTCAGAGGATGTCAGAATGACGAATGCAACTCCAGGTCAACTTAGACTCCATAAGAATCTGATTTCTCTTCTATTATAACTAAATCCACAGTTGTAACAAGCATTCAGAATTATATTACTTCAAAATATACTGTATGGATGTATTATTTCTCAACCATTTAGTATTTCCTTCACAGCTTGTGACCAAAAACATCCCAGTGAGATCCTCAGTAGTACAGCAAGTGTGGTGACAGATCTCTCAAACAAAACCAGAAGAAAGCTGGCTCAGGGTGTAAGGTTAGTTACTGTAAAGAATTTTCAAACCAGATTTTGTATTACAATGTCTCAAAAGAAGATCTAAAACTCTAGCATCTGTTTCCTCTCTTTGAAACTCATGACACAAAGAGAAGAAATTTTACTATAAACATCCAGTAAATCCATCCAATGTCCATTACTTATTGCTTATTAAGCAAGTTACTAACTTTATTAAAGATATCAGAAACACTAGCTCTTTCTGCCCTCTTTCTCAGTTTCCTTGTAATCCTTCTGAATAGCAGATTTTTTTTTTTTTGAGAATGCACAAAACTACATGTGCTCTCATACAAATGTGCTAACTAGGGAAGGGAGAAAAGAAATGCCCTTTCACCACTGGTGAGGCTTTCTTACCAGTCCATGTGAACAGTATTGTGTAATTTCAGGTCAAATCAGATGAGCAAATGGCTCATAAAAAGCCTGTAGCACTACTCAAGCCACTCAATCCAAATACACACCTTAAATACACTCAATCCAAATACAGACCTCATAAATTATAAACTCTTTAGATTTTTGGTTGAGTGCATTTTCCCAGATATGCTCCCGTCTACACGTAAACTTCTTTTTAGTTAAATTGTATGAGGTATGGGTAACGTATCTAATTCAGTTCCTACAGTAATAGACTGATTTTCTGGCTAAATAAAGGGCATAAATTTACTTAGATCTGGTAAAGTTTTCAATGAGTGCTACTCATGCAAGCATATTTACATACACTTCTCAAAAAGAAACACATGGAAGTACAGTAATTTCACGATTATAAGCCGCACCATTTTGACTGAAATTTTGCTCCTAACCTGAAAGTGTGGCTTACACTCAGGAGTGGCCAATACATGAACAAAATTCAGAAATTTCCCGACCTGGAAGTCCAAGCCGAGCTGTAGCCTGAGCCCGCCCGGTCCCAGGCGGCAGGGCAGCGGCGGGGCAGCGGCAGCGCTGCCTGACCCCGGGGGGCGCTGTGGCGCTGCCTGGCCCTGGGGAGCGCGGCAGCGCCTCCCGGTGGCAGCAGTCGGGGACGCCACAGCCCCACTTCTCAGTGGCAGCAGTGAGTGGGGCCGGGGCCACTCCCTCGTGGGCCCCCCGAGCAGGGCCGAGGCAGTAAACCCTGTGATCCCACAATTCTGTTACTAATTGGCAACTTTGTGAAAGTTGCATGCGGATCCTTGCTGCGAACGAAAGTGCGGCTAATAATCCGGTGTGGCTTATATACAGACAAAGACCTAAATGTTGCCGACACCCAGAGCTGCAGCTTACAATCAGGTGCGGCTTGTAATCGTGAAATTACTGTAATAGAAAATGTATGCAAAGAGATCTGTTCACCAATGTAATTCTGTAACTGATTAACAGCTGTTTGAGAACTGACAAGAGGTGGACTTAAAAGAGGCAGAAGATTTTCAGAAAACACTGATTTTCATTGTACATTGTCTAGTTTAACAAGAAAACAATTGGGAAGAAGTAAATGACATTTGCTGATGACTCAAATACATTGATAATAATAGTATTAGGAAAGTCTGAAAGGCAGGTTCCAGAATTTTGAGTAGAAAATTTAATGAAAAAAAAAAAAGATTAGCAGGGAAAAAAACTCTATACTTCCCTCAATTAGCATACTTATATTGGGAAAAAAACCCCCACAAAACCAAGAAGGTACACTTGACTGATTAACACTCAGCTGTAACAGAAATAATACATGTGTTTGTTAGACTAAGGATTACATTATCTTTTTCTGAAAAGTTTCACCTACTAACTTTTAGGCCACTTAAAACACGCAGGCAAAGCCATATTTCTTTGTAACAGGTTTCTATTACAAGCAGGCATATGTATTTATTCCTGTGGCATCCCACTAGGGACAAGAAAATTTTATAAATACTGAATTTATCAGACTTCCTTCTACAGTCTGAAACTCTGAAGAAACTACTCTGAATTAAACCTGTGTACTCTATTATATTTCACTTAGCACTGAATTTAACAGGGCAACATGTCAAGGAAGTATTTAAAACAAACAGCATATCCTGTAATTAAAATGTTTAGTCAGCAGAGGAGAATGGATTTTGCTTTCTACTTCATACTTCTGATTTCTACAGTCACGTCCTCTTACACAGTAAAACTATGCCAGCTAAGCTTAGAAAATTTCCACAGAAGGCAATACCTTACAATTACTGTGATATATTGAAATTTTATCTTTAAGTTAAACAGGTCTTATTCTAGCCTGATGTTTTACAGTTGACCTCTGTTGCTCTTCTTTAGGGGTTTCATAATAATGTATAAAAAAATTATAATGGAAAATGGTTTAAAACAATTTTCTTAGCAATCACTTTTAAATACACTGGGGATTTTTTCAAAGAATGTGATGTTTGATTGTCACTTTCACATGAATTAATATCATTCGTATATATATATATATGTATTAACATCATACAAAAAGGCAAAACTAAGAAAAAATGGCCTGCTGAAAGGAAAATGGATACACTGAAAGCATGGGAACAGATGGAATAAAGAGCAAGATCAGGTAGAATTTTCTAAGACCACAGATTTCAATTTCTATTTCTTTATGAACAGCTGCAGATTTTCATAACTGTCAAAACATAAACATCACCTCATGTCAATCAAATTCAAACTGCAGTCCTCATCTGCAGCCCTTTTGGAGCAGAGTATTCCAATGACCAGTTATTTTATCTTTGAATTCTCTTGTTGCAAATCAGTATCTAGAAATGCTTTCTGATCTGCCTTCTACAGCGTGTTCAACAAATCTCAAACACCAAAAAGCAATAGAAGAGATTATCAATTACTGAAAGAATAAAGTGGGATCTTACAATAGTAAAAATCCCCAAACCAAAACAAAAGAAACAATTCCTTCCTTCACTGGGTAAAAGAGAAATACACAAAATGGAGTTTCTGAAAAATAGTCTGCTTTACACATATACGTAGAGAGATATATATATGCTTGCCTTTATATCCACAAATGTACCTCTACCAACAATGTATTTGTATACTTAACAGGATTTTTAAGAGGGATAATGTAGCAAACTTCAAATCCTAGCTTCAATGACTAGAAATTAAAAGTACACTTAAAAATTCTATTTCAACTATTAGTTTCCAAGTTTTTTACCTCCAATTTTTGAAGGTAAAAAAACAGTTACCTGTTTATTATCTTCAATACAGAGAGACTGAAGATGAGATAGGAGACTAAATGTTTGCAACTATTTAAAGAAAATGTTTTGATAATTTTACCTGAAATTACATGCTTGCATGTACTTCACAATTTAACTGCACATGACCTAAAAATAGAAACTCTGAACCATGGTTCAAAAAGTTTCAAAAATACCTTTCAGTAATTTGGAGTTACTTGCATCTAAGAAAGGAAAATGTAACAGAAAGAATGCAGGAAAACTCTACAAAAATTGCCCTGAAGCAAAGACATCACCCTAAATATTACCTACTGATAACTGTAATACGGCAGAATTTAGAAATTGATCATAGTATTAAGAAATCCTATGTAAAGTTGGCACTGTCTACAATGAGACTATGTAGCCTTGGGAAAGAATGCACAACTAAGTAGTTTAGCAGTACTCTACCCCTTTAGATTATACATATATTTCTTAACTAAAATATCTGTATCATTTCAGAAAAATTTCTAATTCCATGTCTGAGGAGCCTGAATAACCAAGTGGAGTCACAACATTTGAGTGGTATTTATTCAAGCTGTATTAGCTGATTTTACAGGTAGACAGTAGCTCTGAAGCAACAGAACAGTGAATTTAAAGAGGCAGAAGAGAGGTACACAATCATGCAAACAAAATAATGGCTAACCAGTTCCACTAGAGGTTTTCATATGTTTTTAACTGTCAACACAAGCTTGAATGAAGAACTCTCCTGAGCAACTGTCAAAACTGAATTAGTTGGCATGGGAGCGATAACTTAAGGCAGTACTTGTGGTAACACACGAGAGAAAAAACAGTACCACGCGTAACAATGGAGTATTTTTTTCTGCTGTCCTGCAAAATTCATTCACAAAGAGGAGCACTCTCTAAGACATCATTTCTTTATCCTGTGCATTTCTTCTCCTTGTTTTTACATTGATTACTTCCTTTTGTTTCTCTACCTACCACAATCTTTTATTATTAATCCTTTATTATTAGTCTTTTTCCCCAAACCACTTCACATTCTGCCAGTTATCCCACTAACCAAATCTGATGAGTGTGAAAAAAAGGATGATTTTTAGCATCCTCAGACCCCATAAATTAAAAAAGGGAAGCTTCAGCCAGTCTGCCTCCTACTAGCATAGACATGTAGAAGAGAAAAGAAAGGAAGACAGTAAACTCAAAATGGCCAAACACCAATGTAGAGGCATCACATAAAGGAGAATTTCCCCAACCTAAGCCTGTCTTTACTTCTGGCATAGGCTGAAACAGGACCAAGCTTCAAGTAGACCCTGCAACTGTACTGAGTCCTCTGCACTACACACAGTCCAGACACCTGTAAAATATCATTTGTGGGTATTAGAGAAATACTTTGGATAAATGTTTTCATAGTTAACACAGTATCTCTGTATCAACAGGCATAAAACAAGTTTATCACTACAAAATTTGCTATTTTATAAGTTTACAAAATGTAGTTACAATTATTACAGTTCACTTTAGACATCAGCACTGAAAACTTACTAACAACATGGGTTAGTGTGACAGCTCTAGACCATGTATGATATGATTCCTTTAGAAAAACTGGAATTTCAAAACTGAATAAAAGAAAAAAATTAAAATTATTTATAATTAACTAAGGACACATTAAAAATGAAATCACAGATTTTTTTTCTATAAACTTTTTCATTATTTCTGATAAAAATTCTAAATACAGTAGATAATAATGTAATAAAAGTATCAACACTGAAAAGTGCTAAAGAAGTTGTGATATCTAGACTCACACTGTTTTATACAGATAGAAAAAAAAAGATACATGTAATATTTATGTTATTTTTTAAAATTATCACTATCCAGAAGTGCCATCCTACTGCAGGACACACTAGTGTATCCTAGTGTATTCCTAGTCCCAACACCGCCACACTTTTCAAAATCTTGTGTTGGTATTGAAACCGAAGCTCAAGGGAAGGAATACACTATGAAGTAAATTTCTAGTTAATGCCATGTTCCTTATTTAGGCTCTTCCCACCAGAGAACAGACAACTGATTTCATTCAGACAATACAGATGATGCTGCATCATCACAAAGAGATGAAAAGGGGAAAGGGAAAGAAACCCCATCCCATGTTTACATAAGCTTCTGGTCAGGGGAGCAGAAGTTAAATTTTCACTTATGCATAGTTTATTTTTTTTCCTCCTTCACAATACAAAATACATTATTCACAAGTTTTGTAGCTTTAGAAGACTGTTTTTGGTAGCATTAACTTTTGTGGAACTTTCTGCTCTATTAACCAGAAACAAGACCAAATTACCTCATAAAAGAATGAAATAGCATTTTAATGTTCTGTTTTAATTGTTGGCTCTCACAGGTTCAGAAACACACTGGCAGTAACAATGGAAAGGCTGTCTCAGGTTAGGCAAGCTATCATATGAGAGTTTACTATATATCACAAGGAACACACAAATGGTATGAATAGAAGTGGGTCAGACCGTGTAAATATAAAGTTAAAATCCTTAAAAAAATTCCTGAAATCCATCTGTCATGAGAACAATGACAAAAATTCAGCCTTATCTATCCCACACAGTACAATGGAGATGTGCAGGAAGCCATCTGAAACAAGGTTCTTGACCTAAGGATCTACCTATTACGAAACAAAAAAATTATATGTAAAAATAGGACTTCTAGCGTCTTTACACAGATGAGTTTAAAAATAAATAAATTTGTAACTAAAGAATTTTAAGATTTTACTAGAAAATGAGAACAGTTTGTCCTCTGCTCCTCATCAATCAGGGATAATCTATGAGTGCCTTAACCAATGCCGCTGGCCAACACCAAGATCGCAGGAGAATTAATGTCCTGGCAGGCTGCACTGCTACAGGCAATGCAGGTAACTGAACGAAGAGCCCAAAGAAACTTGGAAGATTCCAGAAGGACTAGATCTCACAGCCATGATAAAGACAACAATAATGGGATCAATGCACATCGTGGCTGCAAATACCGTACAAAATACGAGGAGGAAATGGAGATTAGCAGCACAGCTGAAAGGGAAACAACTTTCGGTGAGTTTCAGAGGGAAATTAAGAGGATATGTTGGCCATGTTAAGTTAAATTAATGAAAACGAATCTTTTACTTTTCATATAGTTACTTGTAACTTACAGTAATTTCACGATTATAAGCCGCACTGATTATAAGCCGCACTTCTGGGTTTCAGCAACTTTTTGGTTTTTGTCCATATATAAGCCGCACCTGATTATAAGCCGCATGTTACAATACAGAGTGTGATCAAAGGTATCAGTTCTATCACCATCTGTTGAGGGTGGGGACAGTGATCCTTATCTCAATGGCAGATAATCTGCTAATGGGCCATCCATTGAAACCAGGCAGGGCATTGTTCTTTATCTTTTCACAACCCATCCTTCCTCCAGCCAGTCATTTTCTGCTCATGGCCCATTGAGTCCCACTGCGTGACTGATAAAATTACTGCATCCCATTGGAAGTTGCTCCAGCCAGGGGGAAGTGCCCAACATTTCTTACCAAGATAAAAACAGAGGTTTTGGGACAATAAGGGAGCCCCTTTCTCCACTGGACTCCAGAGGAAAACCGGATTTCTCCACATCACCACTGGACCTCCAGAGGGAAACTGCACCTTCTGCAGGAGCACTGCTCCAACTGAACCACATCTGTCACTGCAAGGGGACTGCAATCACCATTTAATGGGACTGCTACCAACACCCTGCCTGACGGTGTCAGGTTGTACTCTGACTTTGTCAGGGTTTGGAGTTTGTTTCTTTGTAGTACTGTATTTCTATTTTAATTTCCCTAGAAAAGAACTGTTATTGCTAATTCCCATATTTTTGCCTGAAAGCCTCTTGATTTCAAAATTATGATAATTTGGAGAGAGGGGGTTTGCATTCTCCATTTCAAAGAGAAACTCCTGCCTTTCTCAGCAGACACCTGTCCTCCAAACTAAAACAGCAACTTTTCGTTCTTTGTCCATATATAAGCCGCACCTGATTATAAGCCGCACTTTGGGTTCGGGCCAAAATTTTAGTCAAAATGGTGCGGCTTATAATCGTGAAATTACTGTAAATTCTCTGAGATTGATTTCTCAGAGATTAATGGATGTGGGGCTATTCTCACTGCTGTAAGTTTTGAACTTTCCCTACCTCACATATAAAACCCAGAAAACTTCCACATGTATTACATTTTTTATTATGAATATACTGAATAGAAAGGAATTATGCAAAGTATTATCTGCATTACAATTAATGGGTACATTATTTATATCTGTACTCTCACTTTTTAAATTGACTTTTAAGTGCTTACTCCATTAATATACCATGAATCAAAATTAAAATGTTGAATTAAGCCCTTTCTTTTATGCTTATTACACCACAAAATGATACACAAAATTGCCAAATAGCAGTGGATTGTGTATTCATACTAATATATTTCAACCAAACATAAGAATGATTTATCTGTATTTTATTATTTAAATTAGTTGGTTAACAATGCATGTATACTAAATTTCTCTATCCATAATCCAGCATAGCATAGTTTAATGTTAGATGAAAAAGTGTGTTCTCCTACATCCCTGCAAATGGCATTTCTCTCTCCTCAAAACAATGTAAGAAATGTTTGATAGCTGCTCCCACTTCATAACCATATGCATATGAGTTACCTACAACTAGCAGGTTAGCTCCTTTCAACCTTCATCCTATTTTCCTTATAAATTATCAGATTATGATCCCAGTTGGTATGTTCAACTGTTAAAAATTAACTGAAGCATATAATTATGAAATAGACTATTTTCCTTAAGCTCACCTTTTTCTACCATCAATGTCCTCATAACTTGCATGAAATAGCCACAGTGGTTGAGAGATTGCTCCAGGATCCAAAGCTCAATCACAGGACAGGTGATTGCAACACCTGGCCAGACTGTCCAGAACTGCTGCTCCCTGCACCATCTGTGGCACAAGCACTCAAGTGCCACAAGCCTCAAATACTGACACAAACTGCAAGGATTTTTCTTAGACAAAATAGCTTATTTTTAATATTGAAAAAGAGACATACGTATGTCCTGCAGAAGACTACTACTGCTGTAGCATCATGTGTGCAGTTGCCCTAAGAACACCAGGCACAAAAAGCTGTCCAATCTGATGACCAGGACCTCTTTCACTCTTCCAACCAACACAGTTCCTTCCCAGTGGATTGCCTGTGATTACCTGAAGGACGATGAGTAATGCCGGAGAGAGTTGTTCTAGGAAGTCCATGTTTGCTTTGCTGGGTTGCAACTGATCTTTTGCATCACTAAGCAAAATACTCTGCAAAAAATCGTGAACTTTCTGACACCAACTTCCCTTCCTCAACAACCTCAAAATCTTCTATCTTTCTAGCCATCAAGGTTATCAGCATCTCATGGAAAATGGACTGTAATTTTTCAGAGAGTCGCACTGCCTGTAACAACTGCTTTTTACAAATGTTTTATTACACACTGTGGCTCAAACACGAAAGTTAAAGAACATTAAGAACACTCAACAGTGTACTTGCATCAGAGAGTTATTCTTTTCTAAACAACAGATATAAAAAAATAATTTTGAAATAGCCTGAACAGGAGCAAAATTGCTCTCAAAAATAGCAATTTTTCAAACCCAGACAAGTGGAGAACTAGAGTATCTGGTGTAGTTGAACTATGTGGTTAACCTATGGGCTATTTGGAGCAGTGGGAAGTAGTGCATTTGTAACTTGACACAAACTGTTTAAAAGGAATTGAAGCTGTTGTTGTTCTTGCTCTCTTCAATAATGAGATATATAGTAAGTCTCTGATTTTTACTTACTTTCAATTATTTAGCAAATAATATTACATTTAATCATATTTCAATTAAGAAGAATTATTAACTTTGTTCTACACTTAGGATTTTTCTTTTAATCATAGAAACCAGGAAATAACACCTGCAGTAGTGTATGGGTATGCAAGGGTTAAAAATAACACAGTGATATTACCTGGATGAACTGAAGAGGAAAAAGCTTATACTGTTTCCACAAACTCTCTGATCATCTTTCAAGCCTGTTTTTGGGTAAAATGAACTACTCAAGGTTGGTAGTTTTTAATTTATAATAAAATATTATAATATTTTATTTACTTGTTAAAAACATTCCTCTGTAGCAGCATCACGAAATATACTGCCTACCTATATTGCTCTACCTGCTGTTACTGCTTATTGCCACGTCCATAATGCGAGCAATACTTTAAATACTAACCAATCATGTTCTTCTGGGCAAAAAAACAAACCAAAACAAATATTATCCAAAGCTCTCCAATGCTTTAGGCTTAAAAACCTTCTGAATCCAACCAATATTTTATAATGACTGGTCAAAATGGAAAAAAATAAAAGCATTTAATAAATCAAGTGTTTTACCTTTACGTCCAGGGTATACGTTAGGGTAATATTCATAATAAAGATCAGGCTGGTCTAAATTTCCAAATGGTTCAAATTCCATTTCTGCATTTTGGAACAGATTCAGTTTTACCAGCAGTGCTAGTCTCACAAACCACAGCTAAAAATTAATACATATAAAAAAAGGAAAGAGAAGGTCTGTTATTAGCTTCAATCAAAAGCTGCATCCAATACAACTTCAACTTTTCAACTTTTTCTAATAAAAGATGAATTAAGACTTTCTCTATTCCTGAAAAGAATCAGGATCTATACTTACCTGTTCTTTTACATAGTACTTTTTATCCAATCATTAAAACAAAACTCAAAGGACCGATGTTTGTTAGTAAAGGCAGTAAGATTTTTAAGATGAAGTTTAAAAACTAACCTGCTTCAAAATTAGAACACCTCTCTGAAATGAGTTGGCATGTACAAATTATCAGTCTGGTATTTTAACTGCTTTTCCAACTTTATGGTATTCTTAAAAATCTTTCAGTGAAACTCTGAGCTTTATAATCACTACGGTCAAAAACATGAGTTTTTATCTGATCACATTTGAATCACTTGAAGTATTTTATTAATTTGGATTCTTCTTAGCAACATGAAACACATTTCTAACATATGGAATCTTACTATGAAGTTCACAATCTAGATAGTTCTATGAACTTTAGCAGAGTGAGTCTTTCATAACAGCAAAATAGATTCCATTTTACTAGTGTAAAAACCTTTAAAAACATAGAATTGAGACTGGATTTTCTTTAAATAACCAAGTTTGTTTTAATGAAGGCCTTTACATAAACAGAAAAAGTGACTTGCTAAAATACTTAAATAACCTCCATTTCTATGTTACAGCTAGGAAAAGGAGTTTGACCATGTCAAAAACAAAAAGGCACTATGAATATTGTTGGGAAAAAAGTGACAAGGGAATACCTTTAAACATACCTGTAAAGAATCTGTTGTATGGCTAGCAGGTAATCCACTTTTTTTATAGCCTTGACCATGTGCAGTTAGAAGCCGCCCACACAAGTCAACTGCTGCCCTCCAGTTTTTACTGCTCTGGGAAGAAGAACAAAGTAGAAAAATCATAAAGTCCCTACAATGCAGAATTGCTTATTTTGCCTGCAGCAGCAACATGAACCCATCAGTAATAATGACAAGGCCAGGAGAGCTGGCCAGTGAGAAGCAGAATGTCATTTGTCAAAGCTGCACGTCTAATTAGGCAAAAATGGAAATCAAGTATTAATATTACCAGATCACTAAAGCAAAAGAATATACAATACCATACACAATTCTAAACTTAAAATTGTATAATGTTTGATTATATAAATTAATATACTATAACATTCACAGCTTTGGGAGAAAAAAATTGCCATGTATTATCAATACTCTACAATCATAAAGTATTCAACGCCCATTCTTATCCCACTGACTTTAGTATCCCAGATTATAACCCCTAGTACAGTTCACTTAATGAAAAAAAAACTTTTAGCATCATCCAGGACACAAAATTCCTCTTAATCAAAAACAAAGAATAAGGAAGAATACAATGCATAAATGATAAATTCAAAACAATAACAACTGTTTCACCTATAAAACAAATATCTGGATTTCCACTGCATGGCTAATTTCAAAATACTCTTATATTTATTTTTTTAATCATAGAACAAAAACATTCCTAGTTAGACAAATCAAACCGTGTTCTCACACACTGTTAATCAGTTTTTCAACAGAAATACCCCAATAATGTTTCTGCCTTGTCTAGTCTAATGCAACAAACCAAAAACTTTAAACAGACTAATACTTCAGAGATTTTATGCTATCATACTTTTCTATTATATAGAGGAGTTTTTAAAGAGACATGTATCCAGCACGTCATTCTAAAGTATATGTTATATATGTTATTCCTGAAAGTAGTATTTTTTTTTCAAATAGTTTCTTAATACATAGAAAAATATAACTGTAATATAAATAATGTTGTCTGGTGAAATGTAAAGGAATAAAATACATTTTTATTGGTGCTTGCAAAGTTCAGATACTAATTTTGAATTGGCATTTTATTAATTTCTCTCCAATGTTTTAGAAAAAGTGTTGATACAGCAGTCACACTGAAAAATCAGAGTTTCCCTACTTTCTAGCTCCCATTCTGCAGCCACACAGGCTAACACAGAGGTCACCATGCACTAACCACTTCACCTCTCCTCTCTGCAATGCCAAATGCCAGACAAAGTTGAGTTCCACTGGAAATGCAAAAATTGGCTGACAGCAAGACCCTGAGACAGCGTGGCAGACTCTGAGCTATCTACACTCTCACAGAAGAGCAGGAATTGATAATGCATTATAACATCCTCCAACATCTACCTCTATCAACTTAGAAAAGCATAAAGATACTGACATGGATTACCTGAAATTCCTTCCTCTTCTGGAGAGACAAATTAAATTCTTATTATCCTTAGAACAAGACCAAACACAGACTAAAAACTGCTAAACTTTTCTTCCCAAATGGGAGTTAGGGTAAAAAAATAATAATGGATCATTTATGACCAACTTAGTTGCTACAATTTTTTAAATTCTATTTCAGGTAGGGACAAAGAATACTTTATCAAACAAGACAGCCAAGAGAGACAAGTCTGAGAATTACTGTGGAAACAGTCCTTGCTGGAAAATGAAACACAATATTTGCAATGATTTCAAAATTAGAGCTGCCTGCTGGTGATGGAGCATAATTCTCTGTGGAAGCTTAATAGAAGGCTGCTGGCAGTACAACTTAATTTGACATTACCTGGACACATTATTGTCTCAGGCAAACTGTACCAGACTTAAAGAGTTGCCAGCCTACCTGAAATCTTTATCCATTTCAAACATCTCTCAAAACCTTACAGGTAATTTTTGTGCTTCCTATGGTCTCCAATCACACAGTTCTAAAAATCCAGGTTCCTTATACCTGAATTTTGTTTGTAAGTTGTAAGTAGAGACCCAAAGCAAATTACTACAGCTTCAGATACAGCATAAAAAATACTGAAGAACATTCTCAAAGAAAAAATAACTATTCTGTGATGATCAGGATATGGTTGTCTCGCTGTAATTGTGTGAAAACACTAATTTCTCTAAGAAAAATACTGTCAACCAAATACTATTGCTAAATAGTTCACTAACACAGCAACAGCCTGGAAGAAAAGATCTTCTCTCCACACTATGTTAGTATTATCTTTCCACTCCCCCCAGAAGTATGTAGCTGTTGTTCTCTTAATGAAAGGCACCACCTTGCATGATTTCTGTACTTTTTAAACACTATTAGCCTAGACGTTTATCTAGTGAATTTTTAAAAAAATCCATACACATAACCAAAAATCCAAACCATCTCAGTACTGACTGCTGTACACACATCAAAGTTAGGCCAAGCAGATCAGCCACCCAACAGACAATGCATGGTTTCTTGCAGAACTTCTCTGTTCTTGAAAAAAATCCAGAAATCCTGGGGGAGGTATACATACAGACAGGGAAACTGCATAGTAAAACAGATTTCAAATGTAATTCTTCTGTCAAGCAAAGACAGGCACGCAAACTAGAAATCTAGAGAAAATGTGTTCAGTGATGAAAAGGGAACTCCTCTGATACATAAAGACAATTTATAACATTATTCAGTCTCTCAGGAAAAGCACTGAAATTTTATCCAATAAATAGTTGCTTCTTAGTACAGAAATCCAATCTCTTCACAAAAGCACACACTTTACAGTTTGTGCTACTCCCACCTTCTCTCAAATCAGCTATAAAAATGTAGAAAATTGCTCACTGACTTAGAAACAAAAGAACAATCCCCTCCCCTATTTTTAAGGATGATGTCTAACTTATTAAAGTGAATATGTATGTTATACCACTGTATCCAGATGTGTTATATTTGAAAATATATGCAAAAGCACAACATTAGTCATGAGCAAAAGCAACAGTATACAACTTTTTAAAAATAGACTCAAAGGGAGTCATTAACTCCACATGTAACACCATTAAAGTGATTAAAATGTCCTCCTCCACTAACTATGACATGTTTCTCACCTGTAAATTACATTGGTAGAGCACTTACCCATCAGTTAAGAAAATGTAGCTAGTAACCCTTTCTTGGTCTAGCATCTTGAAGAAATAATTCCATATTTAGAGGAAACATTACATATTTATAGTGGCAAGATACAGCAGTCTTTTTTTAAGTGTGATAACTAGGAAAGACTGTTTTTTCCTCTGGTTGCAGGTACCTTACAACTTAAAAGAATCAGAAGGGCTTCTGGTAAGCAAGATTGTGTTATTTGTTCAAATGAGGGTAAAAATTAGTCTAAAATATGGAATAACAAGGACTAACATAATTGCAGCTTGCACCTTGTATTTGCTGCTGTAAAACAAAGCAACACTGTGACAAGACCTTGCTTACATTTATTTGCTCTAGATGTATATGCATGCTCCTATGCCAGATGGATAAAACTTTTAGAAATTGCAAACCCAAATTTTCTGTTTTCAGTTAAAAAATACAAAATATCCAGTACAGATGTATAACTCTATTCACAAGTTGTTATAGAATTATTGTGCAGAACTGCTCCAGCAGCCCCTTTAAAGTCCTAAAGTTGTAAAACCAATTCACTGACACCCCCTCCACACCATTTTGCTACCTAGTAGAGAATTTCCAATTCACTGCTGCCCATCCTATAAAGAAATAGAAAATGTCAAAGTACAGTTGTTCAATCCATCTTTGGCTTACTGGCAAAAATCTCGTTCAAATCATCTACAGACCAAATTGATGCTGAACAATTTTTTTAGTAAAGTTTAACAACTTCAGTTCTGTTCCTAGTGAAAAACTATTCGTCTCAGACATGATGTTACTGTTAGTGATTTCATCAGAAAAGGTGCACCTTTGGAAGTTCAGCTTACCAATTTCTTGATAAATTTTTTTTTTTGACAATTAGTTGTACTTGAGGAGGCTTTTGCAGACTGCACTACGACGCTCCCTAAAGGACATAATTCTCCAACATTCTTTGCTGCAAGCACCAACTGCATCTTACCCACAAAAGTGCTTTTGCTTAAATGTTTCTTACTTTTACAAGGATGTGAGAAGGTACTATTTGAGAATGCACACTGGAAACAGTTCAATATAAGGTATTACTTTGTGGCCCTGGTTAAAAGAGGTGGTACGTTCATTTGAAGATGTGACCTAGGAGGCGGTGCTGCCAATTTGCAAGGACTGTACCACTACACGGCGATCAGATGATTAACAGTATCAGAACAACAGAAAAGGTAAAACACAAGGCAAGTCATGTAATTTACAATGTTATGTGCTGAGTTTTGAGCAGTGATAACAAGATGTTAGCTTCAATCGGGAGAGAGTCTGAGAAGACCTCCAAAGATGATTATGAAGGCATCCATGACAAAACGACTAGAAAAAGGTTGTATTTTCCTTTAGAAAGAAAATCTTGAGAAGTGGAAATGCCATGGCTGTCTACTCACACAAAGCAGCAGGGGAGAAGAAGCAAATATTAAGGAAAAGAAAAATTACTTAAAAAGCAGCCTAAGACCAAAACACTTAAATTATTGTAAACAACTTCATCTTTGATCAGGAAAAAGATTTTGAGAGAGGACTGATTAGAATGCCTTTGATTAACAACCAAAGGAATGAACTTCTGGAATAGCCTTTGAAAGCAGAAGCAGTGTGTCTGTATTTATTAAAACAGCCAAATAAGCTAACATAATTCATCATATGGTAGAATAGAGAATCTTCAGAATTGCCACTGAAGACCTGTGGTTTTAAGATTTGGTATACTGGTGAACATATTTTTCCATCCACACAGGATTAAAACAGCAACCAGACACTAAGGAAGCAGTTTCCTCTGAGGCAGACAGGCTTAGAATACTGATTTTATTTTTTTCCCCCACTTAACAAAATTCTTCATAACAGGATTTAACATTCACTTTTGGTTTCAGCTGTCACCAGTGTCTTCCTACGACATGTGATAATTGTTGGGACTTTCAGATGTAAACCCACGTAAATTTAGCTTGTGATCAGGGGCTGCACTATTAGGTCTCTATTCACTTAAGAATTCAGATAACTCACATGTAAACACCTAAATAATAGGTATCAGTCTGCAGGTGAAATTTATCCAAAGCATTTCTCTAATGCACTGTAGACACATTCAAAATGCACTCTTCTAAGTTGCTGCAAGAGATTGAACTGGGTGACAAAAAAATTTCATGTTCACATGTAGTACAAAAGGATACCAAATAAACAGCTAAGGAAAAAAAATCTTTATAGAAACTGCACAGAAATATTCCCAATATTCACTAGTTTTTTAACCAGATCTTAATATAAATATTGCCTGCAAGGTGTCCTTTGCATTAAAAGATTTATTCACTGAACGTATTTGGTCAGGAATTCACTCATAAAAAAAGTAAGATTCATGATGAGTAACAGAGTACTTATTACATGCCATTCTGGGCTATTATGTGTATGTAAAAAGCACATATCTTTTTAATTAATATCATCTAGCACAGGATTTTAATGCTTTTAAGTCCAAAATCCCTTTACAGTCAATCAGAAATAAATTTTCTACATTCAGACTTTAAGAAGAAAGGCAATGTTTGCAAGGGAATAAAAAGAGATCAACTAATTCTCATCATAAAAGAAACGAGTTGTACAAATGAAACTGAGAAAGTTATTTTGCACACTCAAACCCAATCAACAGCTAATGATTGAAAGCCTTGAAAACTGAGGAACATCGTGATTTCTACCCGAATGGTTTTGATTTTATAAAAAAACCCCACCCTACTAAATAAGGCAAGTTTTTTTTTTTCAAAAAGCCATAAGGAACAGAAGTAACCATAAGGGCCATAAGCAACAAAAAATCCTGTAGCCGCAGACAGCCTCCTAGCTTTACTGCCTTGGGCCTAAAAGCTTTAGTACTACTCTTCTGAAGCTTAAGAGCATGCTCAAAGCAAAAACAGTATCAGCAGCAGCATTGTAATTAAGGTACAAGATAGTCTGCAGCATAGAACAGCTTGAATAGACACTGTTACCAGGCTACATAGAAAAGCTTTTCCCACACATCAAAAATTTTCTGCTGAAGATGGAAAGTAAATGTGCAAAAAAGCTTTTCCTACTTAAGACATTGATGGCTACAAGACTTTTGTACAAGATTTTTTTTTCCCTCTCCAGTCAAGCAAAACATTGAGATAAACAGAAAAACATGTGTCTAGGATGGCGATGTTTTTTCATGTTTAGTTTCTAAAATTTCCTCTGAATTCCTTTAACCATGCTTGCTGAGAACTCCTCAGAGATCCTAACATGACAAAAAAGTCATGTCTTTCGGAGCTTTATAGGTAAAGTTACATGATTAAATTAAAAGATGTTAAATACTAAATACAGTCTATCCTGATAATTCCTCACTACCTTTTTTCAGTAATTTTTCATCCATTTTTCCAAAGATAAAATTAGTCCAAAACATCTTGTTATGTCATCAGATTCAGTAAGGCTCAGTCATGCAATAGTAATGAATTTTATACATGAACACAATGGTTAAAGGAACAAGGCAAGGTTTACAATGCTGCTAGACACAACTATTTTAAGAACAGAAATATTTACATTAATGAAAGGATTAACTTAAGCTTTCCTCTGGAAATAATTTGCTTTAGTTTTCTGCACTGAAGTAAAAAATTAGGCAGGGGCAATTATCATACCAGTTTGGTTTGCCATTTACAACTTTCATGTCTTTGTGTAAAACACTCAGGTGAAAACATAAATATATACACAGGTAAACAATAACATTATTAAAATCTGTTTTGCAACCATTTGTATTACATAAAAACTCACAGTCACTAAAAATAATTTTTTGCATCTTTTGCATGCAAAAAATGTGTACTATGTGATTTAAGCCCAAATAGTTAAACCCCAGTGTCATTCCCATTAAAGATTATTGCAGTTTGGCTATTACTGTAGAAGGATGAGGAGTAGACTAACACACAGATTTTTTTTCCCCAGTTCCTCCTCAGTCAGGAGGTCCCAATTATCTTCAGGGAAATACAATATGAAATATATATTATATGATGATTGTTACTTACAATTAGCTGTTTCAAGCCTACAAATGACTGCTCTACAGAGTTGGCATTTAAAACTTGTCTCTTCACTGCAGCCTGCTCCCCCAAGAAGCGGAGCATCAGGTCTTTTACTGCATCTCCCTTGGCGTTCATGGAACAGAAAAACAGAAAACAAGACTATTTAAAATATTATTTCAGTAAAATAAAATGTAGAATTAAAACTGAGCAAAAGAGTTCTTTCCTCCAGAGAAATACGTATTTTCCAGTATATTTCGTGTGAAATAAATATAACTGCACATGTATATACAGCATTGGAATGAAAACTTCGACATTTACTCCACGTAATTTGCTATGAGTTTTTTTCCATGTATAGGTTTCAGTTAGCATTGGCACATTCAAGTTTATTTGCTTCTTATAATAGTATAATAATATTTGCAGATCTTATAAAATATTCCTTAAAGATCTTACAAAAACCGGAAAGTTTTACAGGTTTTTGTAATGTATGGTAACACTGAAAGGTGCAGATCAAAGATAAACATACACAGAGTAAGTTGGCCTTAAATATCCACAGAAAATAAACTCTGAGAAATCGTAAACCAAAGTAAACAGTAACCCTTTAACAAGTGTTTTGAATTTCAAAAGAACTAGCTGCAGGTATAAGTCAGTAGCTTTTTGCCCAAAAAGAGAGTGAATTGCATATAATAACAGCAGAGCTTAGCTATGACAAAAACAATTGACATTAAGTGTTTCAACTTTCCCCATGGACAGTGATGGGAAATATATTTGTGTTTTCTGTCTAGTTTCTTAAGGAAAGAGAACTACTGCTTCACTACATGGAAACTTTTTACCTCTAATGATGTCACTTACCCTATGCATTAACAACATATCTGCATCTCTGACAGAAGAGGCCAAATAATTAAGAAAAGACAAATGACAAATACAGAAGAATTTTTAATTCCCCCTAACAGTACTTTGGATCCAACAGTCCTTTGGCGTAAGAAACAGTACAAATGAATGTAAGGAAACAAAGAACAATGGCAGAAGACAGCAACTCATGAAAAAGGCGTAACAGAAAGAGCATAAAAAGCAGCACTCAGATTTGTTCCTACACGTGGAGAACACTGGTACAGACAATCTTTACTGTACACAACCCAAGACATGTTTAAAAACAATGTTTTTTAAATGATTGTCAAAAAGTAGCATGAGCTGAAATAAAAATAATTCAGTATTTTTCTTGGTGTGTTTTGTCAACATAAGACTTATACTACTGTACCCTTTCTGAGCAAGCAGGGCAAAAATTAAAGCCCCAAGCTTGTCAGTACATGATATTTCAGTCCTTCCTTAAAACACAATTGGAGCTCACTCACTGCCAATGTATTTTTCAACCAGCTTCTCTGTCCACTGCATGTAGCCTGGTTTAACATCTTGCATTAACATTCTGCATGAGCAAACTACTCATAGCAAAGCTGTAACGACCCTTGTTGGAAGCTGCTTTAACATTGAAAACATATCTCCCATAAGGTTTCAGTTGATATTTAATGTACAGTAGTTTCACGAATACAAGCCGCACGGATTATAAGCCGCACCCCCGGTGCCTCGACAATGTTGCTGTCTTTGTCAATAGATAAGCCGCACCCCGAATATTAGCCGCACTTTCGTTCGTCGCGAGAATCCGTGCGCAGCTTTCACAAATTGGCCAATTAGTAAGAGGATCGCGGCATAGCGGGCTTTACTGGCTCGGGGCGGGGCCAGGCAGGCTCGGCCCGCTCATGGTTGCCGACGGGGCCGGGTGGCCCAGCTCAGCGCCACGGCTCGGCGGGGCTGGCCGGGTGGTGCTGCCACCGCCGCCGGGCTCGCTGGCCCCCCTCTCCCGTCAGCACCGCCCCGCTGCCGCTTTCGCTCGCCCCGCGCCGCGCCTCGCGAGCGCCGCGCCCGCCCCGCGCCGCGCCCGCCCCGCGGCGCTTTCGCGGCTCGCGGCGGCGCTTTCGCGGCTCGCGGTTCGCGGCTCGCGGCGGCGCGCTCGCGGCTCGCGGTTCGCGGCTCGCGGCGGCGCTTTCGCGGCTCGCGGCGGCGCTTTCGCGGCTCGCGGTTCGCGGCTCGCGGCGGCGCTTTCGCGGCTCGCGGCGGCGCGCTCGCGGTTCGCGGCGGCGCGCTCGCGGTTCGCGGCTCGCGGCGGCGCGCTCGCGGCTCGCGGCGGCGCGCTCGCGGCTCGCGGTTCGCGGCTCGCGGCGGCGCTTTCGCGGCTCGCGGCGGCGCTTTCGCGAGCGCCGCTTTCGCTCGCCCCGCCGGCAGGGCTGCCGCCGCCGCCACCACGCTCGCCGGCCGCCCCCTCCCGTCTGCACCGCCGCCGCGTTTCCTCGCCCTGGCTGGCACTGCAGGCCCCCGCACCGCCGGGCTCCCCCACGCTGCTGGCCCCGATTATGCTGGGCTTCCCCCGCTGCCAGGCAGCCCCACCCGCCGGCCTTCCTGCTTCTGCCATGCTCCCCTGCACTGCTAGCCCCAGTTCTCCCGGGCTCCCCCGCCCTGCTGGCTCAGGCTCTGCCGCCCGCCCCCCACACTGCTGGCCCCGCCTCTGCCAGGCTTTCCCACCTCTGCCGGGGCCGGCCGGGCTCCAGCTTGGCTTGGGGCTGCCGCGGGCTCTCACTTCCGTGTTGGCAGCTTTTAGAATTTTGTTAATAGATTAGCCGCCCCGGAATATTAGCCGCACTTCCGGGTTTCCACCAAAATTTTGGTCAAATTGGTGCGGCTTGTATTCGTGAAATTACTGTACTCTACAATTACAGTTTCAGCTCAATACAGAATTTGCAATACTATGGAACAATGATACCAAATTAGGGATGTCAAACCAGTCAAAGCATGCACTCAGGCCACAGAAAAGCAGTAACTGAAAGTGAGGAAAGTCTTCTAAAAATAAAGCACTTCAAAACTTGTCACTGTGGATATATCTAGGAGACTCTTATAAATTATAAACAATTAAGAAAGCAGTAGGATTTCCTTAAATTCTATTGATAATTTTACATCAGGTCTTTTGTAGAAATGGACATTGTCAAAGATCTTCCCATCCATTACATACTAAAGGGCAGATCTGCATATTTGCACATGCCCGATTTAGGGAACTGTCAGCAGAAATGAGCCTAAACCCTGACTGAGCTGAGGAAGGTGAAAGAGAACTACTGTAAAAAAGGAAACTTGCAAAAAGGAGATCATCATCCTTGGAGATTGCAGGAGGGATTGTTCTAACTGATTAGGTGTCAGCAGACTGGAATAACTCACTAAGGTCTAAGAGATATTTTGGGCACAACCGGAGGAGGAATAGCTTCCTGTTACAGTGTTTTCTTTCATGCTAATTATTTGGCTCTGTGATAACAAACTAATGTTTTAAGATAAAGCAAACCCAAGAAGCATCATTATGTCTAAATTGGTATTTATTGCTTGTGACAGAAACCCAAGATTTTTCAGACAATTCATCTATAAGTCTGGACCTGATTCACTCCAGAAACTCTTCTGATAGCTCCTGCAGATTGGGAAGTTACTGCAGGTTGCTCTCTGCTTGTATTTGACTATTGACTGATGGTCTTTGTTATGCATAATTAAGGATTAAAGAATCCAAACCCTCAACACCATCCATCTACACAACACACAACAATTCTATTATCCAGAGGCACAGATATCAAAGAGTAGGATTAGCCTGTTTCAAGAAAAAACCAAAACATTATGATGGTTAGCTTGGCTAAGCAGCCAGGATAAAACTATTTCATGAGAAATTCTGAATAGATGTGAGTAAAATTTCCCAAATTCTGAAAAAAATGCTTTATGCTTCTCACCTGTTAGAAATTGAAAATGACAAAAAACTACTTTTCACTACTATGTTGTTTGCTTTGTAACCTGCTCTAGTCTTTTTTCTTTTAATCTTGTGTTTTTCCCTGCCCAGCAGCTTCCTGCAGCACTCAATCCTTCTCAGAGGTTATACCTTTCCATCGCTTAGGGAAGATTGAAATGTTACCGTTTCAGTCAGTGTTAACATTATTGAGACCATGAACATGAGTGAAATTATCTCCCACTCAATCACAACAGGGAATTCCACAAACAAAGCTGTCTGCTCTTAGACTCTGTAGCACAGCTTAGAGGTTGTGAATCCATTCCAAACGTGAGTATTACCTTACTAACTCAGAGGACTAGGAAAAAAGTACTTAAAAATATAAACAGCTTTGGCTTCTACAGAAACTGTCAACACTGGATTTCAATGTTGCAAACAAATGACACTATGAATAAATGAGATCTGGTTTTAGCCTCCTCCTGTACAAGGCAGCAGTGACACTGCATTTTCTAATTAGGATTGAAGTAATACACACAAGGTGACCATCAGTAACAATATGAAGCACTATGATATAGAGATTATTGGACAGCTCTTCTACAGTATTTCTAAAATATAATCGTAGAGGATGATAGAGTAATACTCTTACCTGGATATTATCGAATTTTAATCCAGGCATGGTGAGATTCTCTTTATCTATGAACACGGCGCTGTATTGTTGTGTGGCAACTGAAATGAGAACATTTCTTGTCTCCTCACTAGGAATCCAAGCATCATTTCTTCGATCTAGTTCACTCATATTTAAGGCCGTGGCAAATGGGTCATCACTCCCAGCAAAAACAGCTTGGATTTGTGAGAATGGTTTGGGGGATTGAGTTATTTCTAGAGATGATGGGGAACCACCTGTTTCAGGTCTCCCATTTTGCACAGAGAAAGTAGAGTTGGAGGAAGAACTATCGCCACCATTAGAAAGAGAGGACATTTGTTCTGAAACTGAAGAGCTTGCATTGGGATTACTAACAGAAATAAAACTGGATGTGGTAAATGAATCAAAAAAATCAGAAGCTAAAGTATTAGTGTTAACAGTGTCACCAAAGAACTTGCTTAGACTAGGACTTGGTTGAACTACCTGTGGATTAGACTTCACTGGAGTCTCTATTATACTACTAAAACTGGGAGATTTCACCATCTGAGGCTCAAAACCATCAGGTAGGAACAACTGTGGCTGAGAACTAGCATTGTTTGCTTGGCTGAAGATGGTGCACACAGGAATGGGCTCAGCCTCAGAAGACGATTTGGTAGTACTGGGTGACAATATTTGGTCCTCAGGTGTGCTTTCATCAATATTATTTGGTTTTGTTTCAATAGGAACGTTGTTTCCCAACTTTGGCTCCTCCTTCACTGCTTCCTGAATTGATTCTTCCTTTAAAGATGCCTGATCATCCGTTCCAATCTCAGAAATGTCTTTAGGAGTTTCCTCATGTTCAGTTTCACTCTCATTACTTAAAAACTCTTCTTTATCCACTTCTGTTTGTGTTTTTTGATTATCTTTAGCTTCCATTTGGTCTACAATTTCCTGAAGACAACCAAGTTCACCTGTGTCATCTTCACTATTGTTTGGAGAATCTGAAATAATGACACTCTCCATCATTTGCTCATTAAGTTTATCTACAAAATTATTTGAATCCTCTGATACGGTCTCATTCCCTTCAGACTCAAATTCGTCTCCACCAAGATCAATGGTTTCCTCATGAAAGAGAATTTCTTCCTGAGTTTTCTGCTGAACTACATCTCTGTTGTCATCTTCATCTGAGGTGCTCTTTGCATCCTTAGCATTGCTTTCATTATTCTCCATAGTAACTGAAAAAGGAGAAACCCCCACCAAAACAAGAATTAGTTTTATTACTTGTATATTGCTCAGGTGTCATACTTAAACTCGTAAGTATCATATAAATAATGAAATCCTTCCTTTAAAAACATAGTAATTTCATTATTTCAGATCTTCCCTTTGATATTTTTCATTTAACGTCCAATCACAGAATAAATTCTGAAAATATTTTCTCTTTATCTTTCCTACAAGATAAAACTATTGAGATTGAAGACCAAATGCCTTCCACTAAACACACATAAAACAGTATCATAGAATCGTATCAGAAAATGGTTTGGTTTGGAAGGGGACCTTACAAGATCACCTGATTCCAAACCCCCTACCACGAGCAGGGACACCTTCCACCAGAGCAGGTTGCTCAGAGCACCACCCAACCTGACCTTGAACTCCTCTAGGTTTGGGACCTCCCAACTTCCCCGGGCAACCTGTTCCAGTGACTCAACATTTGCTCTCCCGGTCGCAGAGACCCGCTAGGTCCCGGTTTCAGCACAGGGAAGCGTGGGCTCAGGGCCATCACCAGCGCAGCTGCTGAGCACGGCCCGGCTAAGCAGCAGGAGCGCTCGGCGGCGGCAGCGCCGCTTGCGAGCCCCCGCAGCCTCGGGCCGGGCTCGGCGCTGCCTCCGCCGCCACCGCAGGCCCCCCGGACCGGACACCCCGCGGAGTGTGGGCCCAGTCTCCCTCACGGCTTCCTCCTGGCACAGCCCCAGCGACCACCCGGACGCCCCTCAGAGCGCCCGACCGCTCCGCTCTGTTTCATTTCATCCCATCCTATCCCGTCACCTCCGCGCCGCCGCCGCGTCCGCCGCCGCTCCCCCCGCACTGCGCCTGCGCCCGGGCCGGGCCGGGCGGGGCTGCGCACGCGCAGCTCCCGGAAGCGGCCGACGACGGGCCGCGCCGAGGGTCAAAAAGCATCGGACGCGACGAGGGGTGCCTGGCTGGGCTGGGGGGGGCCGCGATGGAGGACGACGCGCCGGTGATTTACGGGCTGGAGTTCCAGGTGAGCGAGAGGGGATGTTAAGGCAAGGTTGGCAGGTGGCGGTCCCGTTTCCGCAAAGGCGCTGGCCATGGGGTCGGGTGTTTGTAGTGTGGCAGAGCAGAGCCCGCCCGGGGGAGACCGGCGTCCTCCCTCCTTCCCCGAGCTGGGACCGGCGGCACCACGGGCACCGCCGGGTTGTGGCGGCTCTTGGCAGCCGCGCTGGGGGTTTGAGGGTGGCTGCACAGCGGCCGGGAGGGGCTCCCCGCTCCCGAACGCGCTGTTCGCAGGGCGGTGCGGGCCCGGCCGGGCTCCTGCTCCCGTCCTGCCTGAGGGGCTCCTGCCCGGTCACCGCTCCCTGCTCCGCCTCTGCAAAAGGCTTTGTCTGCCGGTGGAGTGGTACCCAAGTACTGTCAAAGACATCCTTGGTTTTGCCGTGTCAGAAAAAAATATATTAAAAATTGCTTTTCTGGGGAGAGGGCATGAAACTGTTTCCAGTAATTTACGAATTTTAGCTGGTTATACCCTACCGTAAAACTGCGTGAACTTTGTGGGACCTCCCTGTAAGGTCTTGTGCATGTGCATTCGTCCCATGGGATGAGTCTGTCCAGCACATCAGTACTTCATGGCTGCAAGGAAATGGAACTGTCTGACTTAGAATCTTCTTGATCATCTTCTTAGAGGAGCACAGGTGTTGTGTTTAATGAGGTTTCTGAAAGTTCTGGGAAAGCAGAGAGAGGACCCTAATTCATTCCCCTTCCACTCAAGGGCTTTGCTTTGCTGGTTATGTACTGTCTTTGGCAGCGGCTGGCTTATCATCACTAGCTGTTATAGCAGTAATACCTGCAGAAAAAAATCAGCACCTTCTAACAAAGCAATTAATTCTACAGCAGATTAGTAATAGAAATATGTACACGTACACTTTTTTTTTCTTTTGGCACCTCTGCTAAAGTGTTAGTGAAAAGTAATGCACAAAGGCTCTTTGTAACAAATGTCCTGCATACTGACTAGTGTGCTCTGCAGTCCTGACTATACCAATAGATCTCATTAGCAGATTTTGTATTTGTTTGGTTTCTTCTTGTATAGGAGCTGCTATGTAATATTCACCTGCATTAAATGTTGAAGTTACTGAAATCTGATAAACTCTGATAGTATGCCATCTGTTTTGTGTGATAGTATTTTGTGATTGGCTTGAAATGGCTCTAACTTGTATTTCAAAATTAATGAAACTTATACTTACATATTCTCTTCTGCAAAAGAGATTTATCCTGTACTTAATAAAATTCATTTCTAGTAAGTCACATATAATCCATCCTCCAGGAATTAGGGCAAGCTAGTGTGTGTTGTCTGGAACCTCTGTGGACCTGTGTATCCTGCCCTCTCCCATACTATATTTCCTACAGACTTCTCTCCTGTGAAGTATGCAACTTGCTGGAGTTGTCTGGCAGGAGGGTAAAGCAAATGGATGAATAAAGTGGCTGTAATAAAAGGAAATTGCTGTTAATACTTAGGGAGAGGGTGAGGAAAGAAGAGATGATTTGTGCGTAAGTCAGAAAGGGAGCGTAAAGATGAAGTCTCTGTTGCTGATCTCCATTAACTCCCAGTGTGGCTTTAAAACAGTTTGCATCTCTGTGGTTTTTGAAAATGGATACACTACTACAGAAACTTAAACCTAAACCTTAAACCTAAACTATCTGGTTTATCCAACTTCCATCTGCAGGTCTAATAAGAAAGATTTTTTTTTTTTTAAATATAGTTTCTTCTGTGTTGCTAGATAATAATGGTTAGCTGTATCATCGCAATTACTGCTTTTTGTCTGAAAGCATCGCTTCAAACTAATTTTTCAGCCAAGTTTTAAAAATTTTGGCTTTGCTTCCTATGTTTGGGCTCCAGCAGTCAATAAAAGTCCATATTTGACCACTGATGGAGAAAGTGTAGTCGTGTAGATGTGCTTTTCATCTGATCTAATATAACTATGTTTATAGGAACATAAAGCTGATTTCTCCTAGGTGCTATCCACCAATTAACTTAAAATTATTTCTGCCTGGTTTCTGTTCATTTCCATGTACAGAATGTGTCCTGATATATTGGCATATGTAAGGTAACTTAGAGTAATGAACAAATATATTTTTTCTTTTTTAATCTCTTGAGTGCATCTGTGAGTAATATGAACTTTGTACAGGCACACAAATTATGTGTGAATTTTAGGGTGTATGACTCTTTTTGTAACTTTTAAAAAGGCAGTCTCACCATAGTTGCTCTGATTGTCTGGCTGCAGTGAAAATGAGAGGATTATAGTGGGTGGTGAATGAAAATGTGAGATACTGCTTAAGGTACTGAGCGATGTGACAGTGGCTCATGGTGATGAACACAAAGCAACAGCAGCAGCAGAACATGTCAATACCAAGGTGATTCTTCTAAAAGTAATCTTGGTAAAAATAATCAATATCCTCAATTATAAGAACTTGATGCATGAGGTCCCAGGAATATCACTAAGTGCAGTGAAATTATGTTGTTCTTGTCCCATGTAGAGTTGACCTGGGTTTACTCTCTGACCTCTAATATAGGGTATGTCTACCCCATATTGAATTGGCTTTCATTTTTAGGGAGTCACAATTTTCCCCATGTTTTTCTTGAGGGTTTAAACAGTGACATTTTGAGCTAGTGTGAAAGCACTACTGAACATCTCAAAATGCTGTGTTTGCCTTAGCTTAAGGTTGACTGGATAACATTTATAGCCCTGGAAATGTGCAGTGGGCAGAGTGCTTTCTGGGATAGGCATTTGACTCAAGCCTAAATATTGCTTGTTTAAAAGCATGCAGAAGCCAGCCAGCATCATGAGATGAGGCAGGAGCATGACTTATGCCAGAGTGATGATTTTGCTGCATGTGTTTGGCACATTTAATGGATTTTGGGGATACCACAACACTGAGCTGAATGTTCCTACTTTATGTTGCATGTCAAAAGTATATAGACGTGTGAGGGAGAAGGACGATGAGCAGGAGATAAGGACAGCAGAAAGCTGCCTGGCTGAGCACAGAGCTGCACTGCTCATGGGCAGCTCCAGCAGCTCCCTGAAATAGGGTCTGGCTGAAGCAGGCTTGAAAAAATGCACTGATGCTTTGATGGAGTTAGTGTTCTGCACTGTGGGCATCATGATTCTTGGATGAGCAATACTTGTCCCATTTTTGTTGTCTGTTAGTTGTTAACAGGTTTTATGAATCTGGACAGACACTTTATTTTTAGGACTTGCCTGCTTGCAAGAATAAGATGAAACTTAATTTTCCTAAAGCCAAATGTGTTTCCTTAGAGTAAGAAACTTAAAGCAAAATACCAACAGAAACAGGTTGTAGAAGACTGTGACCTATTGTCATCAATATGTATTGAGAATAGCTCAGCTGACTTACCTGTGATGAAGTAAAAGCCAGGTGTAGATTTACTAGAAGTGAAAGGGGCCTTCCTTGGAAGATGTGTGTCATTTGTGAGCTACCTGGGCAAAGCTGTGCTGGCCTTCAGACTCAGCTCTGTTCTGGTATGGGAGTGTAGAGCATACAGCTCCCATTGGCAGTGGTGTTCTCTCCCTGGGGGAAACTTTTGTGGTCTTCTGTGGATTCAGAGAGAATGGCCTAAGCAGAATGTCTTAGGAAGATTTACTTTGAAAATTGGATCAGTTTAAAAAACTGCATAATGTCTTACTAAAATTCCTGGCTTTTGTGTCAGTTCTCTTTTTTCTCTAAGATTACTTGCCTCATGAGTGTCAATCCTGTATATTTGAAACCTTTGTGGTTTGAGGTGTTACTAGAAGAACAAAAGTAGCTAAGTGGCAAAGCCCTCTTAACTAATCCCCTAAAGATCTCCATAATGCTTGAAGTGGAACAGTTGGAAAGTATTTTTTAGGATCCTTAAGCAATTATAGGATCTTCCTAATGTTAGGTATGGTACAGAATAATGATAATTTAAAGATACAGTTAGATGAGCTTGAAGGAACTTTTACATGATGATTGTTACCTTCATGACAAATGAATTTTCTGAGGATTATGGTGCTGTGCAGGTCTTTGAGTGCAGATTGCATTTGTTGCTGTGAGGGTTTACAGAATCCATCAATTTTTAGGATAGGGTCAATGCACCAAATACGTCAGTGGTGGGAATTCTTGTGCTGTGAAAGATTCAGGGAAAGCAGCTGTCTGAGAGCAGTGAAGGTCAGCTGGGCATGTGTGCTGCCAACCTTTTCACTGATAGTCACTGCATCTTATTAGAGTCGCTGAGAAAGTCTCCTACTGTGGTGGGAGAAACAAGGCTGTCTTTACCTAAGTAAAAATCAAAGTGTGCTTACTTGAAAATTGAAAATGTGCCAGAAGGCAAAAATAACATTCATGACATTAGCAGCCTGAGGCTTGTCTGGGGGAACAGGGAACTTGTAATCTGCCTCCAGAATGAGGCATCAGCAAATCCAGCTCCTCACCCTAAGTAACAGTACATTAGTCCTGGTTTTCAGCATAAGCAGATGGTCAAATAACTTTAAATTCAGATTTAGGAATTGCAAGCCAAATACTGTGTCCTTACATTTTGCATTGCAAGTTCATGTTTTTTTAGTACAGATTGATTGTATGAATTTCAAATGATGCCTAGTTTGCAGAATTTTTGTTTTTAATTAAATGTAATACAAATATTCAAATGCTGGGGTCTGTCTGTTTTTTTGTTTAATACCAAACCAGTTCAATGCATCAGCACAATAACATATGTATTGAACAAGTTCTTTTTTGTTTGTCTATTAATGTCCTAAATAGGAACATTCAAATTAACAAAACAAGCAAACAAAAAAACCAAGCAAAAACTTTCTGCATTTGGCTGGTATTTCAAAAGGTGTTGAGGAGTGAAAGTTTTTCAGAAGAAATTATGAACAAAGTGTAGAGAATCAGTGCATTGCAGTTCCATAATGCACTTATTTTGAACTAACCTTTTTTACCTTTTTGAGTTTTGTTATTGTGTTCTTCTGGATCATCTCTTGGTGTTGTCGAGTACAATAGACTGTATTTCTTTTTGTCCAACGTTTTTATTGTTCTGCAGGTGGCCTAAATTGTCAAGGGCAAGGTAGAAGGTGATCTTTGTGCAGCATCAGGCTGAACATAATGTAGGCATAGTCAAGATGCCCAGTCTCCAGTCTTACCTGCATTCCACTACAATGGTTGTTGTTTCTTTTGCTTTATCTTGATACTGCTGTCTGTCATGCTTGTGCTCTGGGTTTTTGAGTGTCCTTTGCATGTCTATTTATTGTAGTGGATTTGCAGTTGAGTTGTCCAGTTTTGTAAAACTGCTTGCTTTAAACTATGTACATTTCCTCATGGGGTTATTGATAAATATGAAATTTGGACATGTAGCCAAAAAATTTGTGGTCCACAATGTTTTAAACTGTGCTAATATCTTTTCCCCAGAGTTAGGCCTTCTTAAAAAATGAAATTAACTAATTTCTAGACAATTGCATTGTCTAGCACTCTCAGTTAGGTAGGATGGTGACAGCATGTGTAACGATTACTTGTTTTCTTGCTGCTTGTGTCTTTCCAATGTGTGTTCTGGTTATTTTCTAAGCATTATGGCAGGTTTTTTTTTAGTAAGTAATACTTTAATACTTTGGTTAGAATCATAAAACTGTTTGGGTTGGAACAGACCTTAAAGATCCTCCAGTTCCAACCCCTTCCTGCCATGGGCAGGGGCACCTTCCACCAGACCAAGTTACTCAGAGCTCCATCCATGTGGATCTTGAACTCCAGGGAAAACCTCTGGGCAACCTGTTCTGTGCCTTACCACTCTCACAATAAAGAATTTTTTTTTTTAAATATCCAATCTGAACCTGCCTTCCTTCAACTTAAGGCCATTCTCTCTTGTCCTGTCCCTATGTGCCCCTGTGAAAAGTCCCTTTCCACATAAACCTGGTAGTGAACTCTTTTTGGACTATATGCAGTTCTGTGTTTTGTGGGTTCAGACTTAGAAAATAATAATTTCCATTGGTTTAGATTAATCAATATTCATATTACTACACTTTTTTGCTTATTTTCTATCTATAAGCTGCAGTCATAAGGCAGGATCCTTCATGAAAGGTTCAGTTTGCAACCAGCTCTGACAGGTTACAATACAGGATGACAAATTTAAGGCACTTTTCCTTGATCCTGAGAGCACTCCAGATTCAACTGTACATTACAAGGATTACTTGGTATCTTCATCTGTTGAAAGAAGTTATTTTTCTCTCAAAGTAACTCAGAGTAGACAAAATTGTACATATCTTTGTGAAGTGGAAGTCAATTGTGCTGATATTGATATTATGAATCAGAGTCTTCCTGATTTATGATGCCTTGATGAGTTTGAACTTTGTATCCTATGTATGGATGTTGCAGGGTTTTTTGTCAGGGAATAAACATTTGCTTGTTTCTTCTTGTGAGATGTCTAAATATTTTTTCTCATGCATTTATTTTTAAATTTTTCTTTCTGAGAAATTAAAAATTATTTTAAGGAAGAGCTGGAGAAGCTGATGACATGAATGTTACTATTTATTTACACAACTTTATTTTGGGTGCTTTGTGTCCAACTTTATGCATTTTTGAAAGCACCCTGATGAGACCTACTTGAAAAGCTTTGAAAGGGCTAGAAAAGTCTTTTATTTCTTTATTTTATTAAAGATCCTGGTGGTCTCTACTTCTCTCTCATGTACAGAGACAACAGAAGCTTCTTTGATTGAAGGAGATGCATAGCTGTTGTCTCATTTCTAGTATTTTCTCAAAATAATTCAAAGCAGGTCTTTTAAATGAAAATAAATACTTGCAAAGATGTGAAAATGTAAATTCTGTTAAAGACAAAAGCTTTTCTGCAGATTTTCTTCATCTTGGTGGACTTGAGTTGTATCTGTTCAATCTTTTTGTTCATTTTTTTTATTGATGACATGAATGAGGGTGTCGAGTCTTTCATTAGTAAATTTGCAGATGACACTGAGCTGGGAGCACGTTTTGATCTGCTGGAAGGGAGAAGGGCTCTGCAGAGAGACCTGGAATGGTTGGATGGATGGGCAGAGTCCAATGGGATGAAGTTTAATAAATTCAAGTGCCAAGTCCTGCATTTTGGCCACAATAACCCCCTGCAGTGTTACAGGCTGGGTACAGTGTGTTTGGACAGTGCCCAGGCAGAAAGGGACCTGGGGGTGCTGGTCAACAGCAGGATGGACATGAGCCAGCAGTGTGCCCTGGTGGCCAAGAAGGCCAATGGTATCCTGGCCTGGATCAGGAATGGTGTGGCCAGCAGGAGCAGGGAGGTCATTCTTCCCCTGTACTCAGCACTGGTGAGGCCACACCTTGAGTGCTGAGTCCAGTTCTGGCCCCTCAGCTCAGGGAGGACGTGGAGACGCTTGAGAGTGTCCAGAGGAGGCAACGAGGCTGGAGAGAGGGCTGGGAACACAAACCCTGTGAGGAACGGCTGAGGGAGCTGGGCTTGTTCAGCCTGGAGAAAAGGAGGCTCAGGGGTGACCTTATCACTCTCTACAGCTCCCTGAAAGGTGGCTGTGGTCAGGTGGAGGTTGGTCTCTTTCACTCATCCCTGGATATGTTTTAAAAAAAGGCTGGATGTGGCACTCAATGCTAATTGAGGTGTAAGGGCACGGATTGCACTCTACGATCTTGTAGGTCTCTTCCTACCTAGTGATTCTGTGAATCAGGAACACTCTAGGCTCGTTGTAGATGAAGGCTGCATAATTAAGAAAGTAAACTAAATTGGTATGGATTCACACTGGTCTTTGATCTGCATTTGAGTATTTAGAATGCAAACTACTCATTATGTTCTCTAGTTCTTCTTTTTTTCCCCCTGTATAGATATGATCAATGTATAATTGTATGTATCAATTATCAAAGCAATTACTAAGCTTGTTGCATTCTGAAGGTTTTTATGCTCCATCTTACCAAAAATATTATACTGTTTAAATTACACATTTCAGATACCAGAAAAGGACTATCTCTGTATACAAGTCCAGAGATGATTCTGAAAAATTAGTTTTTTCTTATTGCTTTTCCTGGATGATGGCTTGCATGGCTTTGCTTTATTTAGGAAAAGTCAAATATCTTTAAGTTGCTTTTCTATAATTAAATTGCTCTCAATTTAGGTATTGGGATCTAATATATTCTAGATATACCCTTCCAAGCTTTTAGGCATCTTTTTAACATCAATTTTAAAAGAAGTTTCAAATAGAATGATATGGAAGTGTTTCTGAATCCAGAGGGTAGCAAGCTGCTCGATGTCAGTAAGAAGGGCCATTCAGCAGTTACCTGAATCCTTCAGAAGTATTTGCTTCCAGTATTAGCCTTAGTGTCTGGAGGGATCTGAGCTATTTTATGCCAAACAGGATGTGAATTGCAGAGATTTATTTTTAGAAAAAAAATTCATACTAAACAATATTAAGGTATCTTTTGCATGTAGAAATGGTAGATATTCCTCACTATATATAGTTGCTAAAAATGTCTTTTAGTTTACCTTCCATTTACTCAAAATTATCTATGATAGTCTCTACTAATGACTAGTGCGAACTAGTGATTGTGGTTTTAGTTCAAGCTGTGCTTTATTTATCAGTGTCTCCCATGGCCCTTAACTGCTTTGTTTTGCTTCTTCCAAGACTGGTTGGTATAAGTTGAAGAAGCAAGGCAGGGCCTCTAGCAATGTCATTAACATAGTACAACAAAGAAATAACGTTGACTGAAGTTTTAAAGATAAATAACAAATTGCTTCTCCCATCATTCAGGCAATTCTTATCTCTAATGGGCGGCAGTGGAAAAGAGGAGGCTTGGTTTTTAATTTGCTTCTAAACTTGGTGGTTGATGGTGTCTCTCTCAGATGTCCTATTAGTTTTGAACAGTAGTTAAACATTTTCCACTGTTCTATGGAGTTTTCTCATATGATAAAGGAAAATTACTTTGTAAGAGATGCTGGGTTAATGTTATCCCTGTTAAAATGAAGATCGGGTAATGTATTTAGCACCCGTGTTCCTCAATCCTCACAAATACAAGAAATTACACAAAAAATGTATTTAGCAAAATGGGCAGGCCAGGAAAGTCTGCTGTTTGTAAGAATGTAATGCTTAAAATGACAATTGATATATGTTTCAACATTTTTTCTGAAATTAATGGATTTTATTAACTGTATTTTTCTAATGGCTTTCTTCTTCCCTAGGCACGGGCTTTAACACCTCAGACAGCAGAAACAGATGCAATAAGATTTTTGGTTGGAACACAGTCTCTTAGATATGATAATCAGGTAATTTTTCTGTCAAATGTCAAATGTAATTTTTACCACTTTTTTAACATTGTTCTAATATCATTACTCTTCCTTTCTTCCCGCTGTTAAATATGAATATTGGTAGTCAAGTTGAAGACTTCTGTGGGTAGAATGTAAAGATATTGGTAGGGAATGTAGGTGAATTAAAGCTGTGTGTATTTTTTGAAAATCATATTGCATGACTAAACCAGATTGGTTTAGTCTTATTAATTTAATATTAATAAGTAATAAGATTGCCATATTTTTGTTAATTTGAATCTCTGCATACTCTGGAGCTATCTTTAAATCCCTGAAGCGCTGCAAAGTAAAACAAAAGTCTTTAAGCCTTAATTGCTTCTAATGGGACTCTTGGTACATGCTCAGTTCAGTGTACATGATGCTTCATAAACTGGATTTTTCAATATTCATTATTGGAAATCATCTGTGTCCTTTCTGATCATGAGTTTAACAATCCAAACGAGAATTTGAATGACTTTCATGGCTTGGTTTCTGTTAGGCTGTTTCTTCTGAAGTTAAGTGTGATTTGTAATTGTACAACAATTTTAATTGTTGTGGCTGAATTTCAGTAGAAATCATATTGGAGCAAGTTCTTGAGGCTGAAAGGGTTAGAGGGCTGTGCTGAGTGTGGGTGTCAAGGCTTGGGTAGCAGAAGAGCTGCAATGGTGGCCCCTGAGGGGGGGCCTGCCTGTGCCCCATGTGGCTGGTTCCAGTGAATGCACTTCAGGACACAGCTGAGTCAGTTTGCAATGAAGGCTCTGTGCTGAAGCAGAGGAAAAGAGTGAGATGCAGAGAGCATCAGAGAGAAAACACCTGTAACCACCCCTGCCCCACATCCCCCCGCTCCACTTGAATGGGTCAGAGGAGTCTGGGGTGAAGTTCAGCCTGGAAAGTGGGGGAGAGAAGGTGCTTGTTGATTTTAACTGCCAATGAACTAATTCATTCACCCAAGTCAAGTCTGTTTTGCCCAGAATATTTGGTAGTAAGTGACCTCCCTGTCTGTACCTTGGCACATAAACTCTCATTCCTATTATTCCTGGTTTCTCCCCTGTCTTTCTTGGGGAGGGCAGCTATCTGCATGGGGATCTGCTAGCCAAGGCTAACACCCCCACAGAAGTCCCTGGAATTGAATAGAGTGATGGACTCTTTTGAGATGGCCTGTAATGGGCTGCACAAAATGACTTGGAACTATAGCTTTGGGACATGTAAGCTGTCAATTCTCAGTGAGGTTCTGCGTTCATTACTCAATGGTAATACTGGATCAGAGTCAAGAAAAGTTATTCCAAGGCATAAGGGGGATGGAGTATTCAGTTTATTTACATTTAAAGTAGTACTTGGGCAAAGAGTAACAAAAGAAGTGGCAGACAAACTTAGTTAGGAGTTTGACACACACAATTATATTTTTGTGTCTCTTGCTCTTCAAATATTTGGTTTTAATGTTTTTGGTTTTTTTTAACTGTAATTTCTGTACTGGTTTTACAACTTGCCCAACTAATTCAATTCTGATACAAAATTGTTTTTAAAGAGCGATTCTCACTTAGCAGTTGATAGCCGATAGATCTTTAATAAATTAAATCTTCTGATTTTGGTAAGTTTATTTGGTATATGCTATGTATTTTAGAAATGTTTGCATATGTTTCAACTTTGAGCATGCTTTTCTTTTTTCAGTGAATAACATTAACAATAGAAATGCAGGGCAATTTCTGGTGTATTCACATATGTTTGGAGGTTATTGGCCTTTAGCTGTGCCTCAGGCCATCATTTCTTCTCAGCTAGTTCCTCAGTCCCCAAGAAGTGCCCTAGGCCTCAGCTCATTATAACTTAATTCAGCACTAGATTCTCTTCATTTGCTTAAAAACTTTTTTAGTTATCTGACCAAACTTACGAGCTTTCTTGCAACACTTAATACTTTCCTAACTCCTGCACAGTGAGAGGTTTTATCATGTGCAGATTATTTCTTCCCTTCTGGTCATGGGCAGGTGTAGTGCAAATGAAAGAGCAATAATTTTACAGCTGGCATGATAATTTTTCACTCATTGAGGTTTATTGCTGTACAAAGCAATTTTAGGTATTCATAGGAGAATATATTTTAGGTGAAAATATTTTCCTATTAATACTAGTATTTCAGAGGAAAGGAAAGTTTTTGTAAGGTTTTACATTATGTTAATGTTTGACATGTTAATAGTGTATTGTAATTGGCATTTTGTCCTCATAACATGCTGCAAATGATTTTAGTAGCAGTGTATTCTACACGGTGTAGTTTTGGAACTTTCGTCCTCAGTACTTTCATTGTTGCTAAACTTAATGTGTTTATTGTATGCCCTGGAAATATCCAAGTATGTAAATTATTCTCTTCTCATCTCATTCACAGAACTCTTCAAGTTATTTTCAGTCTTGTGTCTTAGAGTTTAAAATACTAATTTGCATTATTTGTATAGTTCATTGCATCTGTGGTACTCAGCACCTCAAACCTTCAGTTCTGGGCTCCTCACTGCAAGGAAGACTTTGAGTTGCTGAAGTGTGCCCACAGAAGGGTCGTGGAGATGGGTCTGGAGCACAGCTGTTAGGAGGAGCAGCTAGGGGAGCTGGGGTTGTTTAATCTGGAGAAAAGGAGGCTGGGGGAGGCCTGGGGCTGTCTGATCACTGTCTACAGCTATCTGAAAGGAGATTGTACCTGGATGTGGGTTGGTCTCTTCTCCCAGGCAGGAGACAGGACAGGTGAGAGGAAATAACCTTAAGCTACACCAGGAGAGGTTTCAGCTAGATATTAGAAAAAATGTTTTCATGGAAAGGGTTGCAAAGCATTGGAAAAGATTGCACAGGGAAGTGATGGAGTCATCATCCCTGGAAGAGCTCAAAAAAGTGTCAGTATAGCACTTGAGGACATGGTTTAATGGTGAACATGATGGTGTACAGTATTGGGTGTTAGAATACTTTCTGAGATTTCTGTTGTCCTTAGTATTTAGTGAAGTGACTATTTTGTATATCGTGTATTCAATTAGGAAGATTCTTAACAAAAAAACATTGGGGGAACTTTTCCAGTTCTTTCTGTTATGCTGATCAACTTACTCAGGTAGGTGGTGTTGATTGGCATAGCTGTGAAGGGTGTAACTTTTCAACTCACAAGGTGTAAACAATACTGCTGCATAAGAATTAATTTCATATTTCCCAAAAATCTCAGCCTGTGCATTTCATAAGTTACCTGTGTTTTCCACGTGGTTACAGCTGTCCATGTTGTCAGCTGAACCAGAAATGTAACAGCAGAGAAATTGGTTATTCAAATGGTTTCAGATGGGATAAAGAGCACTCCCTTATGTGCCAAGTGACTTTTAACCTGGTTAGTGTGGATAGGGTTGTGTGTGACTGTAGTAAGTGGGGTTTGGATTTATGGTTCAGTTTCTTGGGTGAGAGACTTGGCCTGAGCTGCCCAAGGAGTGGCCAAACAAAAACAAGGTGTGATGTTAAACTGATCTTTTTTTGTCACTATTTAAGATGGATATGCAGTTGTTGGGGTAGATGGATAGTGTTCTGATTCTTGAATAGATTCCTAGGTTCAAGGCAGCAAATGAAGTCTCAAAAGACAACATGCTGATCAACTGCAAAGGCAGTTCTATGCCTGGGATGACAAAATGGAAGAATAATATAGGTGGTGAGGTCAAGGATTATATTTGAAGGAGGAGTTTCTGATGATTGTTTGGGCAGTAAAGGAAAAGGTAATGTGCAAAGTCATCCTCTTAAAAATAATAGTGTTTAGATGAAGTTGAGACCTATACTGCAGCTTCTGTATTTTAAGAGTCTTCTGTATTTCTGCATAGCTAAGGTTTTTGCAGTGATTCAGTAGTTAGTTTAGTTAACTTGATTCAGTCATGATGATAACACGGCTTTTTTTCCATCTTCAATGTTCGCACCAGCTTCAAAAATTTATTTTTAATGAGGATACAGTTCTTTAAAATTTGTGAATCTTCTAAATTTATTTGTCCACTGTTGAGCTTAGGGGAATTAGTAAACTAGTAAAGTTCCTTCTGTACATGATACCAGGCTAAAATCGTCCTAATTTTCTTGTATTTCTGTGGCAACTGTAGAAAAACAACTGACTTAAAAAAAAGGGAGGAAAAAAATGATAGTAATATAGAGCCATTAGAAAAAAAAATAGTAAAGAAACCTGCAACAAACAAAAGTTAAAATACTTAGAAGCAAACTTGGTTCTGTCTTTTAAAATTATTATCTATAAATTTAAATATTATTGCTTTTCTTCCATCTTTCAGTACTTCATGTTACCATGTAGTATGAAAAGATTAGATTTGTATCTTTGAAGATATGTGACTGCATAAGTGAAGTCTCAAAAGTTTCTTAATGTGTGTAAAGTACTTGCCTCAAAGAAGAGTCCTTTGCCTCTCTCCTTCTTTCTTTATAGATGATTTTGAATTAGGTGATTTGGATACAGAATTGGTGCAGACATTTAGACTAAGGATTGTAATGTTTTTATTTTTGTTTATTGCTGTAAGAAGTGTTGAATTGTAATATGTGGCGTTTTTACTATTAACCATAAAATGAAAAATCACCTTCAAGCTTTAAGTTGAAAATTGAGAATAAGCATGATATTTCCTCAAACAGGGAAATTGCTTGTGTTTTCCTGGAAAAGTTAATCCTGCATGAAATCAATGATATAGTAAGTTGTTAGTATAACAATTAATTAAAGTAGATATTGGTTATAAAAATCTCATTAAATTGTTCCATGTAGTCATTGTGTATAATTAAGACCCACAGGAAAACATTTGAAACCCTAATGTTCTATTTTATTGTATTTGCAGATTCACATCATAGATTTTGATGATGAAAATAACATTATAAACAAAAATGTTCTCCTTCATCAAGTGGGTGAAATTTGGCACATTAGTACAAGTCCTGCAGATAAAGGTGTGCTAGCAACCTGCTACAATAAAAGTAAGTCCTTTTTAAATATGCTCAACTTGTACAAGTGTTTTGATATTTCTGAATGTGTAAAGTTTGAACCTCTAGCTATGTGTAGACACTTTTAGTTTTAATTATCAACGCAAGGATTTCTAAAAAAATCTGCAACACTTTTACCTGTACCTCGTTTGTGTCCCATCCTTTGATTATCTTGGTTAGAAGTCAACTTGTGCATTCATGTTAAGAAAAGCAACAAAATAAACCTTATGCTTGGCTGATGAATGCAAAGCATGGCAAATAAAATATTCCTGTTACTTGAAGCATAATTTTTATTGGTTTATATGTTTGTCTTTGAAAGTGCAACTAAATGTCTTTCAAAATATGCTAGTGTCAAGCTTTAAGTAAAGTTTGTATATAATGTTATTTTTCATAAGTGAAATGCAGTTATGCCACGGAGATCTTCTTATCTAAATATTTCCTCAGTAGGAGTGCTCCTTGTCTAACCATACTCTAAGTCCACAACTAATTGAGATTAAGGATCTCTGTAAAATTCCAGAGTGAGGCAGGTGTGAAGATTTTCTGGCATGAGTCTTGAAAAATCCACTTGCATCAGTTGGGGAAAGGGGAGGTTTTTCTCTCTGACAAGAAATCTGAGGTGTCAATTGAAATAAATGTTATTTCTTCTAGTAAATATTAGTCTGTTCTTTCATGGATATACAGTCTAAGAGTATAAAAATTAAGGAGTGAATTTCAGGCTTTGTACATCTGTGAACAGTTGTAGAGATGTGTGTTCCTGCTGTCTAGCCTTCTGGTTGTATTAGGGAGAGGATTCCAGGATTGCTTAGTTCTCATAATTCTCTTGGATTGAAATAAAACTACTAAAATTTGAATTTCTTTCACAAATCTTGGGTGGTCTTTTAAACCCAACGATGGAAGATAAGTAGATTTTTCCAATTGAAATGACTGTGGGCATTTTGAGCCTTTCTGTGAGATTTCCAATTTCCTTTATTGGATCTAATAAGTCATATGAATGTTTTCTATTCCAGATTCTGTTCTAGATTTAGTTTATTTGATTTCTTAATATTAAGCACTGTTGTTTATTCTTCATGCATCTTTGTTTAGAATTATCATCCATTAATGTTCTGCTGAAAACAAGATCCCATTCTCAAATGGTGATTACTGACTCTAAAAGCAGTGTATGGAACTGAAAGCACACAGTGTGGAGTTCTGTAATAAGGAATACGGAGTTCAGCAGACAACTTGTTTCAAGCAGTAATGCAACCAAATTAAACAATCAAAACCTTTACAGCACTTAATGTATTGCATTTCTTTGTTGTTTTAAAAAGACTCTTAGTTCATTTTCTCATTGAGCTACAAGTCAAATGAGATGATGTTTTCAGGAACAGCTTTAAGTGTTGTGCCCATGCCTTGTGTCCGGGCCCAGCACTCCTGTCAAGACCTGAACATTGTTGAAGCTGGGATATTGAAGAAATGGGATGTGTGTCCCTTATTAACAGCTGTTTTTGGAAGTTGCCTAAAGAAGTGATAAAATGTGGCATTGAAGAGAAGTGGAATTACATACATTTGCCGTTTCCTAACTCACTGGACGAGCTAATGGAATAGGGTAAAGTTTTCTCTGTTGTATTGGGAAAGATACTGAGTTTTCTTTTACTCTCTCGCATTTGCAAAGGGTTATCATAACTGAGGTATGAAAAAAAGATCAACGAGTGCAAGTAGAAGAGCAGTTTGTCGCAACTCTCCTGATCTTTGATTTTAAGATGAATTTGCCTTTTATATAGGACATTTGGGGAATATAAATGTCATTTTTTTCAAATAGAGTGAAAAATCTTTCCATGGTATCCACTTGTTATCATCCCCTGTTACGAGTTTGAGACATTGGGACTCTAGTTTATTTTTTTACTTAACTACGGGATAGTTAATACTACTGCCTGAAAGTCACAGATGACACCAGCAATCTTGCTTTCTGTTTTGAAATACAAATAAGGTGCTGGTATTTTCTTCTCTTTTCTCACAAGGGGACAAAACTTAGCAAAATAATGCAATATGCGAAGCTTTTTGATGACTTCTGCTGAGTGCTAAGAATTCTGCATGAGAAATGGGTGTGTGCATTCAGCTGGTAGCAATGGGTTATTTCTGGGGTCAAGGTTTTAACAAAAAGTTTAAGTCGTCTGTGTTTGGGCTGATGTAATAATGCCTGGAAGTTTTTACTATTCTGGTTGAGAGGTGCCTTGAGTTGATATACCAGAAGTCTTAATCAAAACTCAAAAAAATCCTCTTGTATGGGTGAGTTCCTACATTTGGTTTGTTTTTGTTGGTTTTTTTTTTTTTTGGTTGTGGTTTTTTGTTTTTTTTTGTTTTTTTTAATTGCAAAGAGTATTTTAACTGCTTCTGTAAAATCCCATACCACCGTGCTCAGATCTGAAGCTTTTTTCCCGTGTGTGGATATTTAAAAGTGTATGGGTTGTTTTCTCTTGAATCATACTTAAAACATATTTTTTATTATTATTGCACCTAGTGAAGAACAAAGTCATGTACTCATGAGTCATAACAGCTATGCTTCTATGTCAGTGAAAAATAATTTCCTTGTTGTACACTAGATTATTTTCTTTAAGAGCTTACTTTTGATAAAATCAGATTTTCTCCCATAAATGGCTAAACTTGCAGCGATGACAATTTAGTTATTGTTTTGAGATGAGCTTTTGCTTTTAGAAAGTCTAGGCAAAATATGTCCAAAGTGCCAAGTTTAGCACATTTTGATGATTGGATGCAGACTCTCCACTCTTATTTTTGGCTTTACTACCCTTTTATATAAAGCCCATCTGAATATTTCTTATTTACTGACATTGATTCTGCATGTCTTTAAATTCTATGCTTTCAAGAAAAGAACGTTTCCCTAAAATGTAAAAATAAGATGTATCAGATAACTTTCTTGTTCACAAGAAGTCATAGAAAAATTTAAATCTTTGTTGAATATGCAATTTGAGAACTATATTCTCTAAATAGTCAGTAAAGTTAAATTAAACGGTACTCTGTGTCCTTTGTTCAAGATATTTTACTAGTGTATCAATGTACAATTAGGTTTTAAAAAGGAAAATACCTTCCTGACTCTGAAGTCAAAATTAAGGAAACTGCCTTTTTTTTGTTAGCATCAGTATTTACAACTCTGTCTAATTTTGACATTAAAAGAATACAAAGCTTTATTAAGTATGCATTCTCAATTATGACATTAACTAGAATAATACTGACTCCAGTAACTTTGGAACAATGTTGTCTTTGGGTATTAACCAGAAGGTCCATTTTCTAGGACATTTTTTCTTAATACAAAGAAAAAATTGTGAAACTGGTTCTGTCCCTGCTCATGCACACACTTCAAAAATACTGACTTAATACTGACTTTATCACATAGTTACACAGGGAGAACTTATTAGACTATTCCTGCTTTGATTTTAGTTATCTTCCCCCCTCACCTATCATGAATATGCCACTTAGGAAATTTTACACTGTACAATTGATACTATAGGAAGATAATTTTATTCTCAAGTGATAGACTTACTAGTTACGTGTAATCTTGTCCAACCTCCAGAAAAGATCAGGAATTTACTATGCTGGTGGCACGGCACTTGCCTGTGCTACGCATTTCTAACTTAGGCATCAATATTGTGTGCTAGAAATTTATTATGAGTGTTAAGACCATCCCAATGTAACTGGCATTGCTAAGAGACAAGATGTGTCTTGAGGAGACCCTGAGAAGTAACTCCTGTTTTTGCAAATGTGTTTGGCAGCTTTTTGATGTTGAATAAGTGTTGTTGAATTTTATCAGAGATTCCCTAAAAAAAAAAGAGAGAAAGTGCATAAATATGTGGAAAAAGCGAAGTATAAGAGGTGAAAAGAAGGATTATAGTCTAAATGTCTCAGGGGTAGGATTCTTTGTAAAATTAGTGTCTAAGGTATCCAGAAGAACTCATACACTATTACTCAGTTTTGTGACATGTTGATGCATCATTTTTCTCTTCAACTCCAGCAAATCAGCTGAATTAAAATGGGACGTGGATTATGTTTTTTTCCTCTTGAAGAGAATAAGATTGTTACTGACAGATTTAAGTAAAAGTCAAGGGGGGAAATGAGTTTGGTAGTCTTCTGGCTCTAGAAGTTAAATTAGATTGTTAAAGTTCGGTATGAGACTAATTAGGTCTTAAAAAAACTAAAAGGTTGAATTCTTGAGAGAACAACACAATTTAGAGATGGTTTTTGGGTGATGGCAATAAAAGTGACAATAACCTAGAGTGCTACAGTTGCATCGTCATTTGTCTAATGCCTAATCTCTGTAAATTTACATGTGCTTATTTACCTATGATACTTATTAATATCCTAAAGTTATGTTCAGCAAAGCAGAAATCATATAATTTGCTTTACAGTAGCCCAGAATTAAAATGGTGGAAGCTGTATTTAGTGGAAAATCCCTGTTAGAACAATTCTAGGAACTTTACACCTTTCTTCTTTTTTGCTGTTCTGACCAGCTGTAGTCAGTTGACTGTTCTTTATTGCTTTCATTAAACCAAAATGGGACAGGAGTGGCACTTGTAAAAAGTGAATAAGAAAGGTGACCAAGTAATTAAGGAGATCATAGCATTTCTTCGTAGAAATTCACATTTAAATATCAGAAAAGAAGGATTGTGAGGTGGGTTGAGGTTCAAGAACATACCCTCCAAATAATGATATGAACCAATGTGAATAATGATACACTAAATATAATAAGATTTAAAATGCAGATAAATTAGTCTTCAAGAAGTTAATAACTAACCAAGTGCTCTCTTCAACTGCTGAGGGGAAAATCATTTCACATGTGTATTCCTACTGCACGTTTGAAAGAAGCTTGCTTCACTAATCAGAAGAGCATTCTAGCCTACTCTAGGATAAATTTTTCCTTGTGATAATGTGAAATACCCAAACCCTGTAAATCACACTTGGGAACTAGAACAAGGGAGATCTGACAAAGTGCTAGATTGCACTGGGAAATTATCAGTATCCAGTCTCAAAATTGCACAAGGGGGGAATTCAGAAAGCCATTTTATGGACTTTTAATTGTGTTCTGAGGCAACCAGAAATACCAACAGTCAATGGAATCGGGTGTTTCTAATAATTGTGTATGTAAAGTAGGTGATGGGAGCCTCAGCTCTAGAAATGGCTGATAAAATTTGGATCCCTGCATTGATACGGTGATTAATACGATGTTACGTAATACTTGAAAATATGTTGATGATGCCCTTTTTGTCATTCCAGTTTATCACACATTGTTATGAGTTGTTTGAAAAATTACCAAGTTAGGTGTATGTGCAGTGGTAGGTGTGTATTGTATGTGGGCTTGGGGGCTGAGAGGAGGTCATGCCTTGCAATTGCTTTGTTTCATACAGAACTTCTTTTTAATCTCTTGCCTTGTTTGTACATCCCTCCCTGTCTATCACCTGCTGTTTTCAGATGCTGAAAAAATGGAGGCAGACTATTTCCTGTGGACTTATAAAGTAGACTTCATCTACATCATTAAAGCAATGGGAAATTCAGGGGGATTTTTCTGTAAGCTATTTAAAGAGCTCTGTCACCATTTGCCAGTGGTGGCTTCTTTCAGAGTGACTCTTTGATCTGGTCTCCTGTGATCAAGAATACTAAGTAAAGAGATTGAGATGAATGATCATGGTGATGAATTTGGAGAAGGCTGTCATTCTAAAATATTGTTTTATAAATGTAACTATAGTTTATACAGCATTATTTATAAAACCTGAATATAGTTTTAATTATATCCTATAAGCTAGAATTAACCCTCAGATTTATGCCTTGCTCTGAGATAGAGATAAATCTGTTTAGCATGTCAGCAGAGAAGCTAGTGGTTGGTTTGGATGCTCTACAGATCCTTAGAGATGGTAACAGTTTGAGAAGTTAAGGGTTAAGGCAAACTGCCGGTGGGTTTGCGTGACATGATGGGGAGATAAAGGGGAGGAAATAGAAAAATGATCCAGAACGAAAAGTCTGCATAGGTGGAAAATTGTTTACCTGCTGAACCTGCAGCTGGATCTGGGTAGGGTCTCCTTTATTACAAAGGTGAATTTTCAGGATCTGACTGTATGAAGCTACTCTGGGTGCTGGGAAAAGATATGCTTGGAAGGGCAAAAGTAAAGGACCATGTCTTACAACATAATTGTAGACAATTGTACTGTTGCCATCACAGGTTTAATAGAGGAAATGCTGCTGAAAGACTAAGTGAGGAAAATAAGGCAATGGTAGAGTTGGAGAAATAAGGAGATCCTGAGGAAGGAGGTCCCAAAAACAGCTAAGGGGTATGTGAGAGCACAAGAAGTCATGAGGTGGTAAAATAGCTTTTGGGCAGTCAGTGAGAGGCTGGAGAAATGTTAGAGATAAGATATGGCCCTTACACTCTTACAAGGTGTTAGCAGACTTTTACTGTCTGTCCATACAAAAATCTGTTGTTGTGGTTAAGTGTCTGCATGTTTTTGGTTTTTTAATTAGCATTTTTTTTTTTTTTGCATTTTGTTTCTTATCTATGGCAATTTCCACTGTTTTCCTGAAACATTGTTTTTCTTCTTTTCCATGGCATTTGCTGAAAGGATCAGTGAAATAATTTGCCAAGTCTTGTATTGTTGGATCTAATTTTTTGTCTTGATGTTGCTGTTAGATGAGCAGTGGTCCAGAGACTTCAGCTTCTCTTTTAGCTGTTTTAAACTGCACTAGCAAATGAAACAGAATGATTATGCTGATAGTTTATGCAATCGTGAATTGGGTTGCAAGATTATTTTCACGACCGTAGGAGTACTTTTATGTAGTTGAAAACCTGAAAATTAGTATGTCACAATATCGGCGATAAAAATAACAGCATTGAAGTCTGATGTTCGGAATTATTTACTCTAATGATGTTAGGTGGGGTGGAAGCTGATGTGGAAAGTGTGTGTGTGAGCTGTATCAACACTGAAAACCATTTAAGAAAACAGCCCTTACCTGCTAGTTTGTGAGGAACCTGCTGACTGTGAAAGTCTTAATGTTGAATAATCAGGTTTTGGTATCGGTCATCTGACTGCAGGTTTGTTGGGTGTTGGTTGGTTGTTTTTTTACAGCAATATTGCTATAATGACTTTTTTGCTGAAAATTGTAACCTGTAGAATAAAAGAAATAATCTCAGGATATTAAACTATGATTTTAAAGTTATATATATGTTCCAATAACTTGGAATAGGGCCCTGGCATTGACCTAGGGAGTGACTTGCAGTAGAGCTGTTAAACTATGTTAAACTGTTACTGTTAAACTATGAGGGTACTCCCTGAGCAGTTTTGGTGTGGGCCAGGTTACAGTGTACTTTCAGGTAATGATGCCTCAATGTAGTCTAAGAAATTAATGAGTAGCTGGAGTTTAGCCTCCTTCTTTTAACTTAGCATGCCGAAAAACTCAGCTAGATTGTGCTTTCTGACCTCAGGGCTGGAGACCTGTACCTGACATTGTTTTAAGTTGCCAAAAAATAAAATACCTGTCATGGTTCTCCATTGCAGACTTCTATAAAATACAGACAGTTTGATTTGGAGAATGTGTTGAAGGGAAACATGCAAGTACTTGAGAAATTAGATGAAAAACATGACAGAGATGTATGTGAAATAAATTACAGTATGAAGATCTGGTCAAGAATTTCTGTTCTGCTGTTCTCAGTAATATGGTGGTTCTGTTGAATGGCTTATTCCACAAAATTAAGAGTAATCATTTTAGAGATAATTTCAGTCTTCCAGAGAATAGGATATTTTGAAACAGTTATCCTTTTTTGTATAGCATTTTTAGTGTCTGGTGCTGTGGGATGGTTTTGTTGTGATAGGGATTAGTAAGTGTTGTCTAGGTTCATTTTAAAGAATCTTGATAAATTAAAGCGAAAACTTCATGCTGCTCAATTTGAAGAGAATGTTTAATTACTGGGTATAACATGCCCGCATTCATTGAGGCAAAATTAAGTTTCTAGAAATGATAATTGTCTTAATCTGTACCAGTTCTTTCTTCTTAAGAAAGTACTTTGTTCTATCTGCTTTCAGGTACCAAATGCTGAATCAGATCATGAACTGGAATTGTTTGTAAGCTTGGTGATTTCTGAGTTTATAGAAAGACTTACCAGGTTTCCATTGTGAAATAATCACTTCTCTTTTATTTTCAGTGCCCTTTGTAAGGATACTGATGTTTTGCTGACTTCCCCATCTAGTGCTGCGCATAAGGCTCAGAACACTGCCAGTGTTGATATAACGAGCTTTTTCCTGAACTGTAACTACCACTTTAGAGTACAACATCATGTTGTGATGGCTTGAATTGTTTCTCTCTGCATGCATGAACTAACTTTTGTAAACAGAGGAGCTCATCTTTTTAGTCCTTCTATTCACACTTTTTGTATGGCATGAAATTAATTTAAAGTGTCAGGTCTGCAAGACTAGGTAGTTGACACTGTTACACTAATAAATAATGCTGTTTCAGGAGCTCACAGTGGAATGCCTCCTCTGGTTTTAACTTTAGCCTTTCAGATAAATCTTTGTTTTAGATCCATGAGATAAAGCTAGATTAATTCCTTTCACTAGGAAGAGGTAAAAGTAAATTTAAAAGCAAAATCTTTATCTAATCTAAATTTAAAAGCATAATTAGTAAGTTTCTGTGTTGCTGTCATCTTTTGTAGTTGTGCTTGCCCCTGCTTCTCCTGAGAATTCAAATTCTTTTCCAAATCCGTGGAAACATATGTGGAAGTGTATTTATTGTCCTAGTTCAAATGTATTTTTAAACTTCTACAAAAATAGGTTCTTCACTTCTGTTTCATGTAGGAACACAGAAAGCCACCAGAGGGCAAAAGGAAGTGTGACTGGACAAAGCTGTTACCTGCAAATTTCTACATGCAAGCAGATGTGTGTGCACACATCCTGGTTTTCACTTGGATTTTTTTCAGACAAGATAGGTGCCCTGGTGCAGTGGTTATGAAGACTTCATACAAATAGGTTGCATTTGTAGATCCAGAGCATACAAACACAAAACTGGTGTTTAATTTTGTTGAAAATAGTTTGCCTTTAAAATCCACTTTTTCAAAATAATAAATCTGCAATGAGTTGTGGCTGTCTGGTACATTGCACTTACACACAGTGAGCTCATGTATTAAAGAAACTTTCTGCAGAGAAAATTAATCAGTAAGGATTCTGGAAATAATGCTGCTGGTGATGCTTCATCTGCCTAGTATTGAAGGCAGCAGGTGACACACTTGCTTTGCTGTAATGAAAGCCCTCTGTGTAGGGAAATCATTGGTACAGCCATGGGATATGCTGCAGCCATTAAAATGGGCACAGGAGTGGAATGCATCTTTAAATATTTCCTCTTCTCAGCAGTAGTGGTGGGATGTACAGAAGATTTATTCCCATAGTTTGAAGGAAGAAATAAATGTCCTTGGTGTTCTCCTAATGTTCTTTTAATGTTTTTTCCTAGGAATTCTAGCTGTTATATGTCATTTGAGTATTCCTTTACAAGTAGCTTGCAGTTAGGTTTTCAGTGAAATGGTTGACTGTCTGATCCACCTGATAAAAAAATGCTGCACAAGTGATAAACAGCTTGAGAAATTGTTCCATGTTAATTCTGTTCGAATTTCAAGGCCTCTATGCCTAGATTATTGAGTTACTATGCCTAGTATATTGAGCTCTGTCCAGATGAGAGGTAACAGCTGTCATATCATAGCCTGTGCTGTAATCTTATGTGTAAGACTGCTGTAGGAGTTAAGCTTAGTAGTGTCTCAGGCAGTGTGTAAGAGCAGATGCATAGTGAACAGTGTAAGAACTGGGGGACCATGGGCCATGTATAATATAATTAACTTGAAGCACTGATCCTTGTTATCCCTTGATTTAGGATTTCTTCTTTATTTGACAGTGATTATCAGGATAATTGCAACACTTTTGGTATGAAGCAAAAGTGGATGAATGTCAGAAGAGGAAGAAGAGAAAATGACAGAAATTTGGGTGTTACAGAGTGGTCATGATATTGAAAAGAGTGCTTTAAAAGCAGAAAGTGGATAAAATGCTTCTGAATTAGTGCTGTCACCGAGGGATAATCTCTTGAATTATCAAACTGCTCTCTCGTTCACTGTTAGAAGCTTTAATTCTCTTGCCCTTTTTTAATTTTTTTTTTTTAGCTTAGAATAAAAGAAGTGTTTTTCTGTCTAATTTGAAGTAGTGTTTTGACTCTATTTTAAAATATCAGTCTGAACTAATATAAAAGACTGTGAGAGAATTTGTTCTTTTGCCACCTCCAGTCAATGCTATTGTTGCGGTAAATAACATTTTGCAGAAACACATAACTTCTTACAGTTTGTGATTAGGAATTATGCAATGAGTTTGTTACATTACATTAGTGAAAGTTAAAGTCTTGCTTTTCTCTGTATTAGACTAGTTTTATAGTGGACTTCAAAGTTATTCCCAAATGATGCAAGTGTAGCCAAGTATACTGTGCGAGTTCCTTCCAGTAAATGTTAAGACATTTTGCAGCCTCAACTTTTTTTTGGACTCCATATTTTGTGACCTTCTTTCGACCAGGAAAAAATAGCCTGCTTTCATTTCTACCTGGAAAAGATAGCCTGCTTTCATTTTCCATTGTCCCATCCTTCCTGGAAAGCTGGAGGGGCCGAAGGAGTGTCTTGTTTCATGCCCTTAAGAGAATGATGAAGAAATAAGAAAAAATATTTTAATTTTTTTTCCCCTCTTGCTGAATAATCTACATCACAATTTGAGTACGAGCAATATCTTAAATAGTTAGCAAAATGATATTTTTTGTTTTATAAAGTAGCAAGTCCTGAGTCCCTGTAGTTATCTGATGGCATTGGTTCTGTTGCATATTCTGTTATCTGCATGTCCTCATATGAAACCATGTTAAAATGTTTTGAGGACTGTTTTATTTTGAGATTTTTCTCCTGATTCTGCATGACAGTTAGCAACCTTAATTCTCTTGTGTGAGGTTTTTTTTGTGTCATCAAACAAGATGTTTCTGACCATTAGGCATAAAACAGAGCATTTCTGCTACTGCAGCAATTTGAGTGGCAGAGCTACAGGAAGTATGAGAATTTGAGGTTAATATCTGTATCCCTTTTGATATTGTGAAGACTGTTTTGCAGCTCAGCATAGTTTTATGATACCCACTGTGGGTGCACATGCCGTCTGGTAAACTAACAGCACTTCTCCACTGTTCCTTATGCTCAAATTTCTGCCATCAAGACCTTCAGGGCCCTTTCTGCAGAGCACTGTTGGACTTTGAGGTTCCTGTTAGTCTTGTTTCTCCAGCCTGTTTCTGTGCCTCTGATGTTCCCTGAGGTAATTTATGAAGATGCTGAGCAATGCTGGCCACAATGCCAGCCCCTAAGACACACCAGTAGTGACTGGCTCCAGATGACTTTTGTGCCGCTGATCACAACTCCTTGAGAATGGCAGTTCAATCAGTTTTGAACCCAACCCTCATGTGATTGTCTGTGAGGATGTAATGGACCAAAAGCTTGTTAAAGGTAACTAACATCAACTGCTCCTCCTGTTTTTTACCAAGCCTGTTTTTAATTTAATTTATACTGCAGAATGCCATCGTGTTTGTCAGATATGATGTCTCCTTCATAAATCTGTACTGAGTAGTCCCAGTCACCTTATGTTTAGAAATATTTTTCAGATGCTCTTAATCTGTCACCATCCTGGGAACTAAGGGAAGACTAATTAGTGTATAGATCCTTCTTGCCCATCTTAAATATAAGAATGCCATTTACTTTCTCAAAGTCCCCCGGAACCTCTCTCCCAGCACCATGACCTTTCAGAGTTAATTGAAACCAACCTCATAAATACACTGGCCATTCCTCAATTCTTGTGGATGCATTACTAGGATCTAATTTCTTTAAATATTCCCTAACTTGACTTTCCCACTGATTTTAGCAGCCTGAGATCCCTCAATCCTTGGGATAGCAAAGACTCTTCCACTAGACACTGAGCTTATTAAAGTCCTACACAAGGACCAAGACTATAAATATGAAACTCCTTCTCATTGCCAGAAGGTTGTGTTACTATCCTTTAAATCATCCTTCTAGCAGACACCAATTGTGTGTTGCCACTTTAGTCTACCTTCTAATCCTAAACCACAATCCCTCACTTGAGCTGGGAGCTCCATGCACTCTAGTTGCTGATGTTCATAAAGATTGTTTCTTCTCACCTTCCTGATCCATCCCTCCTAAAGATCCATACCTCTAATCCCAGCAAGATTGTACACACCAGTAAGATTCTGCATTTGAAATAAACATGAGGTGTACTTGGTCAGTACTAGCAAAGGGATTGTACCCCATTCCTGAGCTGAAGATTTGACCACCGAGGTATTTCTGGATTTGTTTCTATTTGGTTACCTTTTTGTAATTACTTTTCTTAGATTATAAGCCTTTTTGGAAAGAGCTGTATATCTTCTCCATTTGAGTTCAATAAATAAAATGTGGTAGGGATTCTCTCCTGAGTGTTTCTGAGGTGTAAACAAATGAGAACTGTGTAGTTCTTAGCAGCCAACTAACAACATGATGTGTTGTTTGAAGGCCCAAGCTGAGAAAACTACTGACTAGCAGAGGGCAACATTCAATCTTTTTTCTTTCTCTAGACTTTTTGGATGTGCTAATTGTTGATACCTTGAACTAGAAAAAAATCCCAACTGCAACTGATTTTTTTTGTATTAGTAAAAATACCTTTCTTATTGTAGCATTTGTGACTGACATAATGAACAGAAAAGTGAGTGATCTCAAAATAGTATATCTAGCTGGTAGTTGTTTATAATTATTTTCTTCCATTAATTACTTTTGCTTGATGTGTGAGCACATCTGGAAGCTAGCTATCCAAATTGACAGATTTAAAGATACAAGCAGATTATGGTTCTGAGATCTAAGCTTGGAATCCCAAGTTATTGCTGGAAGAGATTTTGTATATGTTGGTTGTGGCCACACATCTGGATTTCTGTTGGGGGGAGACCCAAGTGGAGACCATGGAAGGCTGATGTAAGGGGTAGTGAACTTACATTTTCCACTTGAGCTAGTGCTTAGAACTTGGCTCATCAAGCTTGAGGCAGCCATCCAAACTACTCATGTTGGATGGTGTGGCATTTGTCCTGCTTGAGGTAGACTTGTTATACAAGTTATATTTGCCTTTGGAATCCTATGGAGTAGAATAGGAAGGCCTGAGGTTATTTAGATATGCTGTTGAATATATAACTGTCTATTAAGGTGCATGATTCAACAGGGAGATAAGTGGTCAGCAGTTCCCATCAACTTGTTAAGGAGCACAGTTTTTAATACTTCATGAAATACCAAGTGGGAATTTAAGTGCATTGGCTTCTTTTCACCTTATTTCACTGAGAGCTGCCATGATTTTGTTGGTCATGAAAGTGAGTTACCTCAATGAGACAACTGTTGTGTGTGTAAAAGTAGCAATGTGGACAGCGCTGTTCAGCTCCACTCGCCTTTGTGATGATGGAAGCCAGCATGTAAATATCCCTCATTAAGTTTTATTGGTGTACTGTGCAGCTTTGCTCAGCACAGAGTTAAATCTCACAAATGACTTTGATATGGCCAACCAGTACCTTTTTACCTGTGTGGCTCTCACCATTGCAGCTTTTACATTATTGCAGCCAAATTCTGCCTGAAGAGCAGAGTTCAGCTCACTGGTATAGTGATGGTTGCAGTTCTTTGCTTGGGCTGTCCCCATATGGCAGAGTTCCAGAAGTGCAATCAGTAAATTTTGACCTCCCTCAAAGCAGAGTCTAACATCAAAAAAGGTCTGTGCTGAAACATTGTCTCAAATCACCTTGGGATAGCGTAAGTATCAGACTGAAAAAGTTGAATTTATGCCTTTTCCAATTTGTCTACCTGCTTTCTTTCTGCACACTGTCTCCTGTTCTTCCATAGAAAATGATGGGTTTACCTGCCTCTCCATGTCATACCCCACACCTTTTTGCACACTCTCAGATCGTTCTATCTGTGCTAGTGTGCAGCAGGCATAGTTTTTAAAACCTTCTTGGACATCTGTATATGCAATGCAATCATATACTACTACTAAGAGAAAGAGTGAGCTGCTGTGTTTCCATGCTTTGTTTTTGTTTTTTTTTTTGTTTTTGTTTGGTTTTTTGTTTGTTTTTGGGTGGGGTTTTTTTGTTTTTTTGAAAATCAATGTCTAGTTTTGGGTAGCTAAAAGGTGCATTTTTAAATAATGGAAAGAGAAATTAAACTGCCTGTAGCTCTTATTCCTAGATATCTCTCACCCTGTGTATTTCAGAAAAAAATGTAGAATCAAAGACTACACAGAGTTTTAGGACAAAAGATGAAGTTACTAAGCCAGAAAATGAATAGTCTGTTTCCGCCCTCATTTTTGCCTGTGAAGGACATGATGTTGAATAACTAGAATACAGTTTAATTTTTAATTCATTAATTTAAAAGGCTAGAAGGCATATTCTTTTTTTAAAACAAAATGTGCATACCTGAGTAATATGGTTTTTATTTCTTAATTCTGTTGAACTTGAAGGATGTTGACATTGATTGCTAAGGAAGACTGCTAACTGTTTGTCAGTGGAAGGGAGGAGGATTCTGAGCACTAGCTGCTTGTTCCTGTCATACCGAGAGCACTAATGGGCACCAGCTGGGCTGTAGCTATAGCAGCTTCACCACTTCAGCCTTGCACAGCACGAGCTGCTGTGGCAATGCTGCAGAAGGGCCTCCTGTGCAGATTTAGGAAGTATACACTTCAGTTGTTGTTCCCTGGGCAACAGAATAACTGCAGACAGCTGGCTTTGCACCACCTGAGCTGATCAAAGAGCAAACCCTGTCAGGCACTGATACTTCAGCTCCTCCAGCTTCAGTGTGAATGTCTGCAGGCAGTGATGTAGGAGGCATTGTCATTCAGGTTTCAAGGTTAAACACAGGGGAATGAAGTAGAATGACAACAAAAAGTAATATGAAAACATTGTTCCTGTAGATAGTATAGTCAGGTGTGTATAGCTATTGATGATTGACAATTAGCTTTAAAATACTAAATTACTGGTGTACATGTAAAATGTCTTGGAATTATTCAAAAAGAGACTGGGAGGCTAGCAATAATTGGCTTGAATTTTGGGAGAAGGAAGAATAATCAAGGGTGGTACATCATGTGTTTCATTAAGAAAGACCATAAAGATAAAGAATGGCTGAACACAAAGATTAAAGTGGTATGTAAAATAATATGGCTGTGGAGGACATACCTAGTCTGCTGTAAGCTTCTGACAGGTCAGGTGTGCAGCAACATGGTGAGTTTTATTCAGCAAGTAATATCAGAAGCATGAAAGGTGGATGACTGAACAGTAGTGAACTGTAATGTGGTTCAATGTGGACCTGTATAATTGGGATTAAGATCCACTTGAATGTATTGGATAAGAGTGGAGGGGTGGGAGGGACAGGTGGCAGCATTTCATAAATGTCTAACTCTTTTCTTGTACTTCTTTTATATTATAGTAATATCCATTTACCACTTGGCTTAAGAGGAGTGCTAACTTTTTAAAATACTGTTTTAAATTCGGTTGTGAAATAATAGATTATTTTAAATACTAATTTTAAAACTTAAAATAAGTTTCTCCTTAATTTTTTCTAGTATCTGTATTTATGTCAAAAGGTAGTAGCTTCCCTCTTGGAGAAGCAGCTCCAGTGAGTGAATATGAGTGAGCAATAATACTGACTTTTAGCAAGTCCTAAATGCGCATCTGTCCACACTTAAAAGAGGAAAGTGAGCAGAGTTGCTGTGTTTCTGAAAGTGTCCAGTTTTCGTTTGCCCAAACTGTAGAATATTAATTAGTATCCACACTTTCACTGAGGGATTGTTTTTTATATTCCATATATTCCTTGGATTTTTTGTATTTTGCCTTTATTTTAGTAATATTTGATGAAAGTCTCTCTAAAGTAGTTTCAGGTGGGGTTTTTTGCCTTTTGTTGTTGTTGTTTTCTTGTTTGTTTGTTTGCCTTGGGGGCAAATTAGACAGTGTCTTTCTTGTTTGGCTATTCTGATTTACTGCATCAGTGGTCCAGATATCAATTGGTTTCTTAGTATGTTTACTATGTTAAGTCCTTTTTAAAGCTGTTATTTATTAAAGAGAATTAATTAAGAGGATTTTATAAGCAGATTTTATGATATCTGATGTTCAGTTGCATTCTTTGTGGTTTTGGAGTCTGTGGCATTTTCTGAAGGAATCTTTATAATAATTCTGAGTTAATTAAAATTTCAGGTTCTTCTGTCTAAGTCTGGAAATGTGACTAAGCTCACTTCTTTCATTCTGCATGTCTTCAGCTGTAGGAATTGCTGCTGCAAAATCAAGAGCAGTGTGAAGTGCATAGGCCATCCCTTCTACCTTAAAGATCTACCAGTTCATAAAAGACACAACAGCAGGAATGACTTTCAGTGTCCCAAATAACTGTATTGCATCTGCAGTCAGCATTGTTCTTATAGCCATAGGTTTTCGTTTTTGCATCTAGTCCAGAAATAATTGTGTAGTTTTTAAGGAATGTCTGCTGGCTACTGTGTTCTAGCAGCAGCAGTGCAGTGAATTGATTTGTTGTGCATGAAGGAGCTCTATCAAGGAGTAACAGGTACTTTTAGCTAACCTTACAGATATGTTTCTTTCGGAACTCTGGTTGCTAACTTCTTGTTATTTTTTGAAATTCAGGGAGATATTTTTCCCCAGGCTTATTTCTTATAACTGAAGTTGGAGCAGTGTTTGGAGGAAGATAAATGGGATGTCCCACCAATCTACAGCTTTTACTTTTTTTTTTGGTGTTGGAACCACCTGGTAGTATAAAGCTGAAAATTTTCGTGGAAAGAGTCCTCATTGAGAAGTCCTTTTGAGTGCTGCAGGGAAAATTGGTATTGATTGACCATGCTGTGACCCTTTGCAAATTGTACCCTCTGCATGCAGAGCATTTTCTTACTTGCTCAACTTGTAAAGTAGGCACCAAAGATGGCATCATGTTCTATAGCCACGATTATCTCTTAGGCTTTGACTGAATTCAACAAAGCTTGAACTCACCAATGTTGTTTTCCTATATTTGGTTACTGTACCCTTATTGCTACCAGCTTCATGTGTAGTTGCTTCCTAATTCAGTGCTGTCAAAGGATGGGATTGCTTATTCCTTAAATTCTGTTTTGCTTGTTTGTAAGCCTAACAGAACTAGGTAGATGAAACTATGTGCAGTCACTCTAGCAGATATTATCCTCTGCCTTGGAGACAATATTGATGGACTTGGGGAAATGGTGCTTAACAGAGGGTTGTTGCAGTTGGAACAAGTACATTTAGCTCCATCCTTAGCTATACCTAGCAAAATATATACTGAAGGTGTATGATGAATTAGATAGAGGATGAGGAGGAACAAATTTCCCCCTCTTGAATAAGGAATAACAAATATGACAAAGATTCAATAGTTCATTGTCTCATTTCTGTATCATTTTATGGGAACATTTTTCTTAATACACTCAGTGATAAAACTACAACACAACCATATCTATTCTTTTCTGCGTTGGTGCTGTGACATAAATAAAAAAATCTTGTTTCAATATGAAGTAGGGATGCAAAAGTGGTTTCTAACTATATAGTTTTAAGGAACGCATAGAAGCACAACATAGAGACGTTGTATTTAGCTTGTTTTTCTTTCTTTTAGAGAATAACTGGCATTGTCATTTAAATATTAGTTTCATGCTTGTATTTTAGCATTTTAAAGAGATAATATGAGAGCTGGTAGATAAAAACATTATCGTTTTGTATGTATATGTGCAGTAATATGATGTGAAGATAGTGAAAGATGGGAAAACCTGGAGTTTCTTTTTGCCTGTAGGCATTCTAGATAAGCAATGGCACTGCAGAGGTGGTAGTGATATTACCTAGTAACACTGGATTTTTAAATTTTAATATGATCACTTGGGAAATAAGGCTATATGGGTAATGCCACAAATACTGTATTCTGTTAATGAGCTTTTCATGTGGCAATGGGAAGCTTGTTGTGGGACTTTGATTTCTGTGTAGTGAGAGTTCCTGTTTGTGTTTATAGTTTTCTATAGGTTTGTAGCTTGTGGTTATTTGATTAAGAGGAATTGTGACCCAGAAAAAGCTCCACTTCAACTATCAGAAGAGCGACACTTTCACACTTAGATTTGCCCTCTCTTTTACAAGGGAGAAAATTATCTTTTAAAAAGTTCCTTATATAAAGGTAAATTAAGCCTTCCTTAAGGCCAGCCATATCTAAAATCGCTTCTCTGGGTGGCTGTGGGAATTCTGTTTTGGTTTCACACATCTGGGAATTAACAAAGAGGCAGAACCATCCAAGGAGAAGTTACTCGTGCTCTGAATAGAGTCTTTGTACTACAGATTTCTGCCATGTATCTAATTCCAGAATTTCTCCAAAGTTTAAAATTAGAATATTTGCAATACACATGCAATTGTTCGAGATGGATGGATATTCAGCAGCTGGAAAGTGATGTTACTTTCCCTGAGCATCATCAAACCCAGCTGAAAGTAGAGGTTATCGTCTATGCTGTGTTGAAGTTTTGTGCTTGTTGGCTTTTAGTCTCATCCCTTTCTGATGTGCAATTTATCCCTCACCACTAGTCCCAGTGAAGTAAAAAACAGGCATGGAACTGCACAAAATTTTGCACCAACCTGTACTTCAGTTTTCAAACCACAAAAGTGTCATAGGAGCCTGGATCACATCAAGTCTGGGGGATTTCTCTCTCTATATAAATACACATACATCAACAAAGCTTATGCTTTGGCTTCCCTCAATCTTCAAAATAATGCTTGCTTAGTTGTTTTAGGATTTTCAGGCTTAGAAATATGATTGTGCAGGGAACTAATATTCCAGTTTTAAGAAACTAACATGTCATTTCAAGGCTATCTTTAAGACTGTGTGCTGTGGTAAGGGGAAAATGCCTTGAGAAAGTGTTTCTCCCCACCTCTCCCTATCTAAAACCTTTGCTGCACAAAACAATAGCGCTTGGAATTTCAATCTTTTTATGGAATATAAATTTGATGGTGCAATTCTTTGGTTTTCAGTCTTCCCTCAACTGATTTGGCCTATGTGAGAGTAATTTATTGTTAAGGATGAGAATTCATATTATATGGTGCCTGTGTAACTACACATTTCTCTTGCTTGATAAGACAAAGAGAGCTCAGAGGATTATTACAGGGATTCTTTTCCTTTCTGGTATTCAGAAGAAAGCTAAATTTGTCCATTGTATATTTGCAAGTTTGTTGCTTTATGGGTGTATGAATATTGCATGTTCTCACTGCTTCTTGAATAGATGCAGGGCATAGAAATGTCAATACACTTACTCCATGTTTTGCCAACCACTGTATGACATCATTTTGGGACCACCTAGCCAAGCAAGAAAAGTTGCAACTATAAGAATGTGGCCTGCTTTTCAGAAAAAATATGGTGATGATGAAAATCTTACAGGCAGCTTCACAATTATCAGAGAATATTAAGAAAAGTGAAATAGCAGCAGATTTTTGTAAATTAAACAAGAAGTCTGAATTGAAACTTTCGTTACTGTTCTGTCACATTGAAGTGAAATGTTTGATAAATCTCCCCTTCTTCATCTATATTGCACTTTCAGTTATTTAGTACTTGCATGGTGTACAAAGCACACTGTGTGTGGATTTGCCCTCTGCTAAGGAAAGGTAGCCATCCACTGCTGCTTTCTTCTCTTCCTCAGTGGCACATGGATGTGTAGTAAACAATTTGCCTGAAATGATTCAGGAATAGCTGTTTAATTAGCATGCTCTACAATTAGCAAAAGTTCCATTGAGTGTTAATAAATAAGGGATTTTCTATCATCTTTACATGTGTGGTCTCTTTTTACTTTATTCAACTTGTATATCCAAATTACTGTAGAACAGTTATAGGCATCATACATAGAGTTTATGCTCAGCACAATCTATCAAGTATCCAGTGATTGTGTGTTCTGAATTCATGTAAAGTCCTCCTATCCCTGTTTCCTGTTGCAGAAATAGTCTGTTCTCCTACAGGTTTGACCTAAGTACCTTTTTGTTTTTTGCTTTTATTTCATATGAATGTATTTTAAGCATGTCTACATTCTTGTATTCAAGACTTATTATGTATCGGTTACTTTTTGTCCTATTCTGTGTTGTTTGGGTGCTTCTTTTCTATGTAGAGTATCCAGATTGGTGACCTTTATAATGTTTTTTCCCCTCCATTAGTACCCTTTTAGCCTGAGAAGGCTTTTTCAGTGTCCTTCCTTCCTCTTGAAAGCACTTTCATTACAGCTGCTGCCACTTTCCACTGATGAAGTTGGTCACGTTTGCTCAGGGCTCTGTAATCACACACTCTTGACTAGAATCAGCTAAAATGTACTTGGAGATAGAGGCCTCTAAAACGACCTCAGAACAGAAAATGTATCATTTGTTGCTGCTTATCCTCTGGACTTCTCATTCAGCTCATCCTGCAGGGGCATTGGCTGCCCCTGCTTTTGCTTGCCATGGCTGGGGTTGGTTCCTTTGTTCCAGCTGGAGTGGATCCCACCGTTCGTCCTTGGTGAACCCCAAACCAGTGGCTGGAACAGTGTGAACATATGCACTGCTGCTCTGGTCTCCTCCCATTCTGCATTGCCTCAAATTGCTATACTGGATGATGTGCAATGCCATATGTGCACAGACCATGTGGTATTTTCTCCTCAATCTACAGTTGCCATGTTCTTCATACATTGTAATGCTTTGCTATATGCATGTAAGTTCAGTTTGTCCTTTGGAAGCTGTATTTATTTGCTGTGGTTAGAGGCGTGTACTTACATGGGAAACCTAATTTTGCAATAAACAGCTACTGGTGGTAAAGGATATGAGAGAACACTCTGGATTAAACTGAAGATAGCTGTTGTAAAAGTTTAAATGATGCCTGTATCTTTGCTGTTAAGGAATCGAGCAGTGTAACTTGTGGGTCATTTTCATTAACTCAATATGGAGAATGAAACTTGAAAACATACATCCCAAAGAGTTTTCATGGGCACCTAATTTTGCTGTTGTTCAGGGAGACACACATTAAATAAGCGCTAATTATGAGTTTTGTAGCAACTTGACTGCTGACTTGAGGTCTGTGTCTGTAGCCACATTCTGCATTCTTTAAATTCATCTTGGTATAATATTTTAAAATATTTCAAACAGCAGATGTGCATTGCTTATAGATTTGTGTAAATGTTGGTGCAGTGTGTACAAAATACATCTCCCATACAATGATCTGTTGACATTATTCTCTGTTGCTTAGCTTCAGACACTAAAGTCATGACATGTGCTGCTGTTTGGAGGATGCCGAAGGAATTGGAATCAGGCAGTCATGAATCCCCTGATGATTCATCAAGCAACACTCAAACCCTGGAGCTACTCTGTCACCTTGACAACACAGCCCATGGCAATATGGCCTGGTAGGATTCTGCATATTTTATACTCCTAGAAAAAGCCTAAAGGATAGACCCATGCTGTTAGTTTTGTGCAGATTTATATTGTGGAAGCTATGCTATGCACTTTAAAAGTATTCCATCTTAAAAAAATAGTATAAATTGGATTTTTAGTCCCAGATGTTTCATAGATTAAAAACATTTATTATAGTCCTGCATACACATACGGAGTAACAGCCTGTGTATTGTTTGAATGTGTTTTTCCCCACCTATCCCCATCTAAAGTCTTTGCTGCACAAAGGTATAATACTTAAAATCTCAGTCTTTTAGTGGAATATAAATTTGATGTTGCACATAAGTTTTTCTTTTTTAGTCTTCACTCAGCTGATCTAGCGTAAGTGTAATTTCTTGTTTCATAAGGATAAGAGTTCATTATGTTATACAGTGCTTGTAGAGAGAGAGCTGTAATACAGCAGAGGTTATTACAGAGGTTGTTGTTTCCCTTTCTGTTATTTAATAGAAAGCTAAATTTGTCCATTGTGTATTTGCAAGTTTGGTGCTTTATGGATGTGTGTATGACATGTTTCCACTGCTTCCTGTGCAGATGCAGGGCATAAGTTTTAAGCATCCATTTCTAGTTTGAACCTTGCAGATTAAATTTTAACCAAAGAAAAAGGGTAAATTGAAGTTAATATTTATTAGGCAGTTCTTGAAAAGATAGGGCATATCAGTACATTCAAAAAAGTATAGATGACTTTTTTCTAAGATAAAGGTTTTCTGAGTGCTAAATTTCTTCATAGTGTATCCCTCAATTCTTTGCTATGTATTTTGAGTACTCTTCCTTGTAATTATATTACTATTTTAATTCAATTTTTACTGTTGACACTTTTTGATAATTAATATTCCCAACTATATTGGAGAGATTTTGTTGTTTGTTTTAATCTTTATCTTTTACCCTTTTAAGCTTTGTGCCTTTTGTCTTATAATTTTCCACAATTGGTTTCTATCTGATGTTGGAATGCCAGAAGTTTGTATGGTAGCCAGATCACTAAAGGAGGAATAGGATGCATATCACTGCTTTTTATCAGGATGTGAATTATATGAATGCCCAGAATAATTTGTTTTCCTCTAATAACAGCTTATAACAAGCTCATGCACAATTTTCAGTCATCTGCTATCTAATTTTGTTCAGTTCTTGGTGCTTACAAATATCTGCTGTTATTTAATAATTAATTTAATAGCTTTTATCTACATGCGTGTGTATATATATATGCACAGAGATTGGAAAATTCAAATTCTGTTACACGGAGATAAAAGGTGTAAACAGAGTACTTAGCATTAGTATGCCTTACATCATCTCAGGAAAGCACAGCTCAGTTAGAGGATCTTGTTTTAGAGCAGACTTTTCTATTTCTGTCTCGCCCATATTGGACACAGGTCATAAATGAGTAAATTGGACCTTTTGTGCTAAATGTGTCACATAACAGGCCACACCCCTGAGTGGTGTGTTGTCTACAAATAGCAATGTAAATATTCTTTGTATTGCACTTCTTAGGTGTTTAGAAAAACATGAAGCTATTAAGACACTAAGAGTCCAGTTGTTGTTGGAACCAAATATAAATCAGAAAAACAGTTTTCTTCAATGCAAAGAGTTTTCCTCAAACCACAGTGTAAGACCAGTGCTCTGGTGTACCCAATCACTATGAGACCAGTGGTGGTCTGGCACCATACACTTGCAGTAAGAAGGATCTGTCATTTGCCTTGCCATTAGAGCATACATACCCTTTATGTTTTGCCTGGAAAACCACAGAGTGAGCACTTGACCCATGTTTAGTATGACTATGTGCACTTTAAGGAGGTTTCTTCATCTACCGCATACAGTAGAGCAGTGTGAATGCAACCATGAGTGATTGGATACAGGCTTCATTTTTTAAGTTAATTTTGAATATTATTAGTTGGAATGCATGCTAAAAAAAAGTAAATAAAAAACCTGGGCTTTTATCATTATATACTGGGCCTGGAAGATTGGGCAGAGTTGCCAACACACTTTAAAGATACAACATGTAATGTTGGTGTCAGCTTTTGTGACAGTGAGTCCTGATAGCAGCTCGTAGGAAGTTATTTTTTGTGTGTCTTGGTATCCATAGCACAGATACTTCATGGGATTTATGGATCTGGTAATTGAGTTTTGATTGTAAATTGGGAATAAAAGCAAAACTATCTTGAACATGCACCTAGTTATGTACTCAGACATATACCACCTTCCTCAGGGCTTTATTTGCTTGTAGTTTTGCTCATGTTTACTCTCTGTTTCATTCCTTATCATGCTTTTTTCAAGGTGAACCTGGTAGCTGAAAAATTGCCTCACAGATTTTTGTTTCTAGTATCATGCACTAGAAAACACACAGGGGGGATTTTTCCAGGTCTACTGTGTCAGGAATTGGTTTTGTTCAATTCTGTACTGATATTAAGAACCGATTATGCATTTTTTACCTTTATCTCATCTCCTTTATGAAATGCTGCGCTCCAATCTCTCTGAAATTTCTTACTAAAAACCAGAAGAGACATATTTAATACTAACTCTCTTTTGTGAACCAAGACCAAAAGAGTGTTTTCAATTGATTGTGACTAAAATCTTAAACTTTGCTGGTGTGTGACTGAACACTGCTGCTTCCACTCAAAATCTATTGAAATGATTTTCTAGTCTTGACAAAACCTTTGGCAAAAATCTGGTCTCCAAGACATTACAGGCAAGTGAAAAAGAAATTTGCTTTTCTACAGTTCCATTTTATCTGGATTGCATGAGTTACTATGTTTAAAAATTAGCACAACCATTAATTCTTAGTTACGTTTAGTAACCAAAATTTTTAGTTTTGACTCCAAGCTTTGAATTTGGGACTGATCAGCATTTTTACTCAAACTCTTGTATGGCATAAAGTTAGTTCAGAAAATTAAACAGATGCTTAAATTAAACCAACAAATAGGCCTGTTAATTGTTCTGTTTGATTCTAGCCTAAGATTTTTTTTCATCCTCTGCTTGCTGTTCCTCATGTAAGCCAAAATGGAAAGATTTCAAGTGGAAAAATCCTGAGTGAATTGCTTTCAGTGTGGAAAGAAAACCCCAGATACACACAGAAATTTGTGTTTAAAAAGAAAAAAGTCTCTGCAATAAATTCCTTCTGTACACAGGTATATGTATTTATACAGAGTTAAACCTACCTAGCAGTAAGTATGTTGATCTATGCAATGTTGTAAGATTTGACTAAAGGCATTTGCCACTGGGTATCTTGTAAGAAGCAGTCCAAGGTACTGTCTGCATAGGAGAGGCCAAGGAAATAGGACAGCAGTTAACGAGATTTTGATTATTCCTCTGAGTGCAGCTTGGGGGAATCCCCAGAACTTTTGTCTGTTAAACCCCTGAAGACTTGTATTTACTATTTAGAATGATAACCTACTGTTCTACTTCTCTGGTTTGCTGCAGACTTCTTTGAGAGTAGACTTGACAGGATAGTCCTGGGAGAAGGAGGATATTACAGACCTTCAGAGAAAGTATAATCTGTGAGATCTTGAATTTGTCAGGCAACCTGGAGTTTCTCTTGCATCTGCTGGAAGCAGGCTTGCCTCTCAATGCTTAATATCCTACTTCTTCTTGCTTTCCAAATGTGACTGGCATAAAATAGGGTAGATCCTGCTCAGTACTAAGCTATGTACTTCAAAAGAGGAGAAGTGAACTAAGTTGCATTGTGATCTATAGACTAAATGTGGAATAAAATGAAAATAAATAAGGGAAAAGTGTTAGATGAACAGTGAAACGCAACTGTAAAAGGAAAATGGATGGAGGTTACAGAGACAATAAAAGTGGAGATTCAATTCTCAGGAGCCTGAAAGGTGCGGAATGAAGAATTCATGTATTATATAGAAAACAAGAGCTGCTAAAAATTTGTTAGAAAGGGATTAATATATTAGGAATAAAGATAGATTACTTCATTAGGCTGCTCAGTTTGATTGTTTTTTTGATATATCCCACTCAATCAATCCTAGATATGAACATGCAAATATTACCAAATCTAAGAGAACATATAGAGGAAGACAAATTATTAATTTTTTTAGAGTCAGATGTTTCAAGAACTCCAGGATGTTTATCACTAAAATATTAGATTAGAACTTTGAATTCACAAAGGAGAAAGTTTTTATAAATGAACTATTCCCAGAGATTTTAAGTACTTAGATTTTATTTGGTATTTCACTGAAGGTCTCCAAATAGAGTACAGAGAAGTACCGTATCTTCTTGGCCATACATAGTACAAATCAGCGTCATTAAGGGTGGCTTTTTACAGAAGTACAAAATTCACTCTTAGTCCTTTCGACTTGAGTAGAGATTTGATTCATTTAAGGTAAAGAAGATACTATACATGAACATATTATTGTTTCAGTTTCATCATGTTCATTCCATTAATACACACAGTCACCTGATCAAAGTTAGCCTCATTTATAATTGATGCTCTGAAGACAGATGACTGAAATCCAGTAGTGTTTTACTTACTTTTTTGACCTTTAAATGTATTTTAAAAAAACAAAACTAAAAACCCACAAAAAACAAACCCCAAAACATTTTCAAGTAAAAAAAGCCAAGAAGTAAGAGAAACTGACACTCAAAAGAAAACTGAAAATAGTGTTTTTAATAGTGCTAACACTTTCAGGTGTTATTCAGGTAGAACTTCTTTCCTGTCATGATGTTGGTAATGTTACTTCTTCTATAGTTCCCCTCTGTAGACTTCAGGATATATGTGTAAAAGTTCCACCTTAGGGTTTCATTAAAAAAAAAGTCTAAAACAATTTAATAGCATGTACTTAATGAATATAAACCTGAAAGTACCAATACTTTTAGAAGAATAGTATGGTCTTGAATATGTGGTACAGTAACTGTTATATATGTTTTATAGCAAAACATGTAATAAATGCAATCATAAGTTTTTTTGACCTTGTCTTATTTAAACACTTCATATATTCCAGTCCCTGAAATATAATTGTGTGGACAGAGCTGCCTTTGCTATTTGTATGGAGGTTGCTTTGAGAGTGTCAGGACTGTCAGCTGCATTTGCTGGTGTATGAACTGAACTCTGTTTTTTGGGTTTTTTTTTTTTGTTTTTTTTTGGTTTGTTTTTTTTTTTTTGGGGGGGGGGGGGGGGGGAGGATTTTGTAACAGCTGCCCAGCAGATATTAATTTTTATTTTCACATGATGTACAAAGTTTCAAAGCTATCTGAAATTGTCAGTATTCAAGAATAATTCTTCCACACTTGGTTCATTCCACATATTCCATCAACCACTTCTGATATTACAGTAAGTATAAGGTCAATTTTTTTGGATTGACTTACGCATGACAAGTTGTAATTTCAGTGGGAGCATTACTTAACAACTGCTTATCAGTACTGATAATGGCCTTTATATTCCTTTCTAAGTTAGTTTAACTGTATTTATGTCTCTACTCTCTTCATAATTCTGTATGATCCTGAATTCTTCACAGGATTTTGCTCTCTTGAATCTTTGATTCTTCTTTACTGTAAATAAAATAATCTATTGTATATAAATCTAGATGTTCAGTGCTCAGCCATTAGTTGTCTTACTTTTTCTATCTCCTTTTCCATTTTTGTCATCCTCTAAAGTATGTCTTGAACCAGCAGAGTAATTTAGAACACTCATTTTCTCATTTTTATTCCCTTGAACATTTGTGGTAATTTTGAGTGTTTAGTATTGTGCAATTTTAAAACTTTAAGCTCTTCAGTGTAATCACTTTTCTAGGGAATAAATATGGTTCATTAATTGGATATTGAAGTAATAGAACTTTGTATTATATGTCCTGTTTATTATGTTAGCTTTTAATCAGAATTTATTTAGCTCTACTCATGTAAAGCAGAGGGAAACTTAGTCAAACTAAAATCTGACACTGAAGCAAATACTAGAGGGAAAAAGTATTTATTAATTTTTGTGAACTTACTGTATGTATTCAGTTAACTTATAACTTCTAATAAGTAAATAAATTCCATATGCTTGAATGGAAATTAGTTTGTATGTTGTTGATGTTTAGTTTGTATTCATAAATCGTGATATAGAAAATAGTGCAGAAATTGTATCACTCTACAAGTTAAAAAAAAACAGTTTGTATTGTTTCACTTCTCCATCCCAACTTGAACATAGTTTAGTTTCTGTTCTCACCATGCTGTTATATTCCCCAGTTTTACTGCTAAATTAGTTGAGATTTTTTCCCACTGAAAGAAAATTGAGCAATTTTTAAAAGGGGTTTTCTTCCTCTTTGTAATGTCACTTAAGCTCTTCATACCACTGAAAAAGTGAGGGTTAGAGACTGTCACAGCTGTTTTTGCAGGTGAAATAGATACTTCTGTTTATTTACTACTGTTCTATTTATTCCAATAGTTTTATTTTCAGTCTTACTGAATTGCTTAAAATGTTAGTGGGAAGTATTAAAGAAAAATGGTGTCGCAGAACTGTGGGAAAAAAAAAAATTAGTTACGCAGGAAAAATTTAAATGTTCATGAGGAACTAACTGAACAGGTGCCTCTGTTTTCTTGGTATCAAACTCCAGTTTGCTCTCCAAAACTCTGTTAAGCATTTATTATTTAGAATGTTTATCCCTTAGAGTAGAATTCTTTCCAGCACAATATTCTGGGATGACCATAGATGTAACAGTGTTGCTGCTGAGACTTGCTTACGTAGTAGTTAAAAATTCAGGGTTTTGAGATGTCTTTTAAATGAAAAAATTTACCCTTGTACCTTTGTGATTAAGTGCATCTATTTGCTAAAATGTCTGTGAGAGCCAAAGGGGTGCCCTGCAGCCTCCCACAGTCCATCCACCCCAGTGTTCAGTCTTGGGCAATGGTGATGGAGAGGTAACTTAGGGAGACCACATTAGTTACAGTCCCTGCTGCTTCTTGCAGTCTCTTCACCTCAAATACCCCCAGAATGAACAGCTGCTGGATTAGAGGTGTTAGAGGGTACATCTGTGCTAGGTCTGTGTAAACCTTTTGTGTTCTGCTCTTTGGAATGTGAGTGGTGATTTTCTTTACAATCAGTGCAGATTTAGGCACTCATAATCTTCTCAGGCACGTGTTTTAAAACACTGGAAAAATATACTCAGAGGAATATTCTGCTTTGTGAGGTATTATTCCCCTGACCAACCATGCAGTTTGTTACAAGCAGCATAAATTACTAAGGACATGCTATAGCCATATTTCCATCTTTGAAAAATCCCTTATGAAAATACTCAAATTGTCCCTCTCAAAAGTAGATATGTGTTTTCTCTAAAATAAGTCTGCAGAGATTGTTACTGCTCACTCCAACTGTTTTGCAAATAAGTTTGTTTCATAATTTCTGCCTTAGTATGTGAAAAAAATATTATTGTCCTGAGGCCTCTGGGGGCTGGGCAGGAGTTTTACCTCTTCCTAGGCTGACCACCTTAGTGATCTTTGACAGACAAACCTGTTATGCTTCTTTCCTAACATGTCGAAGATCCATAATATTCACTTTGGGTGTTTTTTAAGCCTGTTCAGGCAACAAGAAAAGAAATGGTGTCTATGACAGCAGCTGCTCCATGAGTTGTAGAGTGTTGTAGAGGCCTACACAATGATAATTTATGGGAAAAAAATTTTAGAAATAAGTGTTTTTTTTCTGTGGCACCTCCTTGTTGGGATGCTTTTGTATTTGTTTGTAAATTTTTCTGAATGTAAAAATAATGTAAGAGTCAGAATAAAGCTCAGCTTTCTTTGGGATTCTTGTCCAAAATAATTTCTCATTTCTCAGCAGCTTTTTAGCTCAAATGTTCAACTTACATTCTAGTGTTTATTTTTAGGAAGCTGTGGTTCTCATTTCACCGCATCTTTAGGAGTTGGATTCTGAATGAGATCTCATTGTCTGAGAATTTTGAGATGAAGTGTAACTTGTGTTCCCTGCAGCAGACTTCAACACACTGTAAAATAGCCACATTTCTGAATGACATCAGTTCTGGCTGTTTTGTAGAGCACTTGTGCAGGGAACAAGAATCATGGGTTCCAGGTTGTACTTGGCCTGATCTCCTGTCTCTTAGAATTAATGTTCTGATTATCTGATAAGCAAGATTCCATCTTTAAATTGGAATAATTGTAATGCAATGAAGGCAGGATTTGAGTTCTTAATGTGAGTTTTTCTGGTGGGCTACATGGAAGCTGCAGGACAGTCTGCTGAGTTACCAAATGCATGGTAGACCATTTTTCAGTGCATGAGAGTTTTCAGTCTAGCAAAATTGTTCCATTTATAAAAATAAACAGTTATCACTTCTGTAATTGCAGTTGAACAGTAGTTAATGCTTGCTTTGTCTAGCACTTGTGGCTTAACTACAGTTCATGCAGATGAAAGTGTTTGCATTTTGCTTTTTAATTCCTTAGTTTACAGTTGAGGTCTTTGAATTGTTCATTTGTGAAAGCTCAGTATGTTTATTGATAAAGGTGTCAACTATCTTTTCAGCATAGAAGAAGAAAATGGGGTCCTTTCATGTGTGCATTTGAGTGGATATTTTGCTGCAGTATTGTTCTCTGTAGGATTTAATTTTATTTTTTATACAAAAAAACTAGCTGCAAGCTTAATTGAAGCATCCTGAGTTAGACAATAACAAAATAGGGTAAGATACAACGTCTATAATTGCTTGTCTTCAGTTTGTAGATTATTTAAAGAGCAACCCTGAAGTTGCCACTCAGTTTCTGAGTGGCAGCTATAAATTTGATGACTGTCTTGTCCATTTCTGAAAACTGTAAGCATCAGCAGCTGTTGGCACACTGAGGAAAATGATACTGCCTGTTTTATCTGTTTTCCTTTTTAAACATTATCACCATCTCTGCTATGCGGAAAACTGTTCTAAATGAAAACTTCAATTTCCCTAAAATTTGTATCTTGCTTCAAAAGTAACATTTTCTTTTCATTCACCAATATGTGCTGCCTGCCTCTTCTCCATAGTATTTCATGTTTAACATTCAGTCATGAGTACAGAACAAAGCTGAACATGTTACAAAGGGTGATTTGAGTAACCTCTGCTCAAGATTATAAAATCTGAATGAATGATTACTACAACCACACCCATACATGAGTAATGAAATAGAGGTAAAATGGGCATCTCACAAGGATAAGAGTGAATGTTGGAGAGACCTTTTCACTGCAAGGTATGTCAGCTCTGTTATATTTGGCTCTAATTAGTGCACTGTATTCAGCTGTAAAACTTCTTTTACCTTGAAGTTCAGTGATACTCAAAGATGTGAAATTTCTTCTTACCTTTGAAAACATCAAAGAAATGGTTTTCTACCTAGACTTTACAACTGAAAATTGAGTGATTTGGGTAGGAAAGGTGTAGATACACCAACAGACATTAAAAAATACTGATTTCTGGATGCAAGGGCTCTTAAGGGATTAAGTGGTCAAACCAGATTTCATTGTCTATAATTAAAAATACGTATCTACATAGATCAACACCAAATATCAGTTATATTTTCAGCAATATGTAAGTAAAATCATGGACTTAAATAAATGTGATTAGAATCAACAGGAAGATTTCTTAGTTACCTCTTCAGCCATGTGGTGGTCCTGATATCTTTCAATTTCACTTTGGAAAACTGGATTGTGGAAGGTTAGTTGTGGTCATGTGCAGTTTGTAGTGCATTAATTTTCTTTATCCTGTTGCATGTTTTCATAAAAAAAATTCATCTATTTGAAGGATCTAATTGATGTATCTGTGCAGCACAACTACAAGAAATTTTGAAATATGCATTGCAGTGCCAGTTGGTTTCCTCACATTGTTATGGGCAAAATGTAGTTGAACATGTAATTAAAAGTACATGTCATAATTTTTATTATCAGCACTCATTTTCAATTGCTTCTAAGTTTTTGCCAAGTTTTGCCATACAACTTTCCAAGTCTGTATTGCTAAATAAAACAAGCAATACTACAGACAAAACAACCAAATTTAAAATAAATCAGAGAATCGTTCTAGTACTGTGTTCTTGTTAAAACACATTTAAAAACATGGTGGTAGCTTAATGTGCTCAATGTGTAGTGATTTTTGTCCTAATACAAGAAAACTCACTACAAATGGGCTTTTATATGTAGGTAATTTTCATAGATTGACAACGCACTAAGGATGCAGGTCATGCTTGCAGCAGCAGATAGGTGCAGAAGCTAGTACTTTATTTATTCTGCTGCATTGCCTTAGGGAAAAGTTCAGTGGGTGAGGGGTCAACCAATGCACCCTTTTAGTTATAGTTCCAGATTTTTCTTTACAAACCAGCAAACAGGTTCAGTCATCTGCTTGTCTATCTGATGCTTGTTTTACTGCAAGCCCAGAGTGAAAACTGATGAAACTGTTTGCATAAGGAGCAAGAATAACTTGAGAGGAAGGCATCAGCTGAGAATAACTGAGTTTTGTTGTATTAATGGCATGAAAAAAGGTACTCTGTCACTTCTTTCTGTCATCTGCGACTTCCTATTTTTTTTCCTTGCATTTTATAGCATGAGATTAGATGAAGTTCCATCACTTAGATCTGGGACTAGCCAGGTTATATCCAATGGGAATATAGGAGTAAAGCAAAATCTGGGATGAAGTAGAAGCATGCATAGTGTGCAGTGCAGTGTTGGGACGGTTGCTAGTGGCTGCGTAATGCTGGGCTCACTTACCCGAGGCTTCTTTCATCTGTTCCCTCTGTTACAATCTGAATTAACACAGAAGAGTAAGGAAAAGTCTCTGTGAATAAAATGGATCAAACCCAGAAAGGTTTCAAATATACCTCAAAACATGATTAAAACCAAACAGTGTTAGATCATGGTGTCAAAACACTTGATATATTTTATTTAATAGTAAAAGAGGCAAAGGGAAAACAAGAAATAGGAAAGAAAGGACTAGAAAGAGAAAGGAAAGAAATAGAAAAAGAGGTGTGCGGGGGTGGGGGGGGACAGGGGGGACTTACAGGGGTGAGGTAGAAATATATCAGCCTTCTGTGGGTCCCAATGAGATCTTGTGACTCCCCTCCATCTGCCCTTCTTGGTGGTGAGGGTGCCCTGCTGCCACCACAAAGTATAGAATCCAGTGGATTAAAACATGTTTGTAATATTGAGGTGGGAATGCCCACATACCTCCACTGGGGAGGGCAATTTTGACATTGTCCCTTGCAGTACTGTGGATCTGTTGCATCCTGTTGCAGTGCTCTGGTGCAGGTCAGGGGACCCCTTTGGGGGAGCCTTTGGCGGACCATGTCACCCCTTTCACCTTTCTGGGGGTGAAGGGCTCCCACAGCTGAGCTCCTCTGTGCATTGGAGGATGGGCATTCACTGCCTCTCACCAGAGGCTTTTTCACCACACACCCAAAACCTCTCTCCCCTTTGGTGTGAGGGTCTGTGCAAACCTGGCAGCTGACAGCTCTGGGGCTGTTGAGCTTGATCCCTCTGTGAATGTATTCTTCTTCCCCAGCCCAGACCTGAGTCACTTTATCTGATCTCCATCAGTGTGCAGTCTAAGGCCCCATTCAGGGTTTGGGTTTCTCTGCAACTTTTATACAGTTCTGCTGTAATAGGCAAAAGTCTTTCATGAGGATGTTTAAGCCATAAATTAAAACATTTCAGTCTCTAACCATCCAATTACTGAATTGATTCAAGCAAAAGGCAAACTAGAAAACTTGTGTCTAGTCATGGACTTCTGATAAACTGGCTTAAATATGCTGCTTTTCATAGACTGAATAAGAGAGGAGGACTGATTTCTTGCTTTCCTTCCTGTATAACATGAAGTGAGTCACAGGTTAAAAGTATATGTTGATTAAGTCATGATGACAGCTACAGAGCTGGAAAAAATTTGCATCAAAACTTAAGCTTATGATTTTTGATGCACCTTCAAAAACGATGCATAACACTCCATATGAACAACTCTGAGGTTTCGAACTAAAGCCTTCTGAAATTAGCATACATCAAGGTCTCTGGTTGTGTTTCTGTGTCAGTATGCAGAAAGACTGCTACAAATTGCTAGTTAAGGGCAAATTTTGGACTTAAAATATGTGATTGATTTCATCTAAAGGAAACCATAAGGAATATGGTTTAACATATTTTGGTATTGATTAGATCCACAGAATTAGAATGGCTTTCTAGTTCAGATTCTGATGGATTTTAGTGTTGGGATGTTTATTTTGCTTTTCTGTTTCTGTTTTACAGTGTTATGTGGGAACCAATGGGAGATGGTAAAAAGATTATTTCACTGGCGGATAACAACATATTATTGTGGGATTTGCAGGAAAGTTCAGCCAAAGCTGTGGTAAGAAATTTTATTTTAATAAAACATGCTATACTTGAATATAGTGTAAACAATAACATTCTCTAGCCTAGAATTTGCTAATCTTTTAAGTATTCCTTTAAAAGTATCTTGTTGCCTATAATGTAGGTGGGGGAAATGAATATTCTGCCACTGTCTTAAATAAGAGTGTTTAAGAGTAGTATTTTAGTATCTGTTGCTAGTGAGTAATTGTTTTCTTTGTTCTAGAGTTCTCTTTACCGTCCTACTGCTTTTGTAGTGAGTAATTTGTAATAAAGCAGTGCTGATTTGGTGAATGTCTACAAGTGGCAAAATTGATCAGTAATGCCAAAGGCTATTGAGTTCAGATAATGGTGTATAACTCATGTTGATTAATACCATGCAGCCTTTTATTTAATTTACAACTCTTGATTGTATAAGCATAATATAAGTTTCTCTATTTTCTATGTACTCCTTTGAATTCTCAATATTAGTTTAATTTAGTAATATACAGTTTATTCAGATAATTCCACTTATTGTTAAAAATGTCTTGTTCAGGAACATATAGAAAAAAGTGTCGTGGCATAGATTTTTGTCCGATTATGCCATATCATAGAATGTGTCTTGAAAACTTTGAATGATTCTGTATAGTCATTTGTAGCAGTGTCTGCTTATGAATGGAAACTCGTTATGTCAAGGACGTTACTATTCAATTGATTTGTTGTCACTTTTAACTCCTCAGGTCAGGGTTAATTTTTTTTCTTAGATGCTGAAGAATCAGTTTTTTCAACTTAGCCAAGACACTGTGTCCATAAACTCTTCCCTGTTGGTACCTTCTGACTGTGTGCAAATAAATGAGATCTTGAGTTATTAGTTTTTTTCTAGATTTCGCATAGTAACCATGTAATAGAATATACTTTAATACTTGATGTTTGTAATTAAGCCCTTTGGGTTCATTCTCTAGATAAAAAACTTTAGCTTTTTTTTTCACCTGCACCTTCAATTGGTGTTACATTGCCTTCCAAGGCTTCAAATTAGTGCTTGTTTTTATCAAATTGATGTTGAAAGTTTCTGACAGCTTGCCTTCAGGAGCTTGTCTATGGCATTGTGTCCCCTGGATTTGCATTACACCTGCATTAGTCAGTGTCTCTTTCCTAATGTTTGCATAATACACAAACCTTTCTGCAGTATTGAAAAACTGCTTTGGGGCTGGTATTGCTTCCATCCTATAGGTCCTCATGTCTCTTTGAAGTACTGAGACTCTAGGCAACTTAGCATTTTCCCTTTCTCCTACTTTCACTCCTTGTGCAGTTCTGTCTTCACTTGCTGAGATTCTTTTGAATGTTAGTTAGCATTTTCAGTGTTCACCACTTTCTCGTAACTCTCTCAGACTTTTTCTTAAACTCTCTGAAACCCAAACCCTTCTATGATTCAGTGATTTCCTTTGGGATGCTGTCTGGTGTATTATCAGTTTCTCTGTGTGGAAATCTTGTAAGGAATACCAAATTTTATAAGGTTTTTATTTCTCATTTTATATTGCTTGGGACTTATTTACTAGAATTTTGCATGTTGTGTCTTCCTTATACTATTCCTTTTCTCAAAACTAAAACCCATTCTGTCACACAAATATTTGTGCAGATAACTATGATTTCCATTTTCTTTTCCTTCCATTGCTAGTATTATGATCTGCATAATTTTGGAGAGGAATAGACTACCAAATTTTGTGACTTCAGCATGATTGCAGGAATTAGTATTTTTTTAAAGTGAAGTTTGATAGAGAAAGTTCACTGAAGCTTGACTCTCAGAAAATATATCTCCATGCATCAAAATCTTGAGCCCAGTGAATCACTTCTGAGATGATTGGAATTCTTTCAATTTTTGAATGTTGAATTTTTGTCTGCAACAAATTTGTCTTAAACATGTCTGTGGATTCCTGAGCTAGCTGGAGTCCACCTGAGCAAGACTGAGGAAATCATAAGCATCTCTTTAAGAGACCTGCTGTAGACTTTAATGTAATGAAAATAATGATAATTAGAATCATGGGCTTTTTCAGGACTAGAAGTAACTGTGGTACATTTCTGAAGTCTTTGAAGACTATGTCCTGACTAAGAGATTAACTCCCTGTTAAACTGTATATATGGCTGAAAAATAATAACTTTTATATGTAGCAATTTTATATTTGCAAAAAAATATGTAGGGCTGACAATTACAAAGAGCAATAAAGGAAGAACAAGAAATGTTTTGTTATACAGTTGGCTTTCTCTTTAAAATAAAACAAACAAACAGGTGAAATGCTTCTCCATAAATCAACACTGCCTCAACTTTTGCTGCTGCAGTATTTAGAATGTGAAAGAAATCTGTGAGAAAAGGTTTGTTATGAAACAGATAACATTAGTAAGGGTAAGCAGTAAATATATTTTCTATTTGGTTATCACCATGTACAAGGAGTGTTTGTAGGCTAATGAGCTGTTGGTGAAACAGTGATTTCTTTCTGTGAATATCCTGTTTATAAGGGATTGTTGCATGCATAATATATCATAATTCTAAAAAGCACATGATTTGTATTTTAATGTTTTTTCTTCAGAATGTAGAGAGAGACTTTCTTGAGATATTAATAAAAATAGCTTTTTTTGCCTAGAAAACAGATGTAGAACAGCCTAAAGCAAAGAAATTGGGTCTTGCCACATTAAAAAGGGGCATGTTAAGGCAAATAAAAAAAACAATCCCCACATTTCCTTTATATGCAAATACCCACAGAGGTGTTATGTAAGAGACAAAAAAAAGTTGTCTTTATTGTTCTTAATATGAAAGGTTGTCCATTTTTGGAATCTCTTAGGCACCTAATGTCTTATCACCTAATGTGCTGTTTGGTTCAAGCAGGCAGTGACTAACCAGGACATAGCTGATGTTGAGGAAACGTTCCTGTCTGACCATCCAGGAGTCACTATGGCAGTCACATTCCCATGGCCAGAGACTTTGGGCAGCTCCAGTGGGCTGACACGTCCGCACTTGACTCCCTGCATGCCCCTCTCACACATACCATGTTTCCCATAGCAGTGGGAAACCTTTTGATCCTTCAAGTCATTTAATCATGGTGCAACAGCAAAACAACAGCCTCGGCTGATGCCTCTCACGAGGGACCCTGAATAAAGAAAACCCTGGGGTTTTATACCCTTCCAGTCTATGCAACAAAAGTCTGGGATCTTCCTTCTCAGTCCTCTGCTTCTGCTGTGTCTCTGAGTGTCCAGTCAACTAACTAGTGGCACAAAGGTACTCTGTGCCTTTTGTTGAGCAAATGGTCATCTCTTCTTCCTGGCCTCTTGCCTCATTTCTCTCCACCATTCAGAGCTCAATCTGCAGCTGGCAGTGTAGCTGCACACTGAGCTACCTCCACTGAATGTTTTCCTCAACACTAGTAAACTTATATATTCTGTAGGGATTACTAAGGGGAGAATGTCTTTACGAAATATACATGTTGCTATAGACCTATAAATAAAATAAAAATGTGCTTCTGTGTATAAATGTGTTGTTATAACTGATTAAATCAAGAGCCTAGGATTAAAATAATAGAAGTGTCAGTGTGTTAGAATTGTCTTCTCTTTTTTGTGAAAAACACACAATGGTGTTCAAGTTGAATAATATCACTGTTAACTAAAAGTAAGATCAGGTCCACTGTATCTATATCAGGTAATAGAGGTATGAAGGTATTCCTTACACTGGTGCATCACTGGTCTTCCTGGTTTTACAACACACTTCAATTGCTTCCTCTTTTTTGCATAGGCATATTATTATAGGCCACTTTAATTGCAAGAGTTAAATGAAATGTTATTCTTTTTAGACATTTCATGTTTATGAAAGTTTATCTTAAAATCAGGTATAATAGATGAAAAACTGAAAAATTGTGTGTCTTTAAAATTTTGTATTGGCCAAAATTTCTGCTTTTCTAGAACTTCAGAGTCTAATTTGGTTCCTTTTCTGTATCTGCCTGTGATTTAGAAGTCACATTGTTTCATTAAATTTAGCCTGAAGAATTTTGGAGTTCCTATGCATTCAGAGCTTCTTGGTAATAAAATTATTGGTGTGTTCATTCTCTGAATTATCTAGTCAGCTTGGGATAAGTAACATTTGCTAACTGTAATTTACTGTACAGTTCAGTGGGTTTGCTAGCATTCATTTTGGTTTTGGTTTGGGATTTTGTTTTTTATTTTCTTTCAATGTTTTTTTGCTAACTTGTTTCCTCCCTACAGTATTCAATTAGCCTGTATTTACATTAAGATAAACTTCTCCTGTCCTTTTGATCACTCCCTTTATTATTGTTTTGAGGACATTACCTTCTGTGGTGAAACTAATCTTATGCTCACTGCATCATTACCTTTTGCAATTAAATTAGCTATTCTTTGCCATTTATAATCATTAGCTGGACCCAAGAGAAGCCCAGACAATCCACAAGGTGTGGATAGAGTCTGCTGAGAAGATGACAGTTAATATTTCTGTGTACAGATTTGGGGTCTGATGTCTTCTAATTGCTAGAACTCTTCCTTGGGTAAATGCAACGTGTTTAGCATGACAGATGAATGCAACAGAATGAAATAGAGATATTAAAATCTAGACATTTTTCTGGTTTTAATATGTTTTCATAAAGGGGATAAATAGAGGTGTGGTTTTGATCATTTTAATCCAAACTATTGTAATTATATTCCTTTTAGATTTCTTGTCCCATCTGGATTATTTAGCAGCACTCATGTGGTCTTGGTTCAGAACAACAGATATCAGGCAGTGACATTCCAGGCAAGACAAAAATATTTTGGGGAAGACTTCACAGGCTATCTGGATAAAAATGATGTATCCAAATAGAGAGGGTGTTAAGAATAAGCATGAGATGCTTTCTTGGCAAAATAGCTACTGTTTTTCAAGGCAGGAAATACCTTCTGGAATTTAGTAGAGAAATTTTGTGCCGCATTATTACTGCAACTAGACTAAACATAAATTAACTATAGGAGGGCAGAAAACTGTCTGAAGAAAAATAAAAGAGAAATTACTGGATCAGAATGAGAATAGGAACCAGTTCATAGAGTTGAAATCAATTTTATTTAATGGTCTCCTTAATGACGGAATAGAAGTAGGAGTGAAATAATGAAAATTATTGCTCGCGGAACTTGGAATGCATCATCAGCAAATAGGAATAACAATATATTTCAGGGGATGAACTTGATTTTTAGTTTAATTTTTGTAGTATAAAGTAGAAAACTTGAGTTTAAGGAATGAAAATATTTATTTGCTGTAATGTAGAAATTCAGCACTTAAAAATATGTGAATTCTGTTACTTAGCTATTCTCAGAATAGCTCTGAGCTGCCAATATGATGATGCTATTTGAAAAGGCAAATAATTTTAAGATGGCTCAGGAGTCAAGAACAGTTATGAAAGGACTATGTGGCATGGTTTCCTGCAGTTGAAGGAACTGAACTCAATTTACCGTCCTCATCAGCCTTTCTGTTTCTGTCAATAACAAGTCAGAAAAACACTCATGCCTTTTAATGTCGATCTCAAAATAGTCTGCTTGGGTTTGTCTACTTAGTGTAACCCTTAATATATCTTTCTTCCATGTACTTTCCTTTTCTATTCTTGGTCACAAAGCTCTTTTCTTGGAAGCGAGCATGAACTGTTGGTTCACTGTCTCCATGCTACTTGTGGTTTTCCTAGATAATTTCTGTACCCTTTAACGTTTTATATATATTTATATATTGGTTTTTGGTTTTTTGTTTTTGAAGGATACTGCTTGTCCTTCCCTCTTTCCAAGCCAGCCCTTATGTAACCAAATTTTCAAGCAGGAAAATCAACCTCAGTTCTTGATATTTTGACAAAAATAAGTTGGAGGATTTGATACTTTCATTTGATTGCACAGAAATAAGTCCTAGATCTATGATATCTTAGGACAGATTTTTTCATATTTTGGTACGTTGTTTTTGTTAAACCGCTTCCTTTATTGAGGATAACATAAACAGTTCTATTCTGATCATGTTGCATTGTTTAGTTATTTTAGAAGATTTTTTTTTCTTATTTCGAAGTGTTGCTCTGTGCAACTGTAGTATAGTATTATGCTGCCCTTCTGTTTTTGTTCTTGTGTCACCAGATTTAGGTGTTGTTCCAGCTAAGCATTTAGGAATAGTATAAAGTCCATCCATACTGTGGTAACCATTTTACACTGTTCAAGATTTCATTTTCTCCAGACTTCTTTTCTGAAATTAGTGTGATCCTTGTGCATTGCAAATGTAATTCCTAATTTTGTTGTCTTAAAGTAGACATTCACTCTTAATGTATTCCTTTCCTTTTTCCTTAATGGAAGTCCCATTTTGTGTTTATAAGATAATACCATGAATTGTTTACCTTCACTATATCCAGTGAGGCCCTCACACCTGCACGTCATCATCTTCTGGGCAGCACAGATCTAATATTCATGCAAGAATAATGTTAAAATGCACCTATGCCGTGTTTTCCTTCCTTTTTGTAGTGTAGCTTTTCTGCATTTAAAGAAGTGGAGGAAAGAGTTCAAGACAAAAAGAGCACTTACTTCCCTGTCTATATATTCAATTATGAATTAATATTACAGCTAAGGTGTTTCTGAACCGGCATCTGTGATTCAGAACTACTAACTTTGTTTCCTTTATTTCTTGGATTTATGGTAAGGAAACTTGTAGATTTCCTTCTGTTGCATAAGGATTCATTTTTATGTATAAAAATTTCTCTTCTTTGTCTCCAAACTGTCCTTTTAATCCTTGCAGTGAATTTCAGGTTCATAGATGGCATGGAAAAGAAGACTGAGTTGATTAAGAACTTGGCTGTGTATATATATATATAGCTGGACATTTATATATATAATATATATAAAATATATGTCTCTATATATTCCTGAATAAGGGAAGATACCATTTAATTTACTTATTAATTGCTCGTGAAGACAAGGATGAATTGGCCCATCTAGCACATAGGTGATTTTTTTTCATATGCTGTTAATAAATACCACAGTATGTGTGTGCTGGCCTCAACCCTAAACTTTCGACTGCAAAGAAGAAAAATTGCATCTTTTTATAGTAGCTAACATTATAAAAGCCCAAATGGGAAGACTTAAATATATATACATGCATATATATATACATCCATCCATATATGTTCTAGAATGCTGGAGAAAGTGTTATCTACTGCTGGCAAAGACTCTCTGCCCTGAGTAATATTTTGAATATGTGATGCTTACCATCTCAAGAGCTGATTTTTAAATACCTGAGAAAATAAACTCCCTTTGTTGGTTCTTTCTTGCTGTCAGTGTTAACTCTTGCTTCCCTCCCCCCAGCCTAAGCTTTGAATGGCCAAGTCTGCTTATTAAAGAAAGTTATTTTAATGTTTGAAATGACCGAGACAAGCTGTGACTATTCTGTTGTGCCTGGAATCTAGTATGTGCAAAAAATAAAAAGTGAATTTTGTTATCCTATGTCCAGTGTCCTATGCAGCGTTTCTTGTTTCTGTTAATAACCTGTGAGTTGTAGAAAGGCTTTCAGACTGTATTTGTTCCAGAGGAGGAATGGTGTTAGAGGAGTAGGTTTGGCCACAGTGTTCGTTATGCATTTACACATGACCAATATGTGAATCTTGCATGGTGGGAATTCCATGTTCTTTAAAAAGAATTTCTAGTCATAATTTCTAGGATGTTCCTCATAGTGCTAAAGAAACATGATATTGAGTGGAGTTGTAGCAATAAAAATTTAGCAAAATACATATGTTAACATTTTTACAATATACAAATAGATTTAGGCAGTTTAGTATTGATATTTTTGATATTTATTGATATTGATATTTTTCTGTTGATGTCAGTTAAAGTTCATGTAAAGAGTTTGTATGTTTTAGTCATTTTCATCCATCAAAGCATAATATTTATGCTGGGAAATCTGCTATTAAAGAGAATATTGATGTTGCATTAGGATCCAACAGGATCCAGTGCAGTAATCTGCTTTTGTGAAATACCTTATAATAAGCATTTTGAAATATGAAAGCTGTGTGAAAGACAACCAAGTAAGTCTGCTGTTTGTGTAGCTGCTTTAAATTTGTGTAAATTTTATATCTGATTAAATGTAAATATTTTGGTTTTCCTTTTCCTCTTTAGGTATTAAATATTTTTAGTAAGTGATTGGAAGTAAAAGTAATTTGCAGCATTGGCAGTTTTGATTTCTGCCATGTTCACATGGAATTGGGGAATAACTTGGTATACAACTTCAAAGAGAAAGTTGATTACTTTGGACCTTCTTTTCAAAAACTGTGTGAAGATGCAGAGCTATCTGCTCCATGACATGCAAGCCTGTTTTTGGAACTGAAACTTTTCTCACAGATTGTAGGTTTGTGATCTAGTATCTGCTGTTATTGTAACAGGCATGCATGTGGTGACGTGGGCACCTGGGCCTTAGGTTCTTTATTTTTAAAAGCTGCTATACATTTCTCAGAAAGAGTCTTTGACACCATAATTCTGTTACTACAGATAAAATTTGGCACTTTGACATGGAAAAAATCTTGTAAGACTGTTAATGAAGCTAAATTCATGTGTGTACATGGCAGCTACAAATCTGTGCAGTGTACCCATATTGTCTCATACTGTTTCAACAATGATCTCAAACTGTTTTAGTTTATAGAATATAAACTATAGAATATAGTACTTTTAATATTTTGGCATACATTACACTGCATAAACCTTTTTTTAAACTAGTGATAGAAAATCAACTTTAGCATTTATTTCTTGTTTCTTTACTTTTTTTTTCTTCAGTCTTCAGATTTGGTATTGCACTTGGAGCAATAGGCTATTGAGCAGCTTTGTCTTCATTGCAACTAATTTCATTTTAGTGTTACATTTAGAAACATTGCCAGCTTTGTTTCATTATTTTAGCTCTCTAGCTCGGCAGCCTTGGAAGGGAAAGGACAATTAAAATTTACGTCGGGAAGATGGAGTCCACACCATAATTGTACCCAGATCGCCACAGCCAACGATACCACTGTCCGAGGGTGGGATACACGGAGCATGAGGTAATGAGAGCTTGCAGCTATGTTCTCTAGAAAAGACCATCTCCTTTGGAGGTAGATTTTTGCATTGCTCCTAGCATAATTTGTTCTTGTTTTAAATGATAGGTGGCAAACCTGTAGTTTATAAAAGGAATAGAAAGGCTTGCATAGCTGATGCAGTTACAATTTAATGAAGAGTTTTCTCTGGTATTCCCCCTCAGCTTCAGTTCTGACTTGTGTATTGAGTTTTACTGAACTATGTGCTAGTCTCACAAGGATTTGTTCAATACATAGAGATTACCTGAATGAAGCTGTTTTGTAATTCAACCTGAAAATGATGTCACAACAGTCCTGACTATGCCATGAACTATATTCACAACATTTAAAGGTGACTTTAATCATTAAAGGCAATTCACGGGTTAAGTTCACTCTTCACTTCTGATTTTAACGAAGTGTTCTACGCCGTATTAAAGATTGTCACCTACTAGTAGAAGACATCAGTGAATATTTCAAAATCATAGGCAAATAAAAGCTTTGAATATACCTAATAAGGCATTCCCCCCTGTTTAGTTGTGATTTTGATAAGCAAAGGAGTGATGGTGTGCACATCTGTTACCATGACTACTAAAGCCTCTTCAAGCTTTTTTAAAAGTACACTTTATCCCCTTAGCACATAGTAATTTATCACTAAACCAAGAAGACTGATGTCTTGTAATAACTTTTGTTGCTTTAAAGGGCGATGACTTTAAATTTAGTTCAGTGGTTCCTGCCAGCTCAGAGTTGTGGCAATAAATCTCTTGTTTGCTAATCTTGTGTGTTTTTGCCGAAAAGATTTATTTAATGAAGTAAAGTTAAAAATACAGTAATTTAAAGTCACTTCCTGTATGCTTATCATTATGTTTGAAAGTCCTGTTCTTTGCCTTGTAAAATGATATATAAAAAATCTAATTTTATGTAATGTGTATACTTAGATTTATAAAGAAACTTTATATAGATGAGAGTGGAAAGAGAGGACAAAGAAGAAAGGGTTTTATTAATTTGCTTTTTTGGTAATGTTTTTGCAATCCTCTTTCTAACATGGAGCATACAGATCTTTACTAAAGCCTGTGTTTTGAAGAGAAAATATTAAATATTGTAACTGTTTTACGTTCTATCTCATTAGAAGAAGCATCTCTGTCTTGTATTAAAGGAATTCTCTGAGTAACTTCTGTGAAGGCTAGATAATCTGGATATTATAGTCTGCATCCTCAGTGAAAGGAGTAGCTTGGTTAAGAGAAACAAACCCCACTGTTCTATTTACAGGAATTTCACAATTATAAGCCACATCATTTTGACTAAAATTTTGGTCCGAACCCGAAGTGCAGCTTATAATCAGGTGCGAATTATATATGGACAAAGAACGAAAAGTTGCTGTTTTAGTTTGGAGGACAGGTGTCTGCTGAGAAAGGCAGGAGCTTCTCTTTGAAATGGAGAATGTAAACCCCCTCCCTCTAAATTATTAGAATTTTGAAATCAAGGGGCTTTCAGGCAAAAATATGGGAATTAGGAATAACAGTTCTTTTCTAGGGAAATTAAAATAGAAATACAGTGCTACAAAGAAACTCCAAACCCTGACAAAGTCAGAGTACAACCTGACACCCCGTCAGGCAGGGTGTTGGTAGCAGTCCCATTAAATGGTGGCTGCACCCTCCTGCAGTGACAGATGTGGTTCAGTTGGAGCAGTGCTCCTGCAGAAGGTGCAGTTTCCCTCTGGAGAAAGGGGCTCCCTTAGTGTCCCAAAACCTCTGTTTTTATCTTGGTAAGAAATGGGGCTCTTCCCCCTGGCTGGAGCAACTTCCAATGGGATGCAGTAATTTTATCAGTCCCACAGTGGGACTCAATGGGCCATTAGCAGAAAATGACTCGCTGGAGGAAGGATGGGTTGTGAAAAGATAAAGAACAATGCCCCGTCTGGTTTCAACGGGTGTCTCATTAGCAGATTATCTGCCATTGAGATAAGGATCACTGCCCCCGCCCTCAACAGATGGTGATAGAATAGATATCTTTTATCACACTCTGTATTGTAACATGTGGCTTATAATCAGGTGCGGCTTATGTATGGACAAAGAATGAAAAGTTGCCGACACCCGGAGATGCGGCTTATAGTCAGTGTGGGTTATAATTGTGAAATTACTGTACTTTAAAGTTCAGAGTAGATAGTCCTTAAACCAGTTTGATAACTAGGCTATGCCAAAGAACTATTTTCAACACACTCAAAAAGTATGTGCAATAGTAAGTCCCATCTTCAATTACACTGTAATATGTCTATTGTGTGAATATTTTGTAATAATTTGTTAGGCTAGAAGTTTAAAGTCAGTGCAATATAAGCTGTGGCAGTATTAGAAGCATAAAATGAGGGGGTAGGGAGGAATCAAGGGCAGAAAACTGTTCTATCAGCAAAGTGAAGAGAAATACTGGAAGTAACTAGAAAAGCTGGTCCTGCAGAGTGTGGTTATGATAGCTGGAAGATAGAGGGAGTACATTCTTTTGGACATAGTGAACAAAGAAGGGGTGAAGAAAAAAAATTGGCAGGAAGAGTCAGAGAAGAACTCGTGAAGCAGAGAAGACAGACACTAGGCTGATTGGATTTAGAGAGAGAACTATCAGGAAAATCCAGACTCCAAGGCTAAATTCTAAATAATATGTAAGAAGAATAATATGAGAAAGTGGAGCCTATAGCTGGAGAAAATTTTCATGTGGTCTGGCATTAATCTTATGATGTAAGTGGGAAATTTAGTGTAAATATTATTGCTGTAGGTAGGATGAAAAGTGACAAAAAAAATATTGTGTTTGGGGAGGAAAGGGATCAAATGGTCAGAGTAATAGTTAAGTTGGGATAAAGTCTTTCATGATGAGTGGTCCTGAATATACAATGGACAGTATTATTTTTAAGCCCTTACATACATCTCTAACCAATGCAAGAAAAAAGTGAAAAGTGCAGTGAAGGAGGAAAGAAGTGTTTTACTGCAGCAAGCATGCTTAAAATTTTTCCATATACATATTCTAGGAAAATAAGTGGAAGCTTGAATTCCACTCCTAGAACACTTGGTGGAAAGGCATACCTGAATGATACCCTTAGCCTCTCAAACTCTAAGAATAGTGTTGATGCTAGATATCTTAGTAATTTCACTGGTGACGGCCAGAGCTGTCAGGATAGGGTTTAGTACAGGCCTGAAATACTTTGAATCTCTCCTTCTGGAGCTATTTTGCTTTGTATTAGTAGTTAGGTATTAACAGCAAGAGGCTATCTGATCATGACAGAAGACTGTAAGAATATGTAGTTTTCACTAGAAATAGGAAGTTTTGGTCAATATGTTTTCATAATACTTTTCATTTAAAGAAAAACAAAAAGCTTATGAAGTGTTGAAAAGTTCTAGTGAAGATTGTAGGAGACAGTCAAGTCTGAGCAGAACTTTAGATGATGTATTGGTGGCTTGGAGAAAACTGGTAATACAATAGTGGAAACAGAAAAAACCTCCGAGTTTAAGACACAAAGTAGGGAAACAAACTGATGCACATGATATTATGAATAGGTGTGCTAGGTTGTTAGCTGTACTACGGATGATTTCTGGTGTGGTCCAGATGGATAAGGTTGTCTGGCTGAGTAATTTAAGGATCACAGGTAAATTAGTGATAACTGCAAGAGCTTAGGAGGATAAATTCAATACAGAGCAATAATAAAAAGCTGTTGTTGGTACCTGTTGCAACGTTTGCATTTCAGCTTTTCCTACTGGTCAAGTAGATGTCATAAATAGGGAATTAGTATAACTATTTAGGGGTGAAGAAGTTCTTACCTGAAACTGTTGTGGTTTAGTAGCAGACATTTATAACAGTTGTTACAGAGCTGTGCTAGAATCATTTGGAACTACTGTTTCCTTTTAACTCCACGTGATTCAAATGGAAACATGGATGGAGCAAAGCTTCAAAGCAAGCTGAGAAATCTGTCCAGGTCACTGTTGTTAACAAGTGGGAATTCCCTAAACTCTGCACTTGCAATGGGAACTCTAGGTCTGTGGGTGCTAAGGGGATTGTGCAAGTTTCCAAGGAAACAGGTTTCTGTGGGTGGAATGCAGTTAGTTTTTTATAGACCATTTAATTTTTTTAATGTCTTACAGGCAGATATATTGTATAGAAAATGCCCATGGACAGCTGGTACGAGACCTGGACTTTAATCCCAATAAACAGTACTACTTGGCTAGCTGTGGAGATGACTGCAAGGTGAAATTCTGGGACACAAGAAACGTCACTGAACCAGTGAAGACACTAGAGGAGCATTCTCACTGGTAGAACAAATTATCTGCATGCTGTTTTGTGGGTGGATGGCTTATATCATTTATTCAGCTAATTATTTTATTGTTTAGGAACAATGCAAACTAACTATGTTTGTGCTATTGTGCATAATCTTTTTTTGCACAGAGGAAAATTTTCATCATGTAAATGTTCCTTGTGCAATTGTAAATTAAGAATTTAGACAACATTAGTCTAATTGGCAAGAAGCTGTTGTTAACGTTTTTGGGAGATGGGGTACACCTCTGAGAATCACAGCACAGAACTTGGCCCGTGGGGCCCAGCTGGGACACAGGTGTGCCTTCCCAAATGGAGCCTGATGTGCTGCACCTGATGTGCAGTAATAAAGCAGCTGCTATCCATCCTTCTCTTGTCAAATGGTTGAAATGTTCAGTAATGCAGCTCCACTTTTTTATGTTCTTCATAGTCCTTAAATCAGAATATGCAAGTGAATAATTTTACTCTCTGAGATAACTTTTAGAACCTGTATTTCCTCCACTGGTCTGTGGCTGGAGTAAGGAGAGAATCTTTCCTGATGTCTGCAAATTTCAGTGCTTAAGAAAAGATGAATTATTCATATTTTATAAAATTTGGGTTGGAGTAATTATTTCAAAATAAATCCAGACCCTAAAGCTAATTTAAGGGAAATGAAGATGGAATTAACAGAAGCATCATTTATACGATTTTTCTTCAGAATATTCAAAGAAAAAGAATAAATCAAGAACACAAGATGTTTGGTATTAACTTGATATGTAAAATTTAAAAATTGAAGAGAAATATAGTCCTACATTTGTTTTAGGATCTATTTTAAACTTCCCTGTAAGAATCTTGTGAGATTTTTGTCTAAAAGGCTATTTTAAATCCATATTTTGCTTTGGGGAAATTTTTGTATTTAGGACTTAAGTATTTAACTGGCTTACTTAACAGTGAATTGGCATGTGCCCTCAAGGAATGATACCATTGAATGGTGTGATTTGTTGTGTTTGTTTTTTTTTTTTTTAATTGTTGAATGTTAAAGACAGCTCATAGAAAACAGATGACATGGGAGCTTAAAAGTCAAAAGAAGATGGCAAAGAAACAGTCTTTGGGATGAGGCATGTTACTTCCATCCCTACTTAAAACAATGGAACGATGAATTTTTAGTGCTGCTCTTAAAAAAAATATTTAACACTGATGCACTACCTACCATGAATAGTCTCCTGTTCTCTCTGCTTTAACTTTTTTAGGGTCTGGAATGTCAGATACAATCATTCTCATGATCAACTGATCCTTACAGGAAGCAGTGATAGCAGAGTTATCCTGTCTAATATGGTATCAATTTCTTCTGAACCTTTTGGCCATATGGTAGATGATGATGAGCTCAGTGACCAAGAGGACCAACATCAGGAAGAGAAGTATGAAGTTTCCTGGGTTTTATGTAGATGCCTGTAATTTGTCTTTTTATTGTAATGGTTTACATGCTATTTTTTTACTGACTAGGATTTTTGTGTACAGGCCTTTCAGGTAAGTAGTTAGAATTCCCACTTTGTTCTTCTTTATTCAGTCTTGGGTGGAATGCACTCTTTAAACCTGATTGGCATGGTCACTCCACATTCACTGGCAGGAAGGGAATGGTGATGCTGAGGATCATACCTAAAGTTCACTGGATTGGTGAAAAAATTCACTTTAAGGGAGCTCTGGTTCAAGTCAAGCATGTACAATAATCTGGGTTAAGTGAGAATTTGAAAATATGTTTTTGTATTTTCTGTGCATTGTTAGGACCCTTAGGAAATGTTACCAGTCTAATGATGAGCTTTTGCAGGCAGAAGAAAGGAAGTATAAACATAGTATTGTTTTTTTAAATGTTGCTCTTCATATCTCTGACTGCTCTGGAGCCCGGTAATTCATCAGACCAAGATCAAGCAAACCAGAAGCTTGGTTTCAACACTCTTGGTAGAGAATAATGCTTGCTATTGGCAAACATTTGTAAACCCATACATTTGGTTTGTGGAATCGCATACTTTCCTTGTGAATTTTGGTGGGACACAGGTTGATTCAACTCCTGAATTATCTTTTAAAATTAAGAATAGTCAGATGTGATAAGGAACAAGGAAATTACAAGAAAGATCCCCTAGTTGCTCGGCTTTGTTTGCTAGATGTTTCAGCTAAAATTCAAAATAGAATTTGGGTTACTTCTCTTAGTTGAATTTTTAAGGTTGTGCTTGAACCTTAATTTTATTAATACGTATGTAGTTTTGCTCCATGTAGTTTTGGTGTTTTGGCTTCATTTAAAAGACCTGGAAACTATTATTTCTTAATACTATATAAGAAATTTATTCCGTATATAAAAATGGTTAATTTTAAGTGTACAGGATTTCTTTAGAAGATTTTCTCTATGTATTGTACGTGCCTGAAAAATCAGGGAGTATCCAATTAAATACCTCAAAATTTGCTTACATCAGCAGGATATACTTACTTTCTGGAATGTAACCATGTTACAGTGTTTAAATATAGAATCAAAGAATGGTTTGTGTTGGAAGGGGTCTTAAAGATCACCTAGTTTCAAGTCTCCTGCCATGGGCAGGGACAACTTTTGGTTCCTTATCTTTGATTGGAGATTGCAATTTATTCTGTTATGGATGGAAGATAAATAGCATTAATGGAAATGAAAAAAAGATCACTTTTTTTAATATTGTGGGAATGCATTAAAAATATCACATGTAAATAGCATTCTGACAGACATTGTCTAGTAGGATATCTGGAATTCTGAATTTATGTGGATTGTAGGCTATGTAGGTTGCCTCATTAAAACACAAGTCATTGTACTAGAATAGGAATTTTTGAATCCAAGGTTGTCCTATGCAATACAACAAATATAATGCATCTTTTCCTATGGCTATGGGATGGATGTAAACCACATCATTACTTGTATAGTAATGATGTAGATCCCTTGCCTGTTCCCAGAGGCTACAAGAGTATCAATTCTTCATTTTCTTTTTAAATATGTGCTTTTCAGCTGCTCATCTGTTTTCTATAAAACCTGGGAAAGCACATTTGTAACCTTTGCTTGGTACTGTGAAAGTCTTGTTGTAGGCTCCACCTTCTGCCCCCTTCTTATGAGTTGAATCAGAAGGATGTTTGCAAGCTGCTGCAGCCTTGAACTGTTGCCAAATGAATGTCTGTTTAGTTCTGAGTGCACAAATGAAGTAGGGCATAACAGCTGTTGGGAATACTTCTTGTTAGACAACCACTAGTGCCAAATATTTCGGCTCTGACACCCTCATAGAGACCTCTGTGAAGAGTCTCTTGCACCACTCCATGGGTGCTGTCTCTTTTGTAAAATCCAAGTTTTCACTCCATGCTTTAATGGGGGAGGGGTGTGGGAGTTTTTTAGTTTTGGTTTGGTCGGGGGTTTTTTTGGGGGGGTTTTTTTTGGTTTTTTTTTTTGCTTGGGTATATTCTAGACTTTTGAACAAGTGTTATAGTTGCACAAGGTTCACTTATCCTGTTTTTGGGAACATCTTATTTGTTATTAAACAGCACACAAACACTGATAGTGTCTTTTTCAGGTGTATCTTGAAATACACCAGGAAGAGCATGTATTTGTACAACTGGTGTCTCTAGCCAGTCACCTTCAGACTGAGTACCATATCTGTCTCAGAAGGTTAAAATATCAAGTGGAAAGGAAGGAAAAGACTCTGCATTTTATTTGTCCTGAATACAATCACTTGTAAAAATCCTCCTTGGATTAAATATAAAAATTAGGAGTATGTCCCAGATTTATTTTCAAAGGTTTATTGTGTGGTCTACTTAGTAAAGCCCCATATTTTGAAAACTTTGACTTGTAATACTGCTCTACATAGTTAAAACTCCATCCTGAGATCTTAAGGACTTGTTAACTTTAATATATTAATATATTTCAGAGTAAATGTCATAATTTTTGCTGTATTTCTTGGTTGGAAACAAAAGCAAATACCCTTAACCCTTCCTTGTTCAACTGTGTAGAGCTATGCATGAGTCTACTCACTCATTATTCGTACCAGTTTTACTGCAGTAGTTGCCTGGTTTTTAATTTCCCAACTGTAAATAATTATTTGGAGATAGTTTTTTTCAAAAGAAAATAATTCAAGTTCATTGCATAATGAATAGACAAAGTAAAAGTTGCTGTATTCCACTCTTACTAAGGATTTCTTCTTAGTGGTTTTGTCCTTCAGTGTTTATCTGTGTGGACATCTTGGCCCTATCTACTCCCATTTTAGAGATGAGAACATGCTTAAATAAGCAATATAACTAGGGCTGTTGCATGAAGATCTGTCTCTTGCTGAAATCAAGTGACTACTGGTTCCTCCTGCTGGTTTAGATTGAACTCTATGTCAAGTCTGTCTTTTTCCTACTTTTTAACTACTGCTGTTGTTTCTCTCAATCAAAAAAGGTAAGAGCAGGCAGCTTCCCTGTATCATGTCAAAGGTCTCCCTAGCCTGTATCATGTGTCTTATAGTAGTCAGGAGGAAAAATAATAGGAAAAGAAGATGTACTTCCCCTGGATATGTTCCTGGCCCCTGACTATTTGCAGTTCAGGGACATTTACTGCCCTCTGAATGATCTTTGAAGACTTTCTCTTCCTTGTATGGTTTTCCTTTACTATGAGCCATATTCTTGAGTTTATCTGCTCTAACTAACTGTGTTTTTGTTTGTTCTAAAACATGCCAGCTGTGCATGCATGGTTTTTGTGAAATGTATCTAGGGGAAACATGCCAACTGTTTGTTTTCTTGCACTGAATTAAGAAAGGCTTCAGTTCTTTCTGCATGGGAATCACGAAGCCACTGTTGAAAATGAGTAGTCTAAGAAGAGGCTGGAGTTGTCCTCAGAGAAAGCTGCAGGCATGTTGCCAACGGACAGCTATGCTATATTCTGATCAAGTCCCTGGTCTGGATTATTTAACACACAGTTTAAATATGGAAAAAAAACCAAACAGCTGAGGATGAAGTGCAATACTAGTTCAGTTTCTAGCACTTTGATCATAGGTAGAAAAAAGTGTACAAAATAAATGAAAATAGAACAGATGAGGGTGAGTACTTGGGTTCATTTGGGTTTCATCCCCAAAACAAAGCTAATGTGCCTGGATGATAAGAACATGAGGAGTGATTTTCAATGCCTGAGTTTGAACAGAGCTTTTAAAACATGGGGGTCATTTCGCATCTGTGGATGCAATTGCCTGTCAGGCTTCTCCTTGACCTGTTTCTTTAGTGGCTTTGCACTCTGTTGTTGCAAGAACTTTCTCGCTGCAACACTGTACTTGCCTGAGTTCTAAATCTCCTGAAGCTGACTGTCAGCTCCCTATAAGATACTAGGACAGCATTGGGAACTGTCTTCCTCCTAAGGAAGGTAGTTACTGTCTTACATCCTTCCTTTTGTCTTTGGTCATCCAAAATCCTGATGTTAGTGAGTGAGTCTATATGTTACTGTATTAAATTATTGTGATAGTCATTTTAATTCTACATTGATTTTTCTAGCAATAAAAGAAAGCTGTTAGGTTCTTGCAGTTTAGTGTGGCTATCTTTACTTGCCAGTCAGGATTCCTTTTCTTCAGTTACTCCAATATGTTTGTTTGCCTTATAGATTTAAATTATGAACTGTGTAGGTCTCTGGTGTACTGGTGATACACAGCATGAGAAGAATATTTGATATCATAGGAGCACCAGCAGCAAGGTACGTGCTGCATCTACAGCAGTGTTTTTATTCTTCATGGCTTCTGTGGCCAGAACTTTGTGACAAGGTTCAACTCGTAATGGAGGACTTGCTCTTTAAGAGAAAAAGCTTATTCTGTATCTATAACAATGAAAATATTTATATGGTATATATTTATAACTCAATAACATTTTGAGTTTATACATCAGTTCTGGAAAGGAAGCCATCCTAAAACTTTCATTTTGCAGTATAAGCTACCGGCTCCCTTAGTTTTCTTTGGGGTTTACAGGCTTAAGATGTTTGCTGTTTTCACTGGCAGAACTGATTACTAAAGTCAGTATACTGCCCTCTTCCTTATATTACATTTTTTGATGATATGGTCTAAAAGAATAAAGAAGATTGTACCAGAAATTCCTATCAGAAAATACACTTTCAGTGTATTTTTTCATGAAGGCTTATGTTTCTATCTTTTTTGTCATAGGTGTTAGCCATAATGTCCTTTGATACAAACAGAACATTTAACACAAGCACTTCTCAACATTTTATATTTAAAGCTGAGAGATATAAAAAATTAGTTCTTTCAGTACAGACTATCTCACTTAAGATTGTAAAGCTTTTAATGAGATATTATGTGTAGAAGCATCTTCAGCCATTGGAATGGACCAGAGAGAAAAGGGTGGCTGCCCTCTCTGTAGAAGGAGACTTTCTTCAAAATTCTGTCTAAAGAAGTTGGTGGTATCTACTTTTCATGATAGAAATGTAGTTTAGGGTTTTTTGAATAACAAATCATGTAGTTTCACAATATTACATATGAACTGTGCAATCTAACATAACACCTTTGTATATGCATCTGTGACTTCAGGAGAGAGATTTGCCAGCGATGATATTTTGAAAAGTATTTGCCAAATATGCTGAGGCAGGCTTTCAGGATATTTTCACACAGCTGTCAGCAGTGTTAAATTTGATGCTATTTGGCTTTTGATATTAATATCTTGGAGAAACCTAGAAGTCATAGGATTGTGCTACGGAATCAACCAAGAGACCTAATTAATTAAAACAGGTGAAATAGTTTGTTTTGTGGAATGCCAGGATTCAGGACTACTTTGGATGTGTAAGGAGCTGGACAAAATGTAGTGCAGCAGCACTTTCCAGTTCCAAGACTATTTTCTTTAAATGCTTCTTGTTTTCCTGTTGTATTTCTTTCATTAACCCTTATCAGTAAGTATACCCTCCTTAATTTATTTTTCATATTAGGACATCTGTGAAACCTGTTATTTAAAAATACTCTTCTTCTGTTTTCCTGGGGATGCAGTTCACAAAGCTCTTTTTTAAATAAAAAAAATTATGATGATTGGAATAGTATGAATGGCCTATTATTATCTGTAAAAAACGTGTTCAAGAATAAACATACTTGAATTCAGGCTATTTAAAATGAGTGAAAAAGCAAATAGTATGTTGACTAATCTTACCAGAAACAATTTTCTCTTCAAGTCAAAAGGAAAGTGCATCCATGGTTTTATTCCAGAATCCAGTGCTGTGCTTTTCAGGATTCATTTTTGGATGCTACAGAACATGCTACTTGCTCTATTGATTCATTTCTATTTCATAGTGATTTTTAGATTAAAGAGGATTTAATTTTGACTATGATAAGGAATTAATGATTTTTGCTGACTGAAAACCATATTTTATTGAACACTGTGGTGACAAAACAGTGTGAGCACTGTGAACTTAAGTGGTTGTTACCATGAGAAGTAATTGGAAATAACAGCTTTCTACATGAAAACAGTTATCCAAGGCTCAAACAGACTTCTTTCTTGAATCTGCTGCACAATTAACCTCAAAGTTTTCTAGTAAAATAAAATCAGTTCTCCTTTCATAGAAGCTGGTTGAGGTCGTGCTATTTGGACAAGACTACAGAGAAAACAGTCCATATTCAGCTCTGTGTGGCACAGATCTGAAATTTATGCACAATGTAGGTAGAGACTGCACATTTCATACTGTGATGTCTTGGTGGCAAAAAGGAAGGTGGTGCATTGTCAATTGATGCAGTGCAAGAACTTAGAGAAGAAAAGGTATTTTAGTCTGGTCAAAATAAAATCTTCGAAAGGGATAGGAAAGTAGGAAACTAAAGAAGCTTTTTAAGGATCAAGAAGATCTGGGGCAAGGAAGCTTGCTAAGCTTGCCAGGTGTAACAAGGGATTACTGGGTATGTTATTAAATACAGTCACAGAATCACAGAATAAGCTGAGTTGGAAGGGATCATTGAGTCCAGCTACTGGCCTTGCACAGCACCATCTCTCAATCATGAGATCAATAGGCCAAGCGCCTACAACTGTGGTGCACTGAGCTAGCTATATGGCATAGCTATCCATGCTATGCATAGCTGTTTTGTACACATGTGCATACTATATATATATATAGCTATAAACAGCTGTTTTGATACCCACAACCTACAGCTTTTAAGTAAAAACAGGTATCTCTATTCTGGCAACAATGTGAATTATACATATTAAAGTAGCATAGAAGAAAGTTTGTTTCATATCCAACTCTGTACAGCTACTCTTCTTGTTAATCTGGGATAATTCTTTAATAAACAAAGATGTGTAAAAGATGCGTAAAATTTCATTTGGGTAAATAAATCGTTGTGTGACTCAGGATCATAACAATTCTAGGTACCCTAGATTGATACAGATTAAAAAAATTAATTCAGCCTATTATTGGATTACCAAAAAAAGCAAACATAGCCAAAATGCAGAGAAAAATGATGTGCTTTCTTGGAAATCTCTTAGCATCAGGTAAGGTAGTCTGCCTCTAAGAGGAAGAAATCTTACCACAAACAAATTAGCTCCTTCTTTAGTTTTGGGTTTGTTTTTTCTTTAAATGTTTTAGAAAGTCTTTCACATGCATGAAATGAACTTTGCTTTTTATTCCACTAGCAGAATCCTTCTGGGCTCATTACCCATTGCATAATTTAAAGGCTAATCTATTTTCATTCATCATGTTTGTAAAGTGTACTCATGGACAGTTTCTTTTGGGTCTTCTGTATTGTTCCTGAGACACATGTCATTTTGAGACTTTTTTTTTCTATCCTGATTGTATAATATCTAGCTCTTTTACACCAAGTGATTGCTTCCACAAGAATTTTCTCTGATTCTCAATAACTGTTTCAAGGCTGTGCCATTGGCCTATAGAACCACATGGAATAACATCTTTCTTTTTCTGGGAAGGTACAAAATTTACTTTCACATCTAAGTGGAAATCCAGTGTATAGACAATAATAAAACACAGTTAAAAACTGTAGTATTTATAAATGGAAATACCAAACAGAAATTCATCTACAGACTTGGTTTCTGAACACTCATTCCCGTTATGACTGCTGTAAATTAGATTAGATGAGCTGTATTATTTAAATGAAACCCTGAAACAACTCTGAGCATACAGAAAATAGTGTAATCTAGAAGCTTATTTGACCTTGTTTATCCAAGCTTCAGTTAACTGAGATTCCTGGTTAACTGAAAGTCGGTCGTGTCCCCTGACAGCCATGTGCACTGTGCATTACTCCCCTGCTTATCCAGAGAGACATCTGAAACCTTCAGAATAATGGAGTTGTGGGTAAGTGGGTGAGCACTGCATGAAGCACATTGCTGTCTGGGGACATGACCAACTTTCCCTTAACCAGGCACGTCAGTTAGCAGGAAGTTAGAAAAACACATTGCAGGAGATGAAGTGTCTCTATGTGTTTGTTAGCTCTCTGCTGTTAGATGATTTGTATCAAAGCTCATATTCAGGAAAACTGCAAAAGAAGCTTGTTCTTTGCAATTAACCAGGGGCTGGGTGTTGGTTGCACTGTGACCTTTTTTGTTTAGTTGACCTTTACTGTAGCACAAGTAAATGATAAAAATCCTTGAAAATACACATCTGAAGCTATTCTACAGTTAGGAGCCTGCTTTTGGTTTTTTCATTAAACTCAATTGAATTTTTATGGCAGTGTTAGATTAGCAGCTGGCTGGGTGGGACAGCGATACCCTGCAAAAGATCCTACTGTGCTTCCATCCAGGCTTTGTGATTGCAGAACTGCCTGCTTTCAGAGAGCAGCAGGAAAGGGCAAAGGCAGCCAATGAAAACACTTCATTTCTGTAGTAGCAGCATCTGTTTAAATGATTGAGTGGTATTCACAAGGCTCTTTGGCTTTGCTTTCCACGAGGAGGGTTGCAACTGTAGTGCAAGGCTGTTTTAGGAGATGAGCAGATACTCTGAAGGGCTGACTGATTCTTGTCAGACAGAGACAATTCTCTGTGGCTGAAGGAGCTCTGAGGTCATCCTCTGAAAACTCCCCTACCCTGTAGCTACAGAATAATGTTCTGTAGTGGTGTTCTGAGAGGAGAGACTGGCTTTGGGAATGGAGGGGAGGGCTCAGTTAGCAGAGTACAGTCAATAACTCTTGAGTGGTTTGGACTTCAGAGAGTTGCCTGAATACCTTGAATATTTGCAATGCAGAAGGGAATCTGTGTCTCTCCTATGATGTGGGTGAGCAGGAGCTTGGCTGTGGCAGTAAGAGATGGGGTATACAATAATAGATGAGAATTTGGAGCTGATACAATTCTAGCAGTGGGAGATAAAATCAGTGTTCAGAGTGATGGCTCCATCTCCCTTCCATAATTCTGGAAAGAATGGGTCCAGGATGGCAGCACAGGAGAGACTGATGTTAGGGGCTTCTTACCCATTTACGAATCTCTAAGACTGTGTGTTATTTTAAGCATTCATTGAACAGTGAAGGGGGAGACGATGGGATGTAACATGATGAGAGAAAAGATGTTTGTAAAAAGTTGTGCATTTACATCATGCCACATAGTTTCACTTGCTTTAGAGAGTGAGATGTTTAGTTTAGGTTCTGAGAGGCAAGAATTGCTGTGAAATTTAGAGTAAGAGTTACTTTGTCCCTTTAAATGGGGTCATTTGCACTGACTTGACTTTATACCTTAAACATAAGGTATAGAATATTTCCTTAGAACTTACTACTGTGTTCTTATATTTTAAATGGGATTTTATGTATCTAGATGTTAATGACATTTAATACAGCCTTTAAAAATCAAGTGTGTTTACAGATCCTTACTATGTTTTTTTGTTTTCAATTTTAGGATTAAAGAGCCCCTTCAAGACAGTGTAATAGCTACCTACGAAGAACATGAAGATAGCGTATATGCAGTTGAATGGTCCTCAGCAGACCCATGGCTATTTGCCTCTTTAAGCTATGATGGGAGACTGGTTATTAACAGGGTTCCAAGAGCCCTTAAATATCATATACTGTTGTAATTTGTTTGAATTATTCTGGAATTGTTAACTTGATGTACAGCTGGTAGGTATTGTAAAAGGTTTTTTTCAGGATCTGTTTTTTTTAAAGAAAAAAGGTTAAAATTTTGTTAGGAATATCTATACTGATGTAGACTTGTAATTTTGTCTTTTATATTTGCCTTGAGAAACTATGATGCATTTTTTTGAAGGCTGTGCTACCTAGATGATTTTTTTTTTGAGTGGCTAATCATTTTGTGAACTCTAAAGTTTCTGGAGATAGTGGGTACATTCCATACTATTGCTTTATTACATCAGCTTAATGCAAATATAATGAATTACAGAAATGTTATTATGCTGATACAAAACTGGGACAATGTAGGGTTCATGTAGCAGAAGTGATCTACTTGTTTTCAAGAATATTATTTTATATTTCTTGTATAAGCTGCCTTCTGCTTTTAGGGGGCCACATTCCACTAACTCTTCTGGCTACAAATAGAGTTGGGAGTGGTCTTAAAATGCCTTCTTAATACTGTCTAATATTTTAAACACTTCTCCCATTTTTGCATGTCTTCAGAAGGAATGTTTTTTGTGAAACTGAAACCTTAAAATATATTTTTCATTTGAGCTGTATGGTAGTATCAACGAAGTAACATCCCGCAATTTGTGAACTAAATGCAGTTCTCAGCTATGTATTGTTACTGGAAATAATATTACTCTTTTCCAAAATCTCTGATACAATCACGTAATGTTTTGTCCCTAGTTATAGGTTAAGTTGTGCTTTGAGGGACTCTGGAGCTGTGCTACTGTTAACGTGAAAAATCTCTTTAATGTTTGTCTACTTAGACTGTCTTACCCTTTTGGATCCATACCAATCTGCAGTATGCTGGCATGATGTAAAAGGCTTGCAACTAAGCACAAAATATCCTTTGCTATACCCTACTCTTTGCCATAGGTGACCTAGACATTGGTTATGATGTTGTTACAAATGCTGAGAACAGGCAATGCTGCGCTGTAAGAGGATGCACAGGAAATTTCAAACATAGGTGGAAGGCATGGTGAAACATTCCTGTACATATTGACATCCTGTCTTCCCCTGGCGTAGCTTTCACTAAGATGAAGATTTGCTTCTTGCTCTTTGTGTACCCAGGCTAACTGTAATATTAATTATTCCCTGCTGCTTTTTCAACACTATTATTTCCCTTTAACTTCAGAGCTTGGGTACGTGTGACTGTGTTGGTTGTGGTAGCATTGTGTAAGACTACTCTGAAGAAATAGCAATGAACATGGGATGGAAAGATCGATACCAGCCTCTTGCAGTGATCCCTCCTGTTTCTATGGCAACTGTTGGTGTTAGTGGTGAGGGGCAGCATGCTGCTCACCTCTGTTTGTCCTTACCCACTCTTGGATCGAAACATCCAAATGTGATTTGTTGTTTACACACAGCTGCTGCAGAAATCACGTTTGGAAAGCATGACTGAATGCTATAGGCCAAAACATCCAGAAAAGATGACAGTTAATTCCACTTACGGCTTTTTTAAGGAGCTTATTTGGAAAAATTCATAGGAGTAATCCAATTAAATCATCTGTACTATTGTTTGCATTTGTGTTAATGATGTTGCCTATCTGCTCCAGAATGAATGCTTCGTTGGAAATTCTGATTGTCTGATTTTCAGCATTTATATTTTAGACTTTGCTATTTCAAATTGTTTGCATCTGTAATTAGGCATGAGCTATTTACCTGTATACTGTAAGAAAAACTACATTTCCAAATCAGTAGTGCTTCAGTCGTCTGAACATCAAACACCTTGGGTGGGCTGCTACTTTTTATGTGGAGCTTTTCATCAGACACAAAATCTTGTTGGGTATTGTCTGCCCTGCCTGTGTGCCACCCTCCCCACCCACCCCTTTGGAAAAAAAAATGAGAAAACCTCTGCACTATATCTTTGGGATGCAGCAGAACTCCTTAAACGTTTCTTCACATTAGCAATAAAGGTCTAATGAAATTTTGTCTGGCAGTGTATATGGCTGGCAGTGTGAAGGTAACAGGGAAATTGCCTAACAGTGTGTGGGATTTGACTTGATTTTTAATGTGTAATAAATGCAGGATAGATTTCAGGCTTAATTTTTATTTGGCTGTATTTCCTTTAATATTGTAAGCTTATATGAACTGGAAAGCTCTATAAATAAATAATATGAAGAGATCAGAGAGTCACTAGGTTGGAAGACACCTCCAAGATCGAGTCCAGCCCATGCCCTTACACCTCAATTAAACCATGGCACCAAGTGCCACATCCAGTCTTTTTTTAAACACATGCAGGGATGGTGACTCCATCATCTCCCAGGGGAGACCATTCCAGTACTTTATTATTCTTTCCATTAAAAGCTTCTTCCTAATATCCAACCTAATTTTCCCTTGGCGCAGCTTGAGACTGTGTCCTCTGGTTCTGTCGGTTGCTGCCTGGTGAAAGAGCCCAATCCCACCACGCCCCTTCCCAGCCTCGTTGCCTCCTCTGGACACTCTCAAGCATCTCCATGTCCTCCCTGAACTGAGGAGCCAGAACTGGACACAGCACTCAAGGTGTGACCTCACCTGTGCTGACTACAGGGGAAGAATGACCTCCCTGCTCCTGCTGGCCACACCATTCCTGATCCAGGCCAGGATACCATTGGCCTTCTTGGCCACCAGGGCACACTGCTGGCTCATGTTCAGTCAGCTGTACCAGCACCCCCAGGTCCCTTTCTGCCTGGGCACTGTCCAAACACACTGTCCCCAGCCTATAACACTGCAGAGGGTTATTGTGGCCAAAATGCAGGACTTGGCACTTGAATTTATTGAACTTCATCTTATTGGACTCTGCCCATGCATCCAACCATTCCAGGTCTCTCTCTAGAGCCCTCCTACCTTCCAACAGATCCACACAGCTTAGTATCATCTGCAAATTTACTAATGAAAGACTCAATACCCTCATCTTGTTATCAATAAAGATACTGAACAGAACAGGGCCCACACAGACCCCTGAGGGCCACCACTGGTGACAGATTCCCAGCTGGATGCAGCACCATTCACCACCGATCTCTGGGCCTGGCCATCCAGCCACTTCTTCACCCAGCACAGAGTGCTTCTGTCCAAGCCACGGGCTGCAGGTTTTCCAGGAGTGTGCTGTGGGAGACAGTATCAAAGGTCTTGCTGAAATCCAGGTACACAACATCCACAGCCTTTCCTGCATCCACCAGGTGGGTCACCTGGTCATAAAAGGAGATCGGGTTGGTCAAACACGACCTGTCCCTCCTAAACCTGTGCTGGCTGGGTCTGATACCCTGGCCCATCCTCTAAGTGCTGCATGGTGACACTCAGTATAAACTGTTCCATCACCTTACTTGCTACTGAGGTCTCTTAGTCTTGTTGAATGTGTGTTCAATAGGGAAGAAGAGAGTGGATGAACACTGGAAAGGAAGGGACTAGCAGGTCAAATTTGAATGAAAACACATTACAGTAGAATTAGGAGAGCAGAAGGGCCAATTTTTAATAATTTTCATCTGTCTGTAAAGCAGAATCTGGGCTAAGTGTACAGGAGGAAAGGAAGGATTCTAAAATGGTTAAATAACTGATTAAAAGGAAATAGGAAACAGGAATAAATCATCAAATTTGGTTGCAAAACAATAAATTACTAGGGAAGTCCACGAGGATCTGTGCCTAGGCATATGCTTCACAGTATACTCATCACCTTTTGGATAAAGGGCTGCAGAAAAATATGGCGAAGTTTGCAGAGACTATTTAGAGTAGTAGAGATGAACAAAGAGTTATGAAATGGCCTTATGGATGATAAAATGATAGATGAAATTCAGTGCAGGAAATGTTAAGTAACTAATACGGGACAAACCAGTTATTTTATGTGCTGTAGGGCGTAAATACCAATAGTGCTATTACTTGGAAGTAAGATCTTGGGGGTTTTATAGATCTTTAAAAACAGCTTAATAAAGGTCAAAATTTAATTAAAATGTTGGGAGTTACTAGCAAGTAAGTAAAGAAAATCAAACATTATTAATCCCCCCAAATAATATGTATTTATAAATCTCTGTTGTATATGCATTCATAATACTGTATGTAGCTGTGGTTTCTTCCATCTTCAGCCCAATGTAGTAAAATGGAAAGATTTTAGAGGAGAGTGGCAGGAATGAGGGATAGCATGCAACACCTGTATGAGGATAACTAAATATATTGAAAGGCAGATGATTGAGACAGAATGACAAAAGTCCATAAAATCACAAGTGGCAGAGGGAGAGGATGAATAGGGAGTGATTGTTCACTGTCTGTCCTGATACCAGAACTAGAGGTTATTGAATGTAATGTGCTTATGGTGACTCAAAGCATACGTAATAAAGTAGTCTTCACAGGCATGAGCACTGTGGCACTTCCCTTTCACAACTCTTTCCCCCAGAAAAAAAAAAAATTAAAAAAAATTAAAAAAAACATAAACCCGCACAAGGAAAAAAACCTCTCAATGTTAAAGTTTACATGACTTGAAAGTAACTGAAACAGTACTTAAAAGATGAATCCAATAATGGTTGATAAATGTAAAGTCAGCACCCCTGACTTTGAAAAATCCTTTTGAACCATCAGTTGGTGGACACTACAAAGAGTACTGGCAGAGAATGCCCACGTGGTTGTCCAGTCTTTAATTAGCTACCTGGACTTATGCTGTTTACCAGAAAAGGTACAAAATGGAAAATTAAAAATAGTAACATAGTCTGTAAGGTTTTGTGTCTAGAGCTAAGATAGCACATTGCTCCTGTGTGTTTCTTTGCATGTTTCTGTATATTTACTTTTGTTGTGGGTTGTGTTATAGGAGATTTCAGAAAACTCTCATGTCTCAGGTGAATTTCTTACAGAATCCTAGTATGGTGTTTGGAAACAATGTTGTTGCAAAATACTCTTTGGCAATAACACAGTGAAGGCAAGTTTTTGGAGAACAAGGAGTCCATCACTGCCTTGGAAGTTCAAATCATGGTCTGACTAATCTCACAGCTCTGGATCACTTTCAGTGTCTCAGAGAATTCTGTTTATACAATCATATAGTAGCATTGGTAGGCACAAAATTATTCTATTTTCAAATGCCTCTAAAATTATTTTTCTCTCTTTACAGATTGTGTCCAGGTAAGAAACTTCAGTAGGTCTTGATTTTAAAAAAATGAGTTATAGTATTCCTTAAAAATGTCAGTCTTTCTCTCTAAAATTTTGTTTCTTTCTAGGTTTGATGCTGAAAATCTTTCTCTTTTCACAAATATATATTAATACGTCTCTGGTATGGAGTTGCAAAACTGCTTGATATGTAGTATTTTTACTCCACAGAAAGTAATGGCCATTTGATGAGAAGCTTGAAATAGAAATCTGTTTGACTTGAATTAAAGTGGTGCCAACTTAATATTAAGTTAAATATTAGGGGAAAAAAACAACAAACCCAACCCACCACCAAACACCAAACCACAGGACTCAGTACTGACCTGGACTTTTCCTGTGGTGTTAGTGCTAAAATTAGCTTGATTTATCCTGAAGCCCAGGGAGTTAATGAATAGCTTGTCAACATCGGAATAAATGAAGAACATACATTGGATAGCTTAGGTAGACTGAGTGTTTGCTCTAGGCCTATAGTCCTTACCTTGTACTTTAAAGCTGAGTGGAAAGAAGAAGCCATATGATCTGGATTATGTGCAACACTAAAATTAGTTTAGAACGGTGCTTTGTAAAGAATTAAGCTTCCAAAACATAGAACTTTCCAACAGGGAACAGAAAGCATTAATTCTGGATTGGCCTCTGCGTTTGGAATTCTTAGTCTTTCAGCCTGGTACCTCTGGCAGTATTTGAGACAAATTCTGCAGCTGATCTAGGATGGACTTCAACAGTGTCTGACTAGTCTGACATGACACCACATGGTGTCTTATATGCCTTTGATTTAACTAGAGCAGTGAAAAGTAGGTAATCATCATTAAGATCAGCATTTGGATGCAAGTTTGTAGTGCTATAGAGCTTCCATTTGGCTTCACAGAAGACGTCCAGGGTATTTTTTCTTTTTCTAGAGGATATGAAGAAAGTGCTTAAAATTGTTCTTGTGATGCCTGAGATATGAATGCTGTTCTGAAGTTGCAGAAAGCCTATGATTGCTGGAATAGCTTGTGAAGTGACTGAGAGAAAACTGCAAATCAGTTTTTCACGAAGCCTGGCCTTGCCATAAAGGGAGCTGCAAAGTGTGAAGCCATGGATACATCACCGAACAATTTGCACATTGCTTCTGCTCAGTCCACCAGCCACTTTGGTCAGTGAGAATCTAGCAAAGTGAGAAGAAAATGGCATACACAGATTTAGAGTAAAATAGACAGGAGGAGAAAAACAAAGACTGACAAATGCAGAATGAAAAGTGAATTGAAAATGACAAGATCAGGAATATTTGGATTCCTTGGAAGAGGGAAATAGGAAAGATCAAAGAAATCAACAGGAAGTGAAGAAAAGGATAGAGGGGTAAGGATTAAAAAAACCCCAATGATATTGAAAGTCCTTAAATTTCGACCATGTTAATCTTTCTATGTTAACTGATTTAAGTGTTAGAGACTTGCCATTTATGTTGCAACATTTTAGTTCTGATATTGAAGATGGTTCATGTAGGTTGGTTATTACTCCTTAAGTTATTAGTTCAAGCTGCACATTCTAGGGGTTTAGGATTTTTAGCTGTTCATTATTCTTTCCCTTTCGGTTCAAAGTTACCAGATGGGGTAATTAACCCAAGCCAGCAGTAATGTGAGAGGCAGGAAGAAAATTTCAAGTGGGCTGTTACTCTTGAGTCACACTAGTTATATTTTCAGAAATACTTGTTTATGACACTCTTTATCCCCCTGTTTATGACTTCAAGAGAGTGTCATAGTCAGAACATCTCATGATATTAGATGTGATTAATAAACTATTAATAAACAAAGAGAGGCCCTCTCTTCCTTCCATACTAACTTACTTTACAGCAAAAGAATTCTGAACTATTCTTGAGAAAACTTGTTTGATGCTACAGCTTTTGGTGCTATGGCTGCTCCAGCTTCATAAGGGAGCCTTAGTACTCCAGCACAGAAGATAGCTTTGGGGAGAAAGAGATGAATGAGTCTTACTAAATCCTGGAGTCAAGTGCCCAGTGTGAAGATGCCTGGCAAATGATTACCATTGCCCTTGAGCTAAAGCACAGCTGCCAAGCAGCTGGGCTGAGCAGGGAAGACCCTCTAATGTACCTTCTCAGCAAATTGTCCGTTTATTCTGATGCCATGCTGAGTTCAGGATTTTGGCAGGAGGGATGTGGAAAAGCTCCTAAACAGAATGAATTGAGGAGAATGTGGAAAACCTTGGAAAACCCAAAGATACCACATACTTACTAATCGGCAAGTCTAGATGAGCTGAATCCTGGGGCGCCAATAGACTTGGCAGACAAACTCACTGAGCCACTGCCAGCTTCTAAAAATTTGCAGAGGACTGAGAAGACAAGAAAGACTGGCAAATAGCAGAAATGGTATTGCTATTGGAGCTTTGTGGAACATCATTGCACGGAGTTGGGTAAGGAAACGGGTTTCAAAATGAGAACATTTTAGCCAAATTATGAATGTTTTATTTGTTTGTTTACAACTGAGAGGTTTTTCTTATAAATACCAGTCAAAATACTGGCACATATCAGAACTTGAGATCACATTCATGTAACAAAGTGGGGATTATGTATTTTGTTATAGACAAAGAGCCAGAATTCTAGCCCAACAGTTTATATGATTTCCCTTACACCACTCTGTATTTCAAGGAGGATGGGTGGAACACAGTATATAATGGTAAATTGAACTTGTCTTCAAACACACTTGAAGGAAAAAAAAAACCTGCAAGTGTTAGTTTTCATCATTTTAAAGAGTTTCTGCTAAGGCAAGTAATGAACAACTTTTGAGTCTGCCTGGAAAGTAGTGGGTGGGAGAGTGCCTGGAACTTGATTTTGCAAAGGTTGTGAATAGGAATGATCTGTTTTCCAGCATACAGTTTGTGGGGTAAAGCATTCGAGGACTTCCAGCCGTGTCTCAATATACATACATATTATTTTGAGAAGTTGCCTGTCTAAAGCTGCTCCCAAACAAAGGATTATGCTACTGAGGATAATGATATGCACAAACAGGAATTCTTCTTAAGAATGTTTCTTTATCATCATGAGAGTGGCTGCATAACACATTTATTTTCAAGTACGAAGGAGTTAGGCTTGGTGGATACATGTCTGCCAACAGCAGCTGGTAGGTAGATGGAGCCATAGATGCTTTGATGTTGCTTTTTTTTTTTCCTGGAAGTCAGTCTGGGTGAAGTGAAAGATATCAGGTGCATATTAATATTGGAAAGTCTGTTGAAGGCACAAATGAAAGCTTCATCACAATGGAAGTTGTTTAATCCATCACAAAGCAAACACCAGTGAATTTCAACAACTTCTGACCATCCTGTCACTTGTGAAGGGTGGTTACTTGAGTTCAGTTTCCTAGATGGATGCATATTTTTAATCTGTGTTTTAATCATCTATTTTCAGCAATAATACAGTTTGAATATCTTCACTCTATTTTGTGAATAATTAGAAAAATGCTCTGCATTTTTTCTGCTGCAGTTCACAGACACTTCTTGTAAAGAGAAGGAAAAGCTTTTGGTTTTAAGTCTTTATGAGAGGTAGTCTGGTTTCTGTTTCTGTGTCCTACACCTCAAGGCTCAAATCACAATTTAAATTCTACAGGTTTTGGACTGGTCATTGCTGAGGGCTGAGAAGGGATGAACGCAGAGCATGACTGACATGTTCATATTCATCAGAAAACAGAGTCAGCTGGAGAGAACGAGGGAGTAATTGCTGCAGTGCTGCCTCCCTCGCTGCCTGCGCAGAAAGACATAGGCTGTGGGGAGGAAGCTACCTGAGGTTATTAAGATTAATACTGCTAGAAATTTCAATCAACTCACACAAGGCTGCTCCTCAAGGCTGTCAGATGCCTACCGCCTTCTCTGAGTCAGGCGGGGCCACATCAATTTTGAATTTCCCAACAGAGATTGCTATGATTTATGAGTTTAGGAGGCTGATAAATATGGTTAGTTGAAATAATTGAATCAGAATAATTTCAGTCAGCTGTGCTCAATTATTTTGTCTGATAACCACAAGAGGGTGCAGTTTTGGATAGGGAGTTTCATTTCAAGGATTCCTATTACAGAAAAGACATTGTTGGATCTGGAATAAGAGAAACTTAATTCTGCCTGGCTTATGACCTGACTTGAGACCTGTCATAACTAGAGTAACTACCTAGTGCTCTTCTGGTATTGCCCATGACAGAGGCTGAGGCAGGTCTGGTTTATGCATTGTGGGATCATTTCTGCTGAGAATTTCTGCTTGGTGTTTAAAAACCACTTTACTATTCAGTTGAGAGGGTGTTGTTCTTACCACTTGCTTTAAAAAAATTACTTTCCCTTTTATGAAATGTTTTCACTTTTTCTGGAGTAGTGATGAGCATCGGTTTTATCCTTACAGTGAAGAGAGTACACATGCATCCCTGAAAAGTACTCTAAAACTTTTAAAAACAAATTTATCCCCACGAGTTTGGTATTTGTCTGTTGCAACTTTCCAACATAGGTGAAAAAAATGGCATTTTAGGTGGATTGTGCTAAGAAGAGTATTTAATATAAAAGGTGCTGTAAAACAGTAGTGTGAGCAGTATTGTGATGACTGGCTGAGTTCAGCAGACAATGGGGAAGCCTAGCCAGCAGAGCAAGGGAACATGTGAAGTGTGTTGCAGACAAGGATTTTCTTGTTTTCATGAACAAGATATTGATCATAATCTGAGAGCTGCAAGCAGGGAAAAGTATGTGGAAAAGGCAGGTTGCTGGGTCTAACATTAGTGCATTCTTCATGTCTGGAATACAGCTGAAGTGAATTTTCCTTGCTAGGAAGATGTTGTCCCCTCTGCTGCTTGGAACAGAGTTCTAGATTGGCCATCTTCCAGCTCCATTTGTCCCATTAGGATTTTAGACCTTTGCTATTTTGGTGTCTTTTCCCTATTGAACCCTTCAGCTGCTAATGTTTCCCACCACAAATAGGATTACCTTTATGTGCAGTTTTATGTTTATTTTGTGTGGCTTTTCCCCACAGACTTTCACACTGCCTTTTCTAACAACACATCAGCTTTCTCAGAAGCTGTAATCATAGCCAGGCAGCACACCAGAGGTGACAGAGATTGCTGAGGGAGCAGCTTTCCCCAGAGCGATAATCTGTGTAAGATAAAATTGGACAGATTTATTCTATGGTTAGCCAGGAATGTGTGCTGCTAGAGATAGGTGTTACCCTAGATGGTTAGTATTGGCATGGATATACCAATAGCCATGTGGCATAACCTGGCCTGCAGTACATCAACTACTCTGCTCACCCATGGCTGAAGAGCACTAGGGTAGGTTCTTTAACAGTGTGAGGAAAAGCCATACTTGCACAGGAAGAAGTCTCTCTCTGACATGATATTCTCAAAGTTCCCTTGCCTTAGAATTTTAGCATTTTAGGATTTTTCATAAACTTCAGCTTCAAACAAAAAAAAAAAAATCTGGATATGATCATCAGGTTGGGGAAGGGGGATGTCCAAATATTGAGGAACCAGTAGGAGTTAGAGGTGAGGTATTCTGATGGTATAGAAAGATTTGTAACAGGGTAGTACATGCTTTAGAGTCCATTTTGGCATTGAATGCCTGTCAGCATCAGACTTCATTGTTTCAGATACAGTGAACTGCTGCATTGAACAAGCTGGTGACTCAGTTTTTATTGGAAAATAGTAACAAAGCAGTTTTTTGTATAACAAAGTGCTGCTAAAATTCAGCTACCCAACTCTGGTGTACAGTTTAATTCCTGCCATTTATTCATGATGGTTCTTTTGACTCACCTGATTGTTCCTTTTGTCTCCAAATAATTTGGTACTATCCCTGCCTGTTGTAACTTATTTCTGTACATCATATAAAGGCCTGTTCTGTCTAAAGAATGTCCTGTGAGGTCCAGGATCTCTTAGTGACATGTGCTCTACTATGGCAGCACTACTCTATCCAGGAGTACAGCAGAAATAAGTTAACTTAAAAGAAAAACATTTGCCAAGGTTTTACCTACTTACCTTTTTCACTGCTCAGCACTTAGGAATATGGTTCAGTGAATAACTCTTACTGCATCTTGCTGAGATCTCCTTGCCATGAAGTGCATGTTGTGTCAGAGGAGGGGGAAGGATATTATGAAAAATCTGCTGCTTAGTCAGGATGTGGATATAAACCACAGACAGTTTTCCAAATCAAATTTGGATTTGGGGCTTAGCATAAAATGAGGGCACGAAATAACTACATCCTGTGCAGAAAATCCTAATAGAAAAAGTCAAGATTACAGTAATGCGTTCTGTGTGGTCTTCGGTGAGTAGAGAACAGCAGAACGGCATGTGGCAGGACTGTCTCACTTGTGTCTTTGCTTCTGCTGCTGTGAAAAGCATTTTCAATATTTGCATAATTTAGAGCATGACATTATGATTTTCAAAGCTTCAACTTGGAGTAAAGCATTTACATAATCTAATTAAATCATGTAAATGTTTTATGATAATATTCAAGTAAGTGCGAAACTTGTTCCACAGATGCATTCCTTTCTTGGACCATTGGGGAAACTGAATTTAGGCATGCAGATGTATGTTTCTAGCCCTGCATGCTCTGGGAGGTCAACAGAGTACTTAGTGAATACTCTGTTCTTAGTATAACCTCCAAAGCCTGCTTTGCAGTGCGTCATCTTTCCAAGAAGCTGGAAGGTAAGCTGGGACCGGAGGGAAAGGCAGAGCACATTTAAAAGGCTGCTTGCAACCTCTTATAATTTGAATGAAAGCGATGCTACTGCAGTATGTAATAAATTGCTTCCATTTCAGTGAACATTAAAATAATCCCATGGTGACCCTCTTAGCAGCAGCCCTGCCACATTTAGTATCAGATCTCAGAAAGCATGCATCGTACTTGGATGGGAAGCTACCAGGGGAAGCCCCACAAATCCTCCTGGTGACTGTTGGGTTTGTTTTTGCCTCTGGCTGCACTAACTCACAAAATATTGGAAGCACTTGGCCAGCATCCATGATGAGAGATGCTGTCTTGTAGTGAGATTATTTAAATAATATTTTTTATCAGCACACTCTCACTAAGCTGTCTTCCACAGTAGTTCTTAGTGAATCCTGTCTTTGCCAGGGTATACTGCTGCAATAAGCAAATGAATTGAATGCTGTTTTTCCAAATTTAGGCAAGCTAATGCTAAGCCAGTACTAATGAGATTCTTTTAGAAAATACCACAGCACTGCTTTGCTAAAATTAATTCGTGTAATTGACAAAAAGGTGGGTTCTTCAAGACAAGGCTCCTGTCTGTTCTAAATAAGCTCATTGCCATTGATTTTTATCAGTGCCACACTGATCTGCTCTAACTGGTGACAGAAATGTGTGTGTATGCACTGACACTGTTCTGAGCTCTCACAGTAATTATAATGTTTAGGTTAGGATGTTACCTGTACCCGGCTGTTGATGAAGCCCATGTGCTGTTAGAAATACAGGACTGTCTGGAGACACAACGTGGAGCTCGTTTGTGCCTACACCATGACTGTGTTGAGCCCAGCAGCTCTGATTTTTATCTGAAAATGTGGCTGTTGTAAGGGGAACCTGGATCTAATATAGTGCGAAATCTGGGGATTCTGTTATTTATTGTAAAAGCACATAACAATATCCAAAGGTTGTAAATTAGTTTGGAGCTCAGCGGTATGGAAAACTCTGAATATGTGAAAGTCATTGCTAAACTAGCTGACAGAAAGGTGAAATATATCAGTAGTGAATTAAGTCTTCTGTAATTAGACATAGAAATCTAATTACTTTGCAAATTTTTCATCTAATTTTTAAGGGAGGGAAGCTAGTGTAAATTTAAAATGGAAGCAGAGCTGTTCAGCACGTAGTGTTACCGCCAAGGAGAAAACACGGTCACCTTATTTGCAGCTGCACATGCATCATGTGTAGGAATGCCTGTCATAGCCATAATGATTTAACATCAGAGCAGGCCAATATTTCTTGGTTCTTCCTCTGCAGTGTAGGCAGTTTCCTTTATAGGTGGAATGGGAAGCTGTAGGTGTTTCTGGTGAAAAATGGTAATGCTAGAGAGGTGCCCTTTACTACAAATCCAGCACTATCTGCTTTAGTTCACCACCCAAAAAAGAATTTGCAAAGTCATAGCCTGGGGAATGAAGTCACAAGTGGGTGAAGTTTAAGTTTTGGCATGCTTGGACTCTGTTTATTTGATTACTGAGCTGTTGATTATACAATTTAAAAGCATAGTAGGTGACACTGGGGATGTTTAAAGCTGATGAAATTTGTTTTAAGGTGCCTAGACTATTTCATTGCAGAAAAAATCCTTTCAGTTTAAAACCTGCAAAATTTTGGGCATAGTAGGTATTTTACCTTTGGACATGAAAACTCACAGAGCTGTTTAACTACAAACATGAAGACATTTTCCTTAGAACAGCTTTTCATACTTAAGACATTTTGTAAGATACAAATATTAAATGCCACTAAATATCCTGTGTGTATTGCTGTTATTAGTTCCATAATAAAATCCCTTTTAACATTATATTAACAGGGCTATAGTTGGGCATTGAACACTTTCTCTGTTCAAAGAGTAAGGACTTGGACAGTCAAGTATAAAATATGGAAGGTCTGACAGTGTTTAGATCAACTCTAAAAGGATAACAAATTGATTTTAAGAAAATCCATGTTAACCCAGCCTCATGGCCCCATCTGATATCTACTTGCATAGATTCAGTCATTTTGAATGAGTTGCCCTGTTTCTTTTAATTCTCTCTCTTGTTTTCCTCTTAACCTGCTCCACTCCCCCACTGCAAATAACATTTACTTCTCATATGGATATGGCCCTGTTGCAAGGGAACAAATTTGGGATTTCCTAGACTTTGTCCTTAATATTTATGCATAGTCTTGCAAATGAGACCCGCATTTCCACAGGGGAAGAATAATGCAGCTGAGCCTTACCAAAAAATTATGTATCTAACTCTAGTGTCTCTGGCTGCATATCTGAGTGTTCTTAAGACACTGAAGAGCTCATATGGAAATACTGCAGGAAAGTTGAATATCATAGCAATATCTGCGACCCCTCAAAAATCTCTGAAGGAGAGCATAAATTGGGTTGTATTAAGAAGAATTCTGCCATTCTTAAGCTCTGTTTTCTGACCAATAATAATTTTTAACCACCAATATTCCAAAATATAAAAAGAACTGACTTGATAACATTATCTGTATTTGCCTCTGTATGTTGCTCCCAGCATAAGAGAGCCTGATTACAAACGAAAATCTGTCTTGCTAGGTTCATTCTGTACTTTTTCTGAAGGTTTTGGTGTTTGTTAATGCAACCTTAGTGTGTTCACTACAGCTTTTTAGCAAGTTCACTACTTTTCCTGGTCTTTTAAAATGGTTTTATAAATGCTATAGTTAATGTCACTGACAGCCTGTATAACATGAATGAAACAATGGGCCATAGTCTACATTTCAAAAAACCTCAAGTCTAACATGACTTCTCTCTTGTCCTTGATCAAACTGATTGGCATGTTTTTCTAGCTGGCTGTAGTTTACAATAATAACTGTATATTTTTCTTGTATCTTGGGGTCCCATTAATCTCAGTATTCTGAACATAGACGATATCTCTGGACGTGCCTGAAAATCTTTGCAAGGGTCTTGAGATGCTGTCCAGAAATTAACTTTTTAGGTCATCCTTTTTAGCATTATTGAAACACTGCTTTCTGTTGATATTTATTAATGTCCTCATGATTAAGTGGAACACCTGTTGGTACAGTTTTATCTTAGATAAATGTAGAATTGGAAGAGAGCACTTCGACAGTTAGTGTCCAGATCATACTTTTAAATGCCTGAGTCTGCTCAGGAGCCAAGATCACATCCGCAAGAATGTCCTTACCAAAGCACAGTGTCTATTTAGAGATGAAAACAAGCTGTCTTATGTGTACCACAGCTAGTTGCAGGTCATGGAGTTGTGTGCCATGTTCTGTAGTCACAGTCCCATCAGTTTTTCTTTCACCCTTGGAGAGCACAAAGATCAACTGAACTGAACAGAATAGCAGCAGTGCATTATAAGAATAACACCTCTGCACTGAAATTCAGAATTAAGTCATTTTCATGGTCTACTTCTTGCAAAGTATAGTGAGTTACTGCTCCACTATGATAGCATGTGATCCTAAGTGTTGGGAAGGGAGTTTAATTTAAAAAAAAAAAAATTAAACCCCCCCATACCTTCAATGCATCTGGTAATGGAAAAAAATTAATTTTGTTTAATTTTTAATCAGGCAGTCTGAGACAACCACTGAGCACTACTTGATAATTAGAATACTAATGAAGTGCACACTGGGTTAGTCTGTTTTTAAAGGACAGGAAACAATGCACTCAAAGTTGAGGGATTCTATTTCATTCCAGTCAAGTCTTCACATATTTACCTTCTTATTTTGTAAGAATTCAGGAAATGTTTGCCTTGTTTTCTTCTTTAAAAATCCCACCCCATGGTTAATTATTTTTCAAACACAGAAAGCACAGAAAGTCATAAGTGGCTTTCTTGTAAAACATTAATCTTCACTGTTTGAGGCACGTTCTTCAATTCCTTAAGTGTTTTCTTTTTGATTGTTTGTTTTTATTCTTCCTCTAATATATTTGCTTCTGTCTACCTTTTTGCAACTTTGTGAAGTCTTTGGTTTTCATGCTTTCTATAAATTAGATGTTGCAAGTATTTTTCAGTTAGTGTGCAATTTCACAAAAGATAGTCTGGTGCAGGAAGAAATAAATTGCCCATGCCTAAAGTGTTTATTTCTTATAAAATTTATAAGCAGCTATCTATAGCAAGGTTGAATATAGCAGACAATGCTTAATGAATTCAAATGAGTTCTGAGTCATAAATTAAGTAGCCTAACCATCCATAGTAGCCATGTCATTCTGGCCTCACTGTGAAATGGATATTTCATTGCCCCTGCTATGTCACATTGTCAAGCAGAACCATATAATTATACCCTGGCTGGAATGAAGGATTTGCAGTAGCTTATGGTAGGCCCCCTCTGCCAGTTCCAGCTTTAAAAGTTTGCGGTGACTTAGCAGGGATGTAATCCTTCTGGTGTCGTCCTTTCATGCTGAAATCTGAACTCCAGTGCTTCCCTGTAGCCTTGATCCAGGGTTCAGCTCTTGGCATGTTTGGTGTTGAGGCAACAACACTGAGCCTGGGGCAGATGTTTGCTGCATCTCCCCTGTTGACAGAAGAGAGTTGAGGAGAGGCCATTAGTGCTAAGAGGAGGGAATCCAGTGTTACCCAAAGTACAGCCATTGGCCTTCCAGCAGGAGCAGAGCTACCAGGGCTTTTGGTCCTGCCCTGAAATGTGAGGGATCTTCGTCTTCTTTTCAATTAGCTCTTTGTTCTCCTGTCCTTGCCTCACAGCAGGAACTGTCAGTAACCAGCACTCAGGGCTGGGAGGCAAAACTCAGCTCACTGCTGAGCTCTGCAGATCCCTGTTTTACCCCATTCCTTGCTGGTTACTCTTGGCTCTGTATTTGCAGTATCAGGTTCTTCCCTTTCTAGCTGATTCTATTCCAGATCTGAACGTTGCTGTGGGAGGCAGAGCCAAGCTATAGTAGGGAGTACATTCCCCAATCTCTTTCATCCCACTAGGGATGGAAATACATTTAACATGTTAGCATTTTTCATTGGTTGTTCAATGACTATAGAGGAAGAGGCATGCCTGAAGTTCTAATGACATGAATAAACATTTGTTGCGATGCTTAGCAAAGAAATTGAAACCCAAACCATCCAGGCTGAACTGGGATATACCAAGCCAACAGCTGGTGATCTTTTAGGAAAGGTTTGTGCACTAGTTGTGAATTTTCTTATGAGACAATACATAGGGAAGTTTTCAACTTATAAAAGGGTTGCTTAATTTTTTTTCTTTTTGACATTGTATCAATTGTTGTCTCCACTTTGCAGAAAGAGCATGTGGGAAAGTTCTGTTCTGTATCATCATTCTCATATATTTCCATAATCCTGTGTTGAACTGAAAAGTTCTAGTAAATGAAAAGAAGAATTTTGATTCTTTTTCCCCCAGGTTTTCTGTAAAACATAAAATTTAGAGCTTTCAAAATTAAATGAAAGAGTTGAAATCAAACCTCAAAACTAGATCTGTTAAAAAGACACAGATCAATTTGTATCATACCAGTACATAAAAACAATCTGGTTTTTTTTTTCTTTTCTGTTTTAAAAATACAACCTTTATGTAAGGACTTACCATGTCTTTTTTTGCATTCCTGATGTCAAGGGGTTGATTTGTTAGGATTTCTCCTTGCATAATTCCCACTTCTCAGGGCAATAATTGGTTTTACAGTTTCTTTGAAATGCACAAAATAGTCTGTTATTGTGGACTGGAGAAATAGTAGGGAGTACTTTTGCTGTAGATAGTGGTTTTATATTTAAAGAGAAGATGCATTTTTAACTGTTGGTTTGATGTAGAATCCAGGCTGTGTGGTAAAACATGCATGTATTAGTGAAACCCTTTTCCTTAGGGTGGCCATAGAAGCTTTCTTTCTTTGATTAGATAAATAATGTTCATTGTTTTTTCATATTCTTTATTTTTTTCCCCCCAGATGATATTACTTCAGGAATAGGAGACTGCCTGAGCAGTTACTCTAGGTAAGAGTATTATTGTGCAGCTAGGTAAGTTCTCATGCAATGAGGAATAGCTGTAATTTTATGTACTGAACAATTCTTGTATATACTTAACAACTTTGTATATACTAAAAAATTAAAAGAAAAAAATCAATTAATGAAGGAAAGACAGAATATGTTACTATCTTTTGGAATATAGAAGTCCTTGGCCATACATTGGAAACAAAGCTCTACCTCACTTAAATTGCCAGCACAGGTAAATTAAGACCACTGTGTTCAAAGAAATATTTAATATGTAAGACAAAGTATGAAACAAAAATGTGTAATTTAAGAACCTTTCTGAGATCTTCCTGGGGATGTGAATGATCACATGTTGAAGGTGCAGTGTAAAGAGTACAGAAAAAATTCTGAGAAGAATCTGAGTTGTTTAATTGAAGCATCAGTTTTAAACAGGAAAGCAAGGCACTGGTTGTCATTCACAGTACTTCATTATTACATTCAGATCTCTTAGCAAACCGTACATGTTGCTAAAGACTGCACCTTTTCATTGGAAGATACCTATCTGAAGTGCTCATCAGAAGATACTGGGGAGCAGAATGAAGCCCCCATAATGCAGGGGGAAATGGTCAGTGACCTGCTACATCACTTTGATATTCACAAGATGTGGGGCTGGATGGGATCCAGCCAAGGGTACTGAGGGAGGTGCAGAAGTGCTCACTGAGCCACTTACCATAATTTATCATCAGCCCTGGTTAACTGGAGAGGTCCCAGGTGCCTGGAAGGTAGCAAAGGCGATCCCCAGCTACAAGAAGACAGGAGGAGGATCTGGGGAATTACAAGCTTGTGAGACTGAACTTGGCCGTCCTAAATGTCTTTTTCCAACCTTAAAAATTCTATAATTTGATAAACCCATTATCAGTTGTAGGCATCTTTTGCTTAGAAAAAAGTTTGTGTTATTTAAAAGAACAAGTTTAAATGTATCATATCCATACATGAAAGCAAAGGTTTCTCTAGAAGTCCCAAGCAGACATTGACTGAAATATGACTGATTTTATCAAATAAAAAATGGACAAAATGAGAAGGATACTTTTTTATATCCCAGGTCTCTCTAATACCCACTTTCAGGCATCACTCAGGTTATCTTATAACTGAATAAACAAACTTTCTCTACTAACCAGAGTAGCACAATATGCTCAAAAGCTAATTCAAATGCATCCAGGAAAGAAATGGAAAGAAATTATAACTAGACATAAATGTGATATAAATAATATAATATCACATCTCCTAATCACATCTCTAATGTGATGTTGAGTGAAGTTACAGACAGTAGGTTGAACACTTAACTAATATTCTTTGGATGTTTTTTTGGTTTAAGTTACTTTGCTTACTCCACAGCTAAGTTTTAGCATACAGCTAAGGAATGACCATTCTAGAATTATGAATGTGTAAATAACATCTCAAAATGCACTTAGATGTCTCTGTCCTGAGCAAATAAGAATTTCTGGCTAGATGTAAAAAAACAGATTAGCAAACTCCAAAGATCCATCTCTTTTTGAGAGGAGCTCCATCAGGCTGTTAGAAAATAATAGAAGGTAATTCATTGTTATTTGGAAAAATGAGCCAGGTTCTTTCATTGGTAGGGTGAAACTGCAAGTTTTGGGCAAGTCAAGCATGATTTCAATGCAATCAAATCTAGCATCCACGGACAGATGCACAGAAATGTACCACTATGCTTCCAGTGGCTGAGGCCACTGTTAATAAGTGCCAAGCACAGGCAAGCACGATCTGTTTCCAGGAAAGGTAGTGCAGTAATTGGAAACAATTAAGAGAGCATACACTGAATACAAAATAAGTTGAATAGTTAGGCTCCTTCTGCTGTTAGATCAGTTTAATATTGCTGTGAGACCTGGAGAGAGCATATTCAGCCTAATAAAATTCTCTTTGAGTGCTTGGGAGTTAGAGCTACATCACTTGACATCTTTAGTTTGCTTCTTCCTTCTAACCCTAAATGCAGCCAGGAGTAAAAAAATGGGGAAATTTGGAAGCTAGCTTCTTTCCTGTTACCCCAATGTGGATAAATAATATCTTTCCCTCATGGCCCTGTTTTTCACCAGGCACAAGATGAGTGAGGAGCTGAGACTACTTCTGTCCTGTGATCAGAATCCTATAAACTAACTGAATTTAAAGAAACCCATTTCTTGGCCTCAGAGGGAAGCTCAGAGAAGACCTCAATTAAGTGCAGTGGTAACAATTTCAATTAACAGCATTTAAGTGAAAAAAGAGATTCAAATAGGAGATAGGGATTTAAAAAAAAATCTTGAGTTCTGTAAATAAGTATGCTTAATAGAAAAGGTAATGTGTAAAAGCTGTATAGTTACATTATTGGAATTACAGTAATTTCACTAATACAAGCCGCACTGAGTCTAAGCCACATCTCTGGGTGTTGGCAAACATTTCGTTCTTTGTCCATAAATAAGCCGCACCTGAGTATAAGCCGC